>NC_067163.1:3239740-3539740 GCF_903995435.1 Acomys russatus
GGGTCCTTGCCTAGGTTGTATGGAGTCTTGTTGGCGACGTCAACTAGAGGGTTGCGGGTAGTTCCTGGTTCTCAGTTCTATTTGTATCAGTCAGGATAGGGCAGACTGGATGGTGGTAACGGAAGCTGCCCAAGGACCAGTGGTACAGAGACTCGTTCTTTAGTGGTCCCTTGGGGCGTTGCTCCACATCACCCCGAGACTGATATCATGCAGCAGCTCTCATCATTTGCTTACACTTTAGTGTCCCGAGCAAAGACTGTAGCTGTGCCCACCTGTTTGGATAAGGCTAACACAGTCGGCTGCTCCCACAGGGATGCTACAGAGGAAATCTGGAGGAGAGTACTGACAGCAACCACCCTGCTGCCGTCTTATCTGATGCTCCCTTGGTCTGAAACTCAACTGTGTGTCAGCATCACCTGCTGAGCAGACTCAGCCTCCCACAAGAACTCTTGAGTATCATGGTGCAGATGCTGCTGCAGGTAGAGAGACCAGCAGAGAGTGAGGAGGCTTCCTGCTATGTAGCCTCGCAGAATGGACTTGTCATATATTCCCCGCAAGTCCTCGAAAAGTGTGGCTTTCTCCTTGGAGGCTCTCTATGTCAGTTTAGCCCTGTCCCTGAGCAGCTGCACGGAGGACTGGCTTTCTCAGTCCAGGTAGTGGCACCTCAGTTGTCTCCAATCTTCATTTTCAGTAATTTTTCATCCAGAGGCTCTATTTTCCGTTGTTGGTTGTTAAAAAGTGTTGGCTCGATAGCAAGTCGCATGACTCTTAACTCTTTGTATGACTATCCCATGAATCTAGTGGGAAGGTTTATGTAATAAACTAACGACTGATAAGGGTGCTACATTCCAAGTCAGCATAACCTGTTAGGCCTATTGTGTGTATCCTATAAATAATTTGCTTCAATAACATACATGTGAGACTATTTGAAAACATTTTCATGAACGCTAAACATTAGCATAGTCATTCATTTGTACTATTGGAAAAATACATTGCTAAGATCACATTTCTGTTCATTTCTGGTCCATACATTTTTCAAATGCTGTATTATGTAAGTCAGCATTGATAAATTTCAGCCGTATTTACAACTCACACTGAGTACAGTGAAGTTTGATTGTAATATGCACAGTCCTAGAGAGGGTAGTGGGTCTCGTCAGACTAAGCCCCCACTCAAGTGACTTATCACAACCTGAAATGTCAGGCTGTTTCTGCGGCAGCTGGCCCAGCCTGCTGGCATTTCAAGAGACTGTTGATGTTAGCACTGAAAGTCCACACATGCGTTTGGCTCCACATAGGCAAAGGAAGCACCTAAGCACTGAGACGCAGGTGAAATAGATTCATGTGGATGTTAGCATATTAAATATCTTGTCTGATGGCATCGTAGAGTTTCGAGAATATCAATTTATTTCTCATCATGGAAAGGTTTTCATGTTTAGAATAAGTTCTCTTTCTCATTGTAAAACCAAAACATACTGGCTTCAGAAAGTTAGACACACACACACACACACACACACACCACACACACACACTGCACATACACCAAGAAAGGGAAACCGCGTGGGAACCCTGGACTACCAGATCCTCCCCTGATGGATCCGTCGTGATCCATCATGTGGGTGCTAGGACTCAAACCCAGGTCCTCTGTAAGAACAACTGCTCTTGCCCTCTGAGCCAACTCTTCAGCAGCAACAGTGAATGTTTTGATCAAGATTTAAATTTAACAAAACAAAACAAAGTGCACTTGGAGATTTATCATCAATTTGGGTGTGCTTTATTGTCAATTTTTTTAGATGTAATTTTACTTAATGTAAAAGTAAGCTGCTTTGCCAAGATGTGTGTAAGGAATGCCGCACGTGCATGCCTGGAACTGGGGTTATGGACAGTTAGGAGCTGCCCTAAGGATACCGGGAATCAATATGGCATCCTCTGCAAGAGCAACAAGTGCTCTTAACCACTGAATTATCTCTTTAGTCCTACCTTTATTATTGTGTGTGTGTGTGTATGTTTACGTATGTCTACATCCATGTTCAAGTGTGCGCGTGTGTGTGTATGTGCACGCATGTGTATGAAAGATGTGACGGCACTTTGCAGCATGCATGTGGAGGCCACACGCCAGTGTCGGGTGCCCCCCTTTTTTCAGATCCACGGGGATCTGTCTCTTCCTCCCCAGCACCGTGATTGTAAGCATGAACCGCGAGCCCAGCTTTGTGTGTATATGAGTGTGTGCCCTGTGTGTGAGCATGTTGTATGTGGGCGTGTGCACACATGTGTGAGCAAAGGGAAGAAGATAAGGGCTCCGAGTCTCTCCTGACTTTCCTTGTTCCCGTGAGATAGGCTCACCCACTGCCCACCGCCCACGGCCCACCGCTCATCGCCCACCACCCACTGCCCACCGCCCACCACCCACCGCCCACTGCCCATCGCCCACCGCCCACGGCCCACTGCGCCTGGAGCGCACTGTTGCTGAGATTGGTAGCCCCAAACCCCAGAGAATCTTCTTCCTCCTCAGCCCCCAGAGTTGGGCTTACAAAATCACCTTGCCATGCCCAGCTTTTGGTGTGGGCGCTGGGACCTGAACTAAGCTCCCTATATGTGTGCTGAAAGCCTTTTACTGGCAGGCATCCCCCTGCCCCCACCTCCCCCACCCCTGGAAGCAGTTTCTAGGGAGTTTATGATCTGGCATGGCACCGGTCATATTAATATCTAAATACTGTTTTGTATTATTCTCTCCCATAGTAATCAAGTTGGCTTTATGGTAGTGGCTCCCACCTAGGAGGTAGGTGTTAAAATGGCTGTGATAACTGAACTCAATCAAGTCCCTAACAATCACAGCAAGTCTCAAGTTCAGCTAGAGTACTGTTTGACTGCTCAGACTTTTCGTGTTTCTAATCTTTGCAGTCCTCAGGGACAGGAGGTCCCAGCAGAGCCCAGAATCACCCAGCGTTGCCTTTGCCACCCCTGCCTCTGGCAAGGAACTCCTGTTGCCCTTGAGATCCCCATCCACATGACTTAAATCCCTGCAGCTCCATGGGAGCTGCACCCAGCCCTGCGGTCCCCTTGGTCCCTTCTCCGTTGGTAGATTGCCTCTGCTGCTGAGGAGACCTTTCAGGGCAGACAAGCTCTCCAGCTGAGCTTCCATTTACCCCGCTGAGGGTTCGGCACACCATGGGTACCCAACACCTTGGGTATCCATGTCACTTACAGTTCATATTTATTGCCACCCATTGGGTGTGGGGCGCTCAGTCCCAGGGAAGTGTTTGCCAAGAAAGCCATTGTGGGATTTAGCGAGACCTGTATCACTCACTGGCTGCTGCTAAGTCTTCATTGCAGTGTTTGACACCAGTTGAAAAAGCCACTTGACAATAAGTTCTCCCCTCTCTGTTTACTCACCTTGTGTGGGCTAATTGCCTGCTGACAACACCTGGCTGCTCTTTCATTGGCTGGTTCTGTCACCTTTAGAATGATAATTACAGCTTTCCTGGCTCCACCGCTGAGCCTTCCTTTTTTTTTTTTCCTGACAAAAACCTAGTACCTCTGTGAGTTTGAATGGCTTCAGTAAGTTGAAATGAGTGATAGGGCTTGGTTGCCTATTCCCACACCTCCCGGGAAACCCATGCTGATGACGCCAGTGGGTTTTCCCCTGAACTAGGTGTGTGATTGGCATGCCTAGGCTCTCAGATGCTTGCTAAGGTTCTTCATTTGTAGTCCATTATTGTTTTAAAAATCATTTTCATATTAGGGAAAAATGACTTATGATGTTAGTTTACAAATCGAGTGCTCCCCCCTCCTGTTTTTATTCTTCTGCATTGAAGCCGTTAACTAATTAATAATTTAAAGAGTCTGTGCCTAGCACAGTACTAGGTATTTATAAATTCAGTTGTTTACACCCTGCCCACAGATTCAGTTATTTACACCCTGTCTACAGCCCCTTGGGACACAGATGCTACTTCTAACTCTTCTCCACAGAAGAGAGAAATCTTTAATGAGAATAAATAGCTTGCACAAGGTTACACAACCAGGTTGACTAGGACATACGGGTATGTTTGGGGGAAAAAAAAACAAATCTCCATGGGAACTCCAAGGCCTTCAGGCTTGGATAAGGTGATTAGGACAGTGATGGTAACAGAGTTCCCAGCTCTCCCACTGAGAAGTGATGTCCACTAGGCTGGGTCGGATGCCCTAGTGGCAGGGGGTGGAGTTAACAGCAGTATATAAATGATGCTGGGGGGGGGGCACGTATACCCAAATGGAGCTTAAAGGAAGATGTGGCCTTAGCGGTGCTAGAGCCTTCAACGTGCCTAGCAATAGGAAGTTGGCCAGAGGCCTTGCAAGTGCAGGCAGGGTTAGAAGGCCCCAGTGGCTGAGGGGCAGAAGCAGAGGTGTGTCGCAATGTGTTACAGATAGGTCACCAGCTTCCCCACAGTAGCCGCAAGCTCCAGCAAGGGCTAGCTAGGCCAACACTAGATTGACAATGAAGGGCCTAGCCTCTTTCCTCACAGGGAACTGGGTTAAATAAGAGAGAGCACGTGAGTTGTTGAGAAGTAGAGGCTGCAGGATTTCTGATGGCCTGATCCGAGGTGGATCTCCTGCATTCGGTTAAAACTCCTGCCCTGCCACGGAACTGTCCTGTGCAGGAGACTTCGCTTCCTCCTAATAATTACTTTAATGATAGGTGACGTAGATTTTTTAAACAATACTTTGTTTATTAAATGGATTATTGGTCAGGCATATCTGCCAGGGATCCGTTCAGAGAGTCCTAATGGCTGCTCGGGTTTTAGGAGTCATCCTTGAAAGCCATGTCCCAGCACAGAGTTGAAATGCGCTCTTTAAATAAATCTCAGAGGGCAGGGGGGGAGTCACATTCGGGATGGGAGTACGGACTGGTGTAGAGGATGATGAAGTTGTGAATCCTCAAAAAGTTACAGAAGTAGGGCTGGAGAGATGGCTCAGAGGTTAAGAGCACTGTCTGCTCTTCCAAAGGTCCTGAGTTCAATTCCCAGCAACCAAGTGGTGCCTCACAACTATCTATAATGAAATAAATCTTTAAATAATATTACAGAAGTCCCACCCCAGTTCCCCACCCCTAATGCCCCACCCCATGCACTACCCGAAGTGCCCCACCCCAGCATTTTATCTGGGTGCCTCAGCGCCCCACCCCCAGTGTCCCCCCCAAGTGTCCACACCCCCAGTACCTGTTACCTCCTTTGGAAATACTGGAGTATAATTGTATAATCTAATATGACTGGTGTCCTTACAGGAAGAGAGGAAGCTACCAGGGACAGAGACACACACACAGACAAGGCCATAAAGATTGGAGTGGCATTGCTACCAACCAAGCAAGCAGCTGTCAGCTGTCTCTCAAACCAGGACCAGACTCCCCCTGGAGTCCCCAGAGGAGAGGGCAAATTACTACTTGTCTCAGCTGCCTTGTTTTGGGGAATGTTCCAGCTACCCTGGAAAGCCAACAGGCAGATCATTCTGTGCTTTGTAGATTGAGCTTAGGCTCAGTCTAGGTGGGGCACTGGAGAGGGGTACTGGGGAGGGGTACTGGAGTGTGGCACTGGGGTTAGGCACTGGGGGTGGGGGTACTGGACTGGGGTGCTGGGGTGGGATACTGGGGGTTGGGTACTGGGGTGGGGTTACTGGGTGGGGGACTGGGGGTGGGAGTACTGGGCTGGGGTGCTGGGGTGGGATACTGGGGGTGGGGTACTAGAGTGGGGTTACTAGGTGGGGCACTGGGGTGAGGCACTGTGACAGGGCACTGGGGATGGGGTGCTGGGGGTAGGGGTTCTATGGGCATTTGTAAAAGCTCACCAACCTATAGGGCTAGAGATGGCTCAGTGTGTAAGAATGCTTCCTATGCCGGCATGAGAAGCTGAGTTTGGATCTTGGCACCCACATAAAAAGCTATTCATAGCCTGTAACCCCAGCACTGTTGCAAGGAGTGGAGACAGGAGAATTTCTGGGGCTTGTGGTATACCAGTTTAGCTCCGGGTTCAGTGAGAGAACCTGTGTCAAAGAGTTACGGTGGAGAGTGACAGAGCAAGACCACTTGGCCTGCAGGAACACAGGCACATGCGCACAAGCGTGTGCGCGCGCACACACACGCACACGCACACACACACATTCAACAAGCTGTGCACCTGCGCATTATAAATTACATTTCAACAATAAGAACATACCGATCGTGGCTGGGTATGGTGGCACACGGCTTAGTCTCACATTCTGCAGGCAGAGGCAGGTGGATCTCTGTGAACTGAAAGATGGCCTAGTCTTCTAGTGAGTTCCAAGACAGCCAGGGCCAGATAATGAGACCCTGTCTACAGTGATGATGACAATGATACATAGATATAGAGTGTGGGCTTGGGGAACTGGGAAGAAAGTGCTTCACACTTCATCCACTGGGGATTCTTCCTGTGTGTCCTGGGCAGCCCTTTAGAAAAGGCCAGTGGATAAAATGCTCCAAGAGAATGGTGAGAAGAAAGAGAAAGAAGGCAGACACAGCAAATGTGCGTGGGAGAGTGGGTGCCGGTGACAAACCGAGTGACAAGGGTTTAAAGGATATTTGATTTGTCTCTCTGACTGTTCATCTGTTCCCCTGACCATGGGCAGTTAAGCTTGCAGTAATTAGAGGTCGCTTTTCTAGCCCCTCACCAGCCCCTTGTTAAGGAGCCTTCCCCCACTTCTATCAGCCCGGAGCTTTGTTTCCTAATGGGCTCCCCCTTGATTGTCATGGAAGCATCTATAGATAAGAGAAAAGGAAAGTGGAAGGAAAAGGAAGAAGCCTTCCCAGCAGGAGTCACCTCTGCCTGGAAGCCTGCCTCAGCGTTGCCTGAAGCTGTCACTCAAGGTGTTAACTTCTGCCCATTAAGTGTGCTTGCTTGCCGGGTGGCTGCAGTCAACGGAGCAGGAGGTGACTCCCCACCCCACCCCCCTTCCAATTCCAGCGAAAGAATGAAACCACAGCTGAGGAGGGAGTTCAGGGGCCCCAAGTCTTTTAGCTCTTAAAATCACTGTCTCTTCATCTCACCTTTTATCTGCCCATTAACTCCTTCAGTTTGTCCATCCATCCATCCACCCATCCATCCATCCTTAGGCAAGAAAGATAAAAGGAGACACAGGATGTGTGGGAAAACCTTCTATGTGTCTTGCGGATGCTTGCTCAGTTGAATCCCGACTTTGCCTAATGTAGCTGTCATCCTGAGGATGCAGATTCTCTGTCTCTAGAGAATGTGTGTGTGTGTGTGTGTGTGTGTGTGTGTGTGTGTGTGTGTGTGTTTTAAGTATTTAGCTTTGAAATACTTTGGACATCTTCAAACTAATTTCCATTTCCGGAAAAAAAAGCGGTAACTATCCCCCAAATGTGGCAAGATTGCTTTATTTGTAATAATCAAAAGTGCTTCAGATGAATTCTCCACACTTCTGCAAATCTCACACACCTGCAACCCCACACAAAAGCACTCAAGAGTCTGAGGCAGGAGGACTGTGAATTTAAGATGAGCCTAGGATATTGAGAGAGAGGCTCAGTCTGGAAAAATCATTAACATATCCCATACCTGCTGACATACCTTTTTATACTTTTAAATAGTCTGTGGAGGAATGTCTTGAGTGGATGTAACAACTGTCAATAAAGTGCTTTTAGCCAATCATCTGGGCAGGACAGGAAGTGGAAGGCAGGACTTCCTGGAGAGGGGGCGGAGCCAAGGATTGACAGTAGAGAGGGGGGAAAAGATGGTTGACCGAGAAGGAGAGAGAAGTCTCTGAGGATCACAGTGGCAAGTGCTTGGGATATATGTATGTTATGAGGTTTAGAGTAGTTTGTTAGTTTACGAGCAGATTTGTATCAGCTTATATTCTACCTGGCGTAGTGCTGCCAGCTTTAAAGTACGTTTCAGTCTCCCTGTGTCAGCTATTAGGTCCAACCGATACAATTTACTGTAACAATGTTCTGCTTATGGCCCAAGAATAAGGTATTTAAAAAACTATTCCAAACTGGATAATAAAACAATGTTTTGTTCATATGAATGTAGACCTCACGGGTGGTTTGGGGGTAGAATTCTAGACCTTTGCTGAAAAAACTCTGTTATGATCCAAGAGAAACCTAAATATTGAGAGGAAATGGACCTCGATAATTAGTTGGGTTTTCCTGGGTTTGACTGGATGGATGGAAATGAAGAAAAGTGTTCACAAAAGGCTAAAGGTTCTTCAGAAAGGGCCTTCAGTACAGTGCAGACTTTCCATCCATCCATCCATCCATATAGCATTCAGTGACTGTTCGGGAATTCAAGTTCCTCCAGCAGAAACTTGTGTAGTCTTAGAAAAGACATTAGGGTAAGATTAAGGCCTTTTGGGTACTTTCTGCCATAGAATGGTGCGCACACTGTGATGTTAGCATGTTATGACAGTGTTGGACATCAGGGTATCTTTTCAATGGAAGATGAGCACAGTGGCTGGATAATGAGACACAGGGATTGGGTTCTCTGTGTGTACACCATTACTCCCTCGTCACCCAGATGGGCTGTGCCACCACCGTGAGTAATGAGATTGGAAACGCTCAGACTAACACTTAAGACTTGGGTGCTCTTTTCTTCTCCAGTTTAGTTTTATGATGACTGTATTTATAGCCAGTATTGTGATAAAAGCAACCAATTCTAGTATTGAAATTAAATGAGAAACCACTTTGGTCAAAATAAATAAACAAACAACAACAGCAGCAACAACAACAGCAAACAAACAAACAAAAAACCTGAACTTCACAGTTGAGGACAATGCTTAGTTTTTATGGAGTCACTTACTTGCAATAGCAAGGTTGGAACAAGCATTGAAAGGACAGTCTGAATGAAATTTCCACCTGACCCCTGCTCAGTTCCATTCACGCAGTTTCTAGTAAGTTCCAAGCACATTGCTAGGCGTGGTACCTGTATAGCCAGGAAGCTGGACTGATGCTCCAGTGGGACTGAGAACCTTCTCAAAGCCTTTATGTCCCCAGGTAGACCTGCTAGGCCCTTTCCCGTGACTTCTTCAGAGCAAGGCTTCACACAGCCAGGGGATAGGAGTCTGCACACAGCTATGACAGGAGCCACAGAAAGTTCACTGTGTCCCGGGAGCCTGGTATGGATGAATTAATTCTGATCTGAGTCTGGGCTAGACTGACACAAGACAGGAGAATCAGTTTGGAGTGAAGAAAGTCTTTTAAAATCTTTTATGTAACAAACAAGTGATGGGTGGTAGGAGATCCCTCCTCACTTTGGGAATCACCACAGAAGCTCTTGACTGCAGCCCACTCTGCTCCCACCTCCACGGGTTGGTGGCCACCTTTTTCTGGAAGCGGAGCACCTCTGTTTTCATGAGGAGACTTCTTGAAAGCCATCCATACTGGGGCTCGGCTCACTTCTTGCTGTGAAGTGCCCCTGAGTTGGTCTGTGCCAGCAGCATCCCTGCTCAGGAGTAAATGCGGGTGTCACCTCTCTGAGCCCTGCTGCAGGTGGCCAGGGCAGCAGGGAGCAGGGCAGGCCTATCTATGGTTTTCTCTGGGCTTCCTGTGCCTACCTGATTATCTGCTGGGCTGGCCCTTGAATCTGAGGTAAAGGTCGAGGGACATGTCCAGTGGCACAGAGGAGCAGCCAGAGTACGCCGTGGCTAGAAGGTGAGTGTGCACTTCTCAGGACCACTATGGGAAGCAGCATCTGTCTGTAAACCTGTTTGCAGTAGAGCGTGGTACAGCCACAGTGAGGCCACATTGACACCAACCTCTTTAAACGCAACCGCATGCCAAGTCCAGAGTGCTATCCCAGATTTTTCCTGCCTTTAAGTCGTTCGTAGACTCCTTTTCCTATTCAGCTAATTCCCAGCCCATTCTGATGGTCAGGGAAGACATGTCTGCACAGTGGATAATACCAGTAAGCTGGATCTCCCTCTGAGGAAAAATCTTTAACAAGATCTAGTCATTCTTCCAAGCCTTGTTTTTCATGTGTCTCTCTCTAGGACCCCAGCAGACCACTGTAGCTGTGAGGAATTTCACAAGAGGAAACTAAAGTTATAGAAAGCCAGAAAATTAAGGCTGACTCTCCTGTGATCTTAAAGAGCTTAAGAGCACTGGCAGCTCTTCCAGAGGTTCTGAGTTCAATTCCCAGCAACCACGTCATGGTGGCTCACAACCGTCTATAATGTGATCTGATGCCCTCTTCTGGCCTGCAGGCATGTGCAGGCAGAGCACTGTATACATAATAAAATCTTTAAAAAATTAAATTAAAATTTAAAAATGAGACAAGGTCTCCTGGAGCCCAGGCTGGCCTCAAACTTCCAGTAGTATCAAAGGCTGATGCCAAACTCCTGATCCACCTGCCTCCACCTCCCAAGTGCTGGGATCAAAGGCGCATACTACCACACCTTGTCAGAGCCCTGACTTTGATCTGCAGGAGAGAAAGCCCGTGCAGGAGACCTGACCCTGGTCGGTCCTGGGACACTTCAGCGCATGCAGACGCTGGGTGCAGGACAGAGCTGGCTCCCAGCGTCAGGAGGGGAAAAGGCCGTTGATCTTCAGAGTCCTTGAACTGACAAAGACCCCAAGAGGACCTCATAGCCCCTGAGGCAGGAGATGACATTAATATCTGGGATCACATCTCTGGATGTGGTGGCCTGGAGCTATTGCTAGAAATGCTGATGTGCAGAAAATAATGTCCTGTTTCCTGGACTCCTCATGAGTTCTGACTGAAAGATGTTCCTCAAACAGTAATAACACACATTTCCTGCTTTATATTACAAAATAAGCCCAATTGATCTATCTTCAATTAACCAAATGTATTAATATAAACCTGCTTTTGAACTGGCCTTAATTGAAGTCTCACTATAATGGAAACTAGAAAAGTACATATAACCACCAATAAATGACTATTTCTTCCTTCATTATTTAGCATGCTTTATATTTAATAAAATATTAATTTATATTTTATAACAGCATTAAGGGAAAGAAACCAATGTATTTTTTAGTGCTGATGGTTATAGTTTTAAACTGAACATTTTTTATTAGAAATTCTTCTGTAATTTATTTCATATTTTGAGATTTTTCCTGATTAAAACTCTGGCAGATAGCAAGGTCTCTGTGGATATCTTTTAGGAATCCCTGATTTAATTAGGAAGGAGCCTTTTAGGCACTCACAGACTCGGTGTGTTGAACTACGCGGTGACATAGGCCTTGGACAGTGACTTGGCAACATTTACAAACTTTAGAATATTATTCATAGCTTTTGACACAGAAGCCTCATTTCCAGGCATTTGCTGGTAAGTGACCATGGTCATGTGCTACGATTAATGGAAGGAAAGCTCAGCCAGGTGGGGTTCGGGAAAGTAATAGCAGGTTTCAAAGAACTTCAATGCTTCCAAATAATGTACTTGCCAAATAACATTGGTCCATTGGTGCCATGAAATCCACGCAGACACCCACAATTCTGTGTGTTTCACCTTCTGACCTTGGGGTATACTTCACGGTAAATTAGGGTATCCAGGCAGATGGCGTGACCTTCCACATGTGGTGTATCGTACTTGGATGTGCTTGTGGGATTTTATTGTTGTTGTTGTTGTTAATGCATATTAATTACCATCCTTCTCAATGGTGTACTGGTGATCACTCACCCTTAACATATGAAGAATTGTCCACAAAGTTATTTAAGATCTGTCATAGCTTCAGCTGTGGACTTGGCCCAAAAGTAGAGTCACCTGGGAAGAGGTAGTTTCAGCTGAAGAACTGCCCAGAGAAGACCAGCCTGTAGGCGTGTCTGTGGGGCTTTCTCTTATGCGCCGGTCGATGTAGGTGGGTCCAGCCGGCTGTGGAAGTACCAACCCCAGGCTGAGGCGCCTGGGCTGCGTGAGTGGCCGAGACAGCCAGAGGAGGCAAGCTGGTGAGCAGGGCTCCGCCATGGCCTTTGCTCCAGCCTCCGCCTCCAGGTTCCTGTCCTGACTGCCGTCAATGATGAGCATGACGTGGAGACGTAAGTTGCCTTTGGCGTGCTGTTCATCACAGGTAGTGAGTCGAGGAGGATAAAAGGTGTGCACAAGAGTCATTGCACTTGTCTTGTTGGTGACAGTGTGACACACTCGACAGCGGAGGAGGTTGGCCAAGTGTGTTGTACAATTTCCTTGTTTTGGAGTTTGATGTTGGTGCTGTGTTTAGGCTGAGATTTCCAAAATTAATAACTGGAAGGAAATTATTTTCCTCATTGTTCTCTTCAGAAACAAGAGTCTGAAGGGTAAAACATAAGCGAAGTTTCCACCTGAGACCCAGGGCGATGTTGTCTGTCTGCTAATTCACTGACCAATGTGGAAAGCGGTGCTGACTCCGTGTGCCTCGGGCTCTCTACTGACCTAGCCCTTAGGGACAGACAGACATCTGGCAGAAGCTACAATAATGATGTGGTGTAACCCCCCACCCCCCCCGGGTTACAGACCGTGATGCGCTTCTTGGTTCCCGCCAACAATGGATCCCACGTGTGAATGTGGCCGGCCGGGAGCACAGGCACAGCAGCTCATATCTTCTCCTGTTGCCTCTTCAGTTAGCAGCTTTATGATTTGATGAAGATTCCAAGTATGACAGTGACATAAGCAATGGAAGCCCCATGTGTCACTGTATTCTCTCTTCTCTCTCTCTCTGTGGTGTATGTTGTATATGTGTGTGTGGTGTATATGTGTGTACAGGTGTTTGTAGGGTGGTTTTGTGTCTCCCTTGGCCCTCTCCACTTCGCTGACCAAGGCATGGTCTTCGGTGAATGCAGGAGCCCACTGTTTCCAGCTGGTCTACCTTGCCCATTGGGGATCCTGATTCTCTTACCTTCACGTCCTGGGCTGGGGTTACAAGTGGCCACTGTCAGTGCAAAAACAGAGAGAGCTCTTATCTAGAAGAGATTAAAAGGCAGTTTATTCTGGAGCAGATATAAGTGCCCGTGGCTGGGGGACACGGATTTAGGTTTCACCAGCTTCCATGTTCCACAAGGTAGCAATTTCCTGAGCTTTTTACTAAGCAAACAAGGAAAAGTCACAAACTAAGAAACTAAGACACTTTTCAAATGCACTGGTGGGTACATCAGGTAGGCGGGTTACAGTGAGATAAGGAGAACTTGCTATAGGCCTTTGATGCTGTCTCACAACACTCACAGCTCTCTCATTGGTGGAAAACAAGGGTTTGTGACTATATCCCAAAAGGCTCTGCTGTTGTCTGTTTTGTTTTGTTTTTTAATCTGGTAAGATGTTAGGTCTGACACAGGTAGGGACGGAGCACAGAGTACCTATTTACTAGGCTAAAGATCATCAACGTCAGCTAGGCTCTTGGCCTCTCCCTCCCCGCTGCAGTCACTGAGGTTCTGACCCTATCACTCAGCTTCAGTAGACACAGCTTCTTTCCAGAAGTCCCATTTCACACTGCTAAGCCAGCCAGACTTTCGTGTGGGTTCTGGGAACTCCCGACCTCACGTGTCCCTGTCGCCGACTTCCATGATCTCTTCTGTGATTGAAGAGTTCAGTTGCGTCTCACAGCCACATCCATGTGTGACTTTTCCCCTCCAGCTAAGCTCCAGTTCTCCAACATGCCCTATGATCCCTAGGCAGCGCCAGTGACTGGGACAAGTGTCGAGTACATGAGCCTGGGGGAGCGTGTGCCGTAGTTACCCTGCAGCATTTCTTGTCCTGGCCAAATCTCTTATTTTCTTTGCTCTTTCTTGATTATTTTTTGCCATTGTCCTGGCTTGTCCCTTTATCATAATTCTTTTAAAGAATTCCAAGAAAATTCCAAACACATTAGATATTACTTCTAAAAGCAGGTTGCCCAGTCATGGCTAACAATCAGGCAAAACATGTGTAAGAGCACATTTTTGATGCTGCGATGCAAACTACTTATTCCAACTTAATCCGTGTAAAGATGACACGCCAGAAAGTGAAAATGGTTTAGCTCATAGTCACAAATATGATTGCACCTGTGAGACCCAAAAGGTGCTTATAAATACATTTGATTTCTAATGCATCTACAAATACATAAAAATATATGTCATTTATAGAGAAACAAGTCATGTTTGCTTTAAAGCTTATTTTTCGAAATGATGAAAATAAAAATGATAGATGCTTTATCACAACTTTATGTTACCTCTTTAGGCTGAGAGGTGCTTTTTAAAAACATCAGGTGGCTTAAACAGAAAGTTCACAGTCCACAGAATATGCTTCCATATTAACAGTTCAAATCTAGAAAGCCAACTGATGATCCCACAGAAACTCAACGTTTCTCTTGGAAAGGGAGCCTGGCCTTGGGGCGGCCTCACCCTCCCCTCTGCCTCTGCCCAAGTGCCAAAGGCTGAGTTTTTATTTCAGTTCCTTCTTTCATTTGACATGTAAGTATAAACTGTGATGCAGTTTGTGATGTTCCTATCAGTCTCGCCGCTGATTCTTAGGGAGAATCATCTATTGGTAAGCCCAGCACCGCACTCAGAGATACCCTGCTGAACTCAAAGGCTGTTAGCCCTCAGAAATATTAATTTGACCTTAACATTTCTGTCCCAACCTTAGGTCATGATTGGTGCCTTATCTCAGGCAAAACTTGAACGAATTCAGTTCACTCTTATTTTGAAAATTAGTACGTTTATCTTTGTGAGGCAGAGACAGTGCAGGTGACAAAGGAGATGCAAAGTCAGATTTGGCACCTTCGGAAGCAGCGTCACGGCCTCACTTCACGTGTTAGACGGAATAATGGGGATTCACAAGAGAGAGAGAGAAAAAAAAACAAGTGACAGTTTCAGAGCATCTGCAAGTGATAATTACACAGCTCTCCAGTTTTCCACTCTGGGGCATAAGTAAGCTCTATTCCTCTGCACCTCGCACTAACCCAGCATATGCTGAATTTACCATCTTGCTCCAGGGGACTTAGGGGGCCTCAGGTCACATTCTATGCCTCCTTAAGCCGCTGTATTGTTAGGTTCCTTTTCCTTTTTCATTTGAGATTAAAATGAGTATCTTTAACAAATACCCAAGTGTGACGAACAAAGAGAAAAAGAAAGGAAGGAAGAAAGGAAGGAAGGAAGGAAAGAAGGAAGAAGAGTTCCTGTGGCCACTCTTTAGCGTTCCAAATCTTCTCTGCCAATGAAGTCATTCATTAGGTGCTACTGGATCAAAAAGTAACAAGTTTTTGCTAACGTCTTTAGCCTAAACCCTCCCCAGCCCTTGAGGATAAACCCTGCAGTGCCTGGATTAACCCCTCTGAATCCTCCTGTTGTTTCTCTTCATTACACTTATCCCCATGTCCTCTGTTGTCTTTGCTTTCATGAGCAGGAACACAGCAAAGAGCTTAAGCCACAATAAGCTTCTCCAGTTGGGAGCATCTATTTGGGATTCTTTGACACTTGTCCCTTTTCAATGTAAACATTCATTTTGAATCCAATAACCTTGTCAATAGACAATCATTGACATTAAGTCCTGAGTAGACCTCATAAGCAAAAGCCAGCCACGTTACATTCAGAGTACAAAACTAAGGTTAGAAACAACTTAATGGTCTGTTGACCCCAATAGGAAAGACGTGTGCACCCAAGAACCACAACCCTTCTCATTATTATGAATTCAAAGCATGGGAAATAAGTCCTCAGAGGTTCCCAAACAGATGCCCAGAACATTCTTTCCTTCGCTGTAGACCGAATCTTTTAAACAGGCAGGGATCCTGCATGTGTTTAGCATAAATGTGTTGCCAGAGTAATGGATTGAAGGAGACAAAGTAATAGATAAAAATAATTTCATCCTGACTTCCGCTTACCGTTTCACTTGACACGTTTGATTCTGATTCTGACATTGTCTCGAAGGAGAATTGACATTGATTAGAAAGGCCACTGGTAAAAGCCACTGAGCTAAATTCAGGGGAAGGACTAGAAAGATACTGTTTTTCTTAGAAGTGGCATGACAGAGGATCAGCACTGTGAGCACCCTATGATGTCATCACTTGGTTTCCTAGGTGCACTGCCAGCAATCAATGGCTGGAGAAGAGCCAAGGCACTTTCCCTGCCCTCATCGCGCAAACCTGGCTCTCCCATGTACAATGTCAAGTTGCATTCCCTGACATGCTAGGGATGCCTCAAAAAAAAAAAAAAAAATCAGTCATCTTGTCGTGATTATGTGAAAACGCTGAAATGTTGAGGATTGGAGTTACTTGAGGCCTCTCAGTGTTCAAAAACTTCTTCCCCATTGAGAGTGTGGACAACTCAAAGCTTTCTCCTCATCACTAGAAGTGATCCCCAAATGCCAGGTGCTAAGGGCCAGGGCCAGGTAGGAAGAGATTCCTCATGCCTAGACTCTGGTTTAATAAATAACCCAGAAGAAAAGTCACATGCTGGTGTTCTTTTCCACAGCACAAAATGATGACTGTGTCTGTAGAGTTTGCTCTGTTTTGGCTTTGTCACCTTTATCAGGGAGCATTGAGTGTTTGAGTGTGAGGAAGGGGCTGCTGCATCCTTTGAGGTGCCTACTCTCCCCTACTAAAAGCTCCTGAAGAGCATCGGTGTGGGACCGGTGCAGAATACAGGTAACATCCAGGGCTGAGGGAGCCAGTTCCGGCTGAGGGGATCATGCCTTTTTACTATTTAATTGGCTTGGGGGTCACAGGAGAATGCCAGTTCTTCACATCTGAATGACCCCTGCTTTGTAAGCTAGTTACAGTGAGAAGCACGTGATGAGGGAGAGAGGAAACTTGGCATCGCCGTTACCGCTGCAGGGATAGAACACAGGCTCTGCACAGTGTTACCAAGCTTAAAGCCACACACCTCTTCAGGAGAACTCAACCCTAAGCCAGTTTTGAGGCATCACCTCCCTCTTGCAGGCTGTGGAGTTGAAGAGATGAAAGGTTCTAGACCTTGCAACAGAAAAGAAGTCATAGACCGTATTGTAATTGGGGGCTTGTTTTGGGATGAAACTCTGACATCAACTCTGGAAATTAAGCCATGCATGCTTAAGGTCACAAGTAGGCACCGAACTTACATCCAGGTAAAATATGCTCGGAGATGTAATTACAAACAAACCTAGTTTGAGGGCTTGAATGTCTATCTCCAAGCTTGTGTAGGACCCCAGTTAAGAATGACAAGCTAGTAACAAGCCTGCAATTTAATGTGAGTGTATTTGTCCAATAATAATTTAAATCTAAAAAGACTCAAGATCTACCATTCTCAGAGTTTAATCCTTGATCATTTGCACAGAGGTAATTTAGACTATGTCGCCACACCTGGGAAAACATCACACGAACTCTTCAGGCAACTTGTTCCTGAGGTCCGCACTTGCTTCCACTGCAAGCCTTTCTGCTTTAGCATACTCAGTGGGCCAACATCTTCCACCTTCAGCCTTTTCCATCCTAGATATGTAGATTTGAACAAGTAACTTAACCCTCCCCCCGGGGCTCAAATTACTTAGTAGTAAAATATGTGGAACATAGTGTCGACATCCTAAAATCATTGTGACAATATTATGATTATCTATAGAAACACACTTTTAACAAGGTGTGGACAAAAATAAGTGTCTGGCAAATACTAGCCAGTATTGAATGTAGAATTTAGAAATATTTATTCATTTTCCCGTCTTCGAACTCAAGACTAAACTCTTGCTCTGATTTCATTGATCTGTGAAGTAGTCATTATCAGCCTACATTATACTTGTAAATTGTGGCTGGGCCCTGACGGGAGGGTCCTGGAGAGTACATTAACTGTCTTGATTTCACAGGGATCTGCAGTCTCCTTCCTCATTGTATCTTTATATCATCCTGCGGTGAGGCAGAAGCTTCTCTGAAATAGGACATATTCTACCTGATATTCACACTGCATCTTCAAATATCTTTGGTGAGAAACTGCCCCAGGTTAAGCACTCTCTCTGACACACACACACACACACACACACACACACACACACACACACACACACTAGTAGGTACCTGCTCAGCCCAGATGAACACTTTGTTTTATTTACTGACTGAATTAGGTAATTAGGCCGTATATTTGAATGGGCCACACAAAATGGTTTACTGTCCCAGCTGTGCAAGGGGTACTGTTAAATACAGGAGAAACATATATTTTCAGTGTTTAGTTAACTAAAGCCCGAGTAATGCATAACCGCCCACACCAGGAAACTTCTGAACACAAAGACAAATCTTGGGAGATGCACAGCATCTTACAGATTGATTGTCCCTGCCTTCTATATTTCTGTTGCTGTTGCGTACAGATCATTAGGTAGAAATGGCTCTTATTTCAGATCCATGTAAATCTTTCAATGGGACGCCGAAGCAGCCTGTTTAAAAATGTTATACTATGATGGTTAATGGGATTACCTTCTAAGCTACGAAGTGAGGGATAAATTATTTGGGGAAATCTAATCAATGATGCTATAAAAATTAATTGCGAAAGCCTGGGCTCATTTAACTTCTGTTCCATAAAAATGGTCAACGAAGAAAAACACTGTCAATGCCAGTGTGGGGTAAATCTGTCAAGTGTCGAGCAGCAGGCACCTCAGTGTCCGGCCGCTCAGGGGGCCTAGCCCTGGTCTACCCTGACGAAAGGGGATGGTCTCACACAGTGTGAACCCGACAGTATTTCCGCGGGACTTTTGCTATGGTTTGAACCTACAGTGACCAGGGCAGTCTTGTGCTGTCAGTACCAGCTCATGGTGACATTATGGAAGGCTGTAAGACCTTCAGGGAGATGAAGCCCAGATGGCTGATGTGGGCCATGAGGGTCAAGCTTTGAAGGTGCCACTTGTCTGTGGATCCTAGCCCACCCGTCGTGCGGAGACTCATTTGGACAGCCACATATGGAGCCTCTCAGCTGGGCCTTCCCTGCCATGGTTGATTGCTATGCTTGATTGTCAACCCGGCTACATCAGGAATCAGCTAAAACACAAGTGCTGGGTGAACATGTAAGGGACTTTTCTTGATTGAATCATTTGAGATGGGACGACGCACTGGTAATCTAGATTTTTTATTTTTTTATTTTTTATGGAGACAGGGTTTCTCAGTGTAGCCTTGGCTGTCCTGGAACTCACTCTGGAGACCAGGCTGGCCTTGAACTCGAAGATCCGCCTGCCTCTGCCTCCCTGAGTTCTGGGATTACATGAGTGTGCAGATTCACCTTAATTCTGGGCCATGCCTTCTGGTGGCAGCCTGTATAAAGGACACGGAAGGAGGAAGTGCCTACACTTTGCATGCTTGCCCTCACTCTAATTGATGAGTTTATTCTCTCACTGGCGTCACAGCCTACTTCTTCAGGATTCTGGCACATTCCTGAAGACCAGAAGAAACATCCAGACTTGGGTACTGAATGACTGTTGGATTCTTGAGGCAGCCTTTGTTGGGCTAGTCAGACAGTAGCCTGTGAGCCAGTCTGATAATGGCGGTTGTGTGCATGTGTGTTCATTCTATCAGTTCTGTTTCTCTGGAGACCCCTGGATAATAGTGTAATAGGAGAACCTTCCAGAAATAGCAGTGCAGAAGGGTTTCTTGGTGCATTTGAATATAATGACCTAGATTCTCTCATCAGCTCTAACTTGCTTTTGTTACAATCTGCATCATCCATTTTCTACCCTTCGTTCAGCTGTTGTCATCGCTGCATGTTTTTAGCGCCTGTAAAGTAAGTCTACGATATCTATATAATTACTCCTAAAATGTGAGTGTGCACAATTTAAGTTGGAATTTAATGTTTATTCTTTCTTGTTGGAAATTTTATGTAAAACGAAATGCACAAGTTCAGGGTCTCCATTTGAATTTCAGCAGAAGGCTCCCTGTGTCTTCTGGCACCCTCCATGCTAAGAATGCTGCATCTCTGAGAAGTGAGCAGCAGGGTCACTCTGGCTTATATCTGGATGGTTTTCTTTCTTTCTTTTTCTCAAAGCATTTTTCATATGCTAGCATACTGAATTCTTGGAGACAATCTATAAGATAAAAACTCATATCCTTACTTTAAAAAGGAAAAGGTAACCACAAAAAATGCCACCAGGACATTAGTGATAAAGTCACAATTTAACCCAGGAAACTTTTAGCCCATGACAGTTTTGGTATTAAGAAACCTTTTCGGAAATATTTTTCAGGAAGCAGATGATTACAATCTTGCAAACTGGTTTAAAGTGTTTAGACTTTTCTACTAGGCCACTCAGCTCTCATTTGAGAGTTTTGAAGTGAAAGGGTGGATGGCACCCTCCCTTTGTGCTGCAGGGTGCCACCCACCTGCCCGGCTGTTTGGAGAGGGTTAGGAAATCTAGAGGAACTGGAGCCAAGCTATTTCCATCCAATTAGCCAACAAATATTTACCGAGGACCTAGTCTGAGAAGGGAAGCAGTCAGGAAACAAAAGGCATCTCCCATGGAGCTCACCCAGGAATAAAAGAAAACCATAAACAGGTAAACACAACTGCATAGACTCTGACTATAATAAAGTATCTGGAAAACAATGACGTGGTTAAAGGAGAGGGGTATTGCAAGGGGGCAGGCAGGATGTGATTGAAGGATGCAGGGAAGCCTTCTGGGAGAGCAGGGAGGGATGCATGTACCAGCCGAGGTTGCTGTGAAGGGTGAAGGTGGTCCCTCCAGAGGAAAGAGTACCGCAGAGGCTAGAAGGATGAGCTACAGCCCTCTGATGAGAAAAAGAGAGTGGGGACACAGCTGCTCTAAAGCATAGCCGCACCCCTCCAGTGGACAGCCCTGAGAACTATGTCTATCCAGGGACCACTCTGAGATAAGTTAAGATGTGAGCTCTTAACGATCAGGAGATTTTTGGCTCTGGAGCTCACGGACACTAAAGCGAAAGCAGTAATAAGATTTTCCCTCTCGTTAAAAATGTCGGTTTTGTGAATGTCCTGTCATTAGCAGCAATGTTATTCTCCAAATGCATATTTGGTTCTTTGAGTTTTGAGTCTGTTTAATGTGTATGAGTCTAAAATTCACATATTGATATTATCTTGTGGATCTCCTGTCTAAATATCTTTTTTTCTTCAATCGAAATTAAGCCTAAGCCTAATCCCTAACTTTATTCCTCATTTTAACCCTAATGAGTCCTATACTGACTAATCCTCCCTTCAACCCCAAATGCTAATCCTAACCCTAATCTAAGGCTAATTCCTACTGATCACTAGCACTGGCCATAAGCCTAGCTTTAACCCTAAGCAGCCCTAACTCTAACATTGCCTCTACCCCCATCCCACCCCAACCCCGTCCGTCCCCATCCTACACTAGTGACCTCTGACCCTTGGTGGGTCCTCATGGTCGCTTCACCGTCCTCATTTCTGGCTGCAAACACTTCTCAAGTAAGGGAGGGCACCTGAGCCAGGAACCAGACTTTTCTGATGCCCAGTCACTGCTGTCAAACTGTTTTCAGGGCTTGCGTGGAGCCCCTCACCGCCATGCTTTGCCCTGAGCAGAGCTCCCTGAGGGACTCACTGACAGGCGCTGAGGCCTGAGTCCAGGGCATCAGCTTCACAGTTCACTCTGAGGAGCCACAGCCCCCATCCTGTGGTCTGCCCGGAGGAATGCTTTTCCAGGGGTGATGCCACACTGCTTGGGGCTGTCACCCCACAATAGCATCAGCACCATCCTTATCTACCCAAAACCTCAGCCCAGGTCAGAGAAGATATTTGCTAATGTCACCTCAACTGCCTCTTTTTTTTCCTCCCTTCCCCGACACATTTTACCTTTTCTCATTTCAATTGCCACATTGCATGATTGACTTTCATGTAATTTTAAATCACATTAAAATGAATAATAACAGTATAAAACATGAATAATTTACTATTATGTTTTCGCTTGTTTCTAGGTTTTTATTTTTAGGATTTCCACTCTGCATTTTGACCCCTCTCCCCTGTGTACTAAGACAGTGATCTTTGGGGAGAATATGCTGTATCATATACTGTGTGAAAACATATAGTGAATATGTACAAGGAATATTTAAAAATAGACACAAGAAATGAAAATATTAATTAAAAAATAAATTGACAACTTTTCTGTTACACATGCTATTTTAAGTAACAAGGGCTGACTGGACACATTTTTTTGAAAGAAATCTTCTCTCTCTGTCTCTGTCTCTGTCTCTGTCTCTCTCTCTCTCTCTCTGTGTGTGTGTGTGTGTGTGTGTGTGTGTGTGTGTGTGTGTGTGTGTGTACACGCACACATGCACGCTCTCTGATTTCTTTCCTGGCCCTGTAGCCTGCTTCTGTTACTCTCTCTCCGTCACCACTCCCCTCCAGGCAGGCCTACATGACCTTCCCACACATTTGGCCATTAATCACTCAACAACAGAGCTCAAGAGCACTGCTTGAAAAATGAGTTAGATCCTGGAGTTTTTCTTCATCACGTTTTAATTGAATTTAAGTCACACTGTTTACACATCTCTTTTTTTGGTAATCCTATTTATTTTTAACTTATACTTTTCTGAAGAAGAACAGTTTTTAAAAAGGCAGCATTCAAGTAGGAAAGTTGTTCCTTACATTTCCTGAGCTAAAGCATTGCCTTAGACTCCAGAAACTATGGCTGTTGTCTGTTAAGGTGGTCTCGGACGTCTGCACACTTGCTTGGCATGAGCGCCACCCCATAGAGGAAGCACGGACAACTTGCTCCTGTTTGATTGCAGGTAACGGAGAAAAATGATCCAAGGAGAATATAAGAATGGCATAGGGTGGTTGACGTATTTTTAATTTATTAACGTGTACACTTTTTAAATATCAGAAGTGAAGCAAGCAGGGACGGTCCATGGGCGAGTCTGTCTTAAAGATTTACCATCGTGCTGGATCCAAAGGCATGGCTGTTGTCCTCTCTATGTGCCAGGCATGTGATTCTTCATTGTTTTAACCTGTTATTATAACTAAGTGGAGAGATTTAAGGGGTTCTGACACTGATAGGCAATTCTAAATATTTTTCTCATTATTTTTAACTGATCTACTTTAATGCCATTACATGTTTTATCCTCACTGTGAGCCTATCAGGTTTTAATTGATTCCAAGTCCACAAAGGCATATAGAATGCTCTAATGGAGAGGAAAGGAAGACGCGGATGGTCAGGCCAGGAATGACAGGCTGCACGCATGATATTCTCCTCCTCAAAAACCTGCCGCAGTCTCCTCTTGCACTCATGCAAATACAGACCTGTTAGCAGTCCCTAACCCTGCCCCTCCCATGCGTCGCATCCAGTCTCCCGATGGCTGTGACTCCACACCCAGCGTGATCTGTGTCTGCTGTGAAGCGTGGGCCCCTCTTGTCTCCAGGCAGAGCCCCCTGCCCACAGTACCCATGACGCTTTGCTCAGTTCCCACTTTCCCTAAGCCACCTTTGCCTCTCTCATTAAAAGGAGATTGAGGTTCTGAGAACCATCGGATATTCTCCACCGCAGGCGTTTGTAACACTGCATGTTTGCCTGGTTGTCAAACAATGAGATGCACATTCTCCTGCCTTCGCCATGATGGTTCAGATCCCTTGAGGACCTCATTAAGGGCATGCTGAATGGGGTGTTGGAGAGATGGCTCAGAGATTAAGAACACTAACTGTTCTTTTAGAGGTCCTGAGTTCAATTCCCAGTAACCACATGGTGGCTCACAACCATCTATAATGTGATCTAATGTCCTCTTCTGGTGTGCAGATGTACATGCAGGCAGAGCACTGTATACATAATAAATAAATAAATCTTAAAAAAAAAAAAGGGCGTTGCTGAAACGGCACAGGTTGTAATTGTTTATCAAATAAGTATGCATATGCTTTGGCTTAAAGTGCTTTCTGATGTCCGTATCAACTGAGTTCTTCATAAAGTATCCATCAGTTTCACCTTCTTTGTTTCTGAGCCTGTTTCAAAGGAAATACTGCATCTTAACCTAAGAATCTGTGTGGAACCGCTTTGAAAATGGGGAAGCACAGTGCTTCAATGAGTCAGCACTACAAAAGAGTTGTAAGAACAGCTCTGACTTCAATACCCATATCCAATTGTCCCTTTCCTCCAGCCATGGAATTTGTTCTGTTTCTTGGGCTTTGCACAAGCCATTTCCTCTTCCTCAGGTGAGCATTCCTCCTTAGTGAGTGAGAGCCAAGGCCCCCAGCCAGATGAGGGAGCACTCCTGAGCTCTCCTGAGGAAGGCACTTACCCAGCAAGTGCCTGCAAGTATTCCTGGAAGCACAAAGCACATAGCATGAGCTAGAAGACAGAGCTGGGTTCCCATGCTGATGAGGGAGTGGGGCACTGCCACTCAATATCTGAGCAAAACGGGAAGAGAGACAAACGAACTGAGAGAAAAAATTGAAACAAAAGACAAAATTGAATCCTAAGGGAGATGGGAATTTTTAGTTTTAAAAATCACAGAACTACCAGCGGACATAGCGTGGTGTTATTCTTCTTGTTGCTATGACAAAATGCTTGACACAAACAATTTAAAGAGGAAACATAAAAGGAACTTTTGTTTGCCTGATTCATTTGTTTTATTTGCCTGATTCAGTTGTCGTCTGGGAGGCTTACTGCCTCTGTCTGCTAACACAGGCCTAGCCCTGGAAGCTTTTAGCCTCCATACAATCTAACTTAGGCCTAGAATGTTTTCAGCCTCTGAGGCTATTACAGGTTAATAAGCTCACCCTTTCTTATTCTTACTGAGCTCTGGGCTGACTGGTTCAACTCAGCTGTTCTGGCTCAAACTCCTCTCCCAGTTGACATTCAATCTAGCTTCTCTCTTGGCCTCTGAATTGCTCTGCTTGCCCTCAAACTAACTCCAGCAATCTGCTCTGATCTCCTGCCTCCTTCTCACCCTCTGGCTCATACTGTCTTCACCTGTGTCTAGATCGTTCTCTCATTCAACCTCTCTCTGCAAAACTCTCCCAGTAAAACTGCCTCTTCTCTTTGCATTGCTCCTTTCCCCTCTCTCTCTTTCTTTTCCTGAGAGTTGGGCGTATCCTAGTCTGTCAAATCTTTTCTGATTTGACACATTTTCTGCCACTCAATTAGACATCACTTTCAAACACGAGTGTTTCCTTCTACAAACTAACTTCATTGTTTGGGATTAAAGGCATGTGCCACCATGCCTGGATCTAAGCTTTTCTTTACCTGAAACTTGCTCTACACCAGGCTGGCCTTGAACTCAGATCTTCTTGCCTCTGTCTCCTGGGCTAAAGGCGTGTTTGTATTCCAGCTGGATCACAGAGACCTAGAAGATCTTTGGATGTGATCTCTTGTCTGAGAAGCCACATTCTGAATTACAAATGCCTCTACAAAGAAAAGTTTATTTTGGTTTAATTTGAAGAGTGAGGTTCCTTATGGCAGAGGGTGCTGAGGATCAAGCAGTTCACCTCATGGTTGCTGGCAACCGGAGGAGAGAATGTCTGTTGCCCTTGGTCCCGCCCACTCCTGTTTCATCTGGCTCCTAGTGCTTGAGAGCATATGGCGCTTCCCCTCCTTAGCAATTCTTCTCTGGAAACACCCACATGGACACATCCACAGGTGCACGTGAGGGATATTCTAGGTCCTTCTTAAATCAGTCAAATAGACGGTCAAGATCAACTGAGATAAATCTTTCAGGCAAAGCTGTAGTGTGGAATGTGGAATAAAGGTATAGGCAAAGCTGTGGTTCTGGAGTCCTCTGTTAAAACCTCAGGAGTCGCTAACATGTACAGGAGAGGATGCTTGAGAAGGATGCTGCTGAGAAACCTGATAGTGCTTATTTTTACTAGAATTCCAATGAAGGGAAGGGCTAATCTCCAGACGTCTATGGGTACAGCTTGGTGTTTTTCCCCCTAATGGGGTTAATATCAACAGGAATCAAGTGAGATACAGAAAGTTTTCAAAAAGAACTTTATTGATGAAGGCATGGTTCATGAGCAGAAGTGGAGAGAAATAAGACAGGGGAAAAGAAGCCTTTGTAATCCAGCACTTATGTTGTCTCAATATGAACAGCTTGAGACTATGCAGCTGAAAATACAAAATACATTTCACAGAGGAGAAGGAATGGCTCACAGGGAGTACCAGGTGCACAAAGGATAGAGCCAAGAGGATTATGTTAGGTCTTGACTCCTAATCAATTAACAGCAATGTGCTCTGTTGGATTTCACGACCATTATAGGCAAGTTATTCTGGGTGTCTCCCAGGTCCCCACATTTGAGGGTGTTTACACTGACTTCATGCAGTTGCCTGCTGTATGTAGAGTATATAAGGAAACTGCTTAGTTTGTGGATCTTCATACAAGACAGTCTGCATGCAAGGAATTCTATTTATGAAATTTCTTTTTTATTTTAATGTTTTTAATCAAATATTTAAAATTTTTTACATATACATTTATATTATTACATATATATACAAGAAACTACCTATAGTGAGAAGAAACATGATACAATCTGGAATTATATAAATGTTACATTCGCAGTGTTTTGGCTATTTGTATTTGACAGCCTAGAAGAAAACACCTTTCCTATCTTGATGTGTCTGAAATTCTGAATGTAAATCAATCTCCATCACATCTTGTCATTATCAACTTAAAGCATCTATCTAGACCTAAGAACTTGGTTTAGATCTTAAGGGCCTCTGAACCCAAGTTTTGGTTGGTGACTAAACTTTTAGCGGAGAATACTTTACAGTGGACAGTGTATATTTTGAATGTGGAAGGAAGGTTAATAATTTCTGCTCAGAGTACATGCTTTGGTGGTTTCAAACTATGTCCAAAAATTCTGTAAGGTTGTAAGGTAAAGCTTAAGTATTTTCTTTCATATTCTCTCTCTCTCTCTCTCTCTCTCTCTCTCTCTCTCTCTCTCTCTCTCTCACACACACACACACACGCACACACCTCTGTCATATACCTATCTATTCAGCCCAGCTTCAAAACCCTGAGAGCCAGAGGTGCAATTCCCCAAGGCAAGAGAAGTGGCTGTTCCATGTAAATAGGAATCTTGAGTTCACCCCTCCTGCTCCACCTGTGCCTCGCTCAGTTGGCCTGAGCCCTCCCATGTCGCTGCAGGCTTCTGAAGTCAGTCTACTCGCTCTACGGCGATACCTCCACAGACCTGAAACACACAGAGATGATGTTGTTAGCTAGCTGGGCATTCCTCAAAAAGCTAGCTACCATAGTCATAACAGGCATGATTCAGCCTTGGTCTTTTTTTTTTTCTCCTAGCTGCAAGCAAGGAAAAGAATGGCGACCACAGGCAGACGTTGCAAGCCGCCCATGTGAGCACGTTGGAGCGGACGCACAAGGCCAGCTTTCCTGTGACCACCATTGTGGCCCAACCTCTGATTACAACGTTGCTAGAAACACCAACAGGAAACGACTGACAGAGGCCAAGTGCTCAGCCCAGCCAATCACTTACCTATTGTTGTGCAATAAATCATCTCAAAGGTACCAAATTAAAGAGGCAGCTTCAGTGTGGTTGGGTTCAGGGTGGGCTGTGTCGGCGCCACCCATCTTGAGATTTCTCATGAGCTTGCAGTTAAGGCGCTGGCTGGGGATATGGTCATCTGAGCACTTGCCTGGCGGAGGGTCGGCTTCCAGATGGCCAGCTCAGTTAGCTGTCAAGGGCGGCATTTGTCTCTCAGTGACTCTCGGCAGCAGACCTCAGCTTCTGCCCTGGGAAGCTTAAGCGTCAACATAACATGGATACCGACATGGTTCAAGAGACCAAACAGTAGACACGCCAGGGTTTTATGTGACAGACCTGTGTCTCAGCTACACTTCTCACGACTCCTCTTTGTCTGAGAGGACATAGGCCCCCAAGTCAAGGATGACGAGCAGCCGGAGTGGCTTTAGCTGTGGTGCCAGGAGCTGTGATGCAGGCGAGCATACCACATGCATGGTCAGGAGGCAGGCCAGGGAGAGGGGGAGAGCACTGCCGGCATTCTCCTTACTAGTTCTCTCTGTTTATTTCCGCTTAGTACCCCAGCTTGGGAATGGTGTTTGCCTGCATTAGGCCGAGTCTTTACTCCTCAGATCTCGCTGGAAATGTCCTCACAGACCACAGAGGTGTGTCTCATAGATCATTCCAAATCCGGTGAAGTTGACAGTTAAGACCAGGCACCACATCTCGGTGTTCATTTCTCTTCTCTGCCATGTCGTATTTATTACACAGATTGGACCCATTCAGTCTATGTGCGCACTATACGGGGATATGAACATCAAGGGGTGGGTAGCTCCATGGCTGTCTTGCTACCTGACTACCATTGTGAAACCATAAGTAATTGTCATTGATTTATGCAGCTTCAGTTTTAGAGTAATTTATTATTTACTGTTGAATGACTAATGTACAAGCAAGCCAATTTGCAACATATTGGCTACCGGAAGTGATCTGACATAAAGAATGCTGCCCCACCCCCACCCCACCCAGCTCACGAAGGCAAATGAGATGAGCTCTTAGGACCCAAAGGACATATATGCTATATGCTTGTACCTGCTGTAGGAAAGCACTGTGGGACTTTGTCAGAGTGATGTCCTGAGGATGCTGTGTTGTAGAATTGGCTCCACATCCAAGTGACTGGTACTAGGGTATAAATCTTTGTAATTCCTTCGCTGATTTAATGCATCTATTTTCTTCTTCTTAATGAGAAAAGTCTTATCCTTCTGCCTAAATTTCAATCTAAAGCATCAGACCTTAGAGTTTCTTATGGCATGCGAAAGGCATTTGCCTCCAGAATAAGCTCTTTATGCTGTGCTTTTTTAGAACATAAAGCATTATGCATTTGTTTCCTACCCAGAGTTTCTTTAGAGCTGGAGACCTTAAATCTGATTCCTCAGACAAGCGTCAAGTGATAGGTGATCAGGGAAGCACAGTGTTCTGTTTCCAACAAGGTTGCAAGCTCACCTGAGGTGACAGAAGTCCTGGGTGATGACCGCCTCTGAGGACTCTGTCACAGCTAACTAACTGATTGCTGTGTGCAACTGAGCAGTAGTTTAATATCAATACTTATTCTCCCTTTTGAATTGGAAACGAGGCAATTAAATGTTATTAAACCCCATGTTCTGAGTTTCTTCTCTCCCTTGGGCTTGTCACGGGCCTGGTTTTCCCTGTGATTTTGGGACGGACCGTGCTGAAAGCCTGGAGTTCCCGTACTTTATTTTGAAATGGGCTGCATTCCAGAAATAGGTTTTAACTTTATTATAATTGTTTTCTGCTCTCTCTGGGGGACACCTTGACAAAAATGGCAAACCAGAAGACTTCCTGAAGGTTAATCTTTTTTCAGGGTCACATGATTCTTTTCAGTTTTCATCTGCAGAGGGTTTTCTGATAACAATAGGTTTGGCTGTTGGTGATCTAAAGAAAATCCCAGTTGCTTGGGAGTGAACAATAGGCAAGATTTGAGTGCAGTCAGGGTATTTGCTTAATACAATAGAAGTTGGTACAGACCAGACTTGCAAGTGTCAAACAAACTGTGTGGGAAAAATCGAAATTACCACAACTGCAGTCAACAGACAGAGTGGGGGTGCAGGAATTGCTGACTGGGCAGCAACAAGCGGCTCCATGAACTTCATTTCATACTCAAAGAGTTAGCTGGACCAAGAAAACAAAAACAAAAACCCTCGGTCCCTATAAAGCAATAGTTATGTATTTATAAAGCAAGAGGGATCTGAAAACCTGAGGGAGAAAGAGTCAGGGAGATGAAATGTTAAAAACACAAAGCCATTTGCAATTAATACCACCAGTCTCAGAAGCAGCTCTGTTCCAGAAACAACTGAAGTCCTCCATCTCGCGCTCACGTGCAAAGTGCGTGTGACGTGCAAAACAAACAGAGGTCAGGTTACGGAGCTCCTCCAGCATTGTCAGGCTTCAGGTCTGTTGTGTAAACAGTTTCCAAGCAGGTGCGACTTCTCTGGAGCCTGGTGCAGCTGAGCTCCGAGGCCAGCACTGGGTTCCAGATGCAACTGGGATGTTGAACAACACATTGCTTTCTGTCCACAGGTATCTGGCCCAGCAGCCCCTAGAAGGCTATTGCTCAAGAGTGAGACGTGGACAATGAGGCAGGACACAGACTCTTAGGCTACCTGGGCAAGGTCAATGGCATACCACAAGCCTTTAATTTACTCCTGACAAATACATCCTCATTTTTTTTCTTTTTGGGTGACTTGAACCTAGGACCTTGGGTGCTAGACAAGAGCTTTACAACTGAGAGGCATCTATGGTCATCTCTTATTTTATTTTGGAGCCTGTTCCTGTTAAGTGGCCTAGGATGGATATACTGGCTGTCATGTGATCCTCCTGCTTCAGGCTCCCAAGTGACTGGGATTGCAGACCTGTATCCAGCTCAGTGTTGGTTCTTTATATAGTTGCTTCACAAAGCTGTTCTCCAGTATAAATTAAAGTGACACAGACACAGACATAGACACAGACACACAGCTACACACATACACACACACAGAGAGACAGAGAGACAGAGACAGACAGAGATATTAGAAGACATAAAGAACAGTATTCAGCCTACCGAAGCTTATCAAAACAATGTATAATGCTTGGCATATTATTATTATTGCAATTATTATTCAAGGGGTGTCATTGCTATATTTCTGAAAATGATCCCGAGCCTCCTTAGATTTTGGCCCTCTGTAATAGTTATTGGCCACTGTTCTAAGGAGGATGAACAAGGGTCTGGCAACACAGGAGCAGGCAGATGAAGTATTGTGCTTCATGATCTTATTCAGTATTTAATGCAAAGAACACCTGTGATCTCTGGTCCCTAAGATATGTACAGAGTCTCACCCCCACCAACACCTTCCTAAACACTCTGTGGAGAAATGGTGCTAGCTATAGGCACCTAGCTCTGATCTCACCCAGTGAGATCAGCCCTGATCCCACGCACACTGGAGACAGAGGTGGGGAGCTCAGACTCATACACTGCCCCCAGCACCGGACACCAGTGGCATTTCGATTTGTATGGGTGAAGAGCCACACAGAGTGAGGCATGTAGGTGGCCCACCCTTTAGGAACCCCCATGCGTTTGGCTCTCTGAAGCTCTTTGAACTCAACCCCTCTGTGTCTTTATGGAAACTCCACTGTGTAGGCTCCATTGACTAGATCATTAGCTATGGATGACCAAGTCATTTTTCCTCCCCATAGTTGGTGGGTCTGCTGAAGCATCAATGCACTAACCATGCCTTATTCATTCCTAGGACAAGGCTGTGTCCTGGAGCAACCTAGTCATGACCAGGCCCCAGTCAGCTCATTAGCTTACAGACTGTGACATTCATTCAGAATAGTTCAAGGATTTTAGAAACTGGGATGAAGACCAAATACATATTTCACAACAACACAAAGGAATTAGAGGTGGCTTTCATAAATATGAGGTGTGACAGCCTCCTTAACAGCCTGTGCATACATCTGCGTGGATGCCTGTGGGATGCTTGTAATGACTGAGGCAAAAGCTCCTCACCTCCTCTGCTTGGCAACCAGTGTGTGTCCTGTAAGTTTGGCTTGGGTCCTGAGTAATTATCATCAGTTCAGGTCCTACTCATGGGAAAGTAGCTAAGCTTTGTTCAGTCATTCACGAGATTTTTTGAGTTGTTTCTCTACCCTTGATTTGGCAATGGATGCCATTGATCATCATAGGAATCAGAGAAAACCGGTACCTGCTCACCAGTCAGTGCAGCTCTGATAGGGATCCTGACCCTGGGACCAGTGACAGACTGGACCACAGATTCCTCCATGGTGACACTCACCTGGATCTTGTAGTGTGTTGAGCAGCACCTAGAGTTCATCTACAAATTCTGTTCTCACCTGAATTTTGACATTAAAAAAAAGCTTCCATTTAGGTGTTCCCTTGAGTTGCAAAACTAAAAACCATTGTTCTAAAAACATCTCCAAAAATCACGGGTGGTTGGCTGGTGACTAATAGTGTGCATGTGCAGCAGTGAGCAGAGCTCATATCTTGTGTGCAAATTCTACGTCAACAAAAGGTCAGTAACGAATTAAACTATAAAGCAATTTCTAATTTGTGTATGCTTCAAATAGCGGTAAGAGTGTTACCTTCTTATTAACACATTATTTTATGTTTTAATCAGTGAGCAAGCCACTCACTGACCTTGCTAACTCTTCTCGTAGGTCTATGTAACTTTATTCCAGGTGAGATCCTGAAACGGAAGAGAGCAAGACACAAAGCCATAGGACATAACCCAAACACATTAACATATGAAGGCTGACCTTTTTTTCTTTCACATTTTTTGCATCTGAGAAGGCTCATTGCCTGTGCTGGCCAGGACCTGTTAAAAAGAAATGGAAAAGCTCGACATGATGGCACACTCCTTTAGTCCAGCACTCAGGAGACAGAAGCAGGCAAATCTTTGAGCTCGAGGTCAGCATGCCTTACAAGGCAAGTTCCTGGACAGCCAGGGCTACATAGAGTAACCCTATCTCAAAACAATACAAACCAAACAAAAACCAACAAAAAACAGCAAACAATCCCCCCTCCAAACAAGAAAAAGAAAAACAAAAGTAACAATAACGAAAGAAATGAAGGAAGGAAAGAAGGAAGGAAAGAAGAGGGTTTTTCTTCTCTATGCATGTAAAGCAGGAAGAACCGGTCTAATTAAGGCACATGTGTCTGCATGTGTACATACGTGCTGGGTGACTGGAACACCTCATAAAGTTTGTGTCAACTTTGAACCTCAGAACATAAGCTTGAAGGAACTAGGACCATATGGCTATCACCAAGTTGGAGATCAGAAGATGTCATCCCTAATTAAGTGAGGACTTCAAGTCAGTCTCTGGGGTCCTTCTGAGATGAGTGGGCCCAGAGACATGGGCAGTGTGGAGACCAGGAAGATCTGGTGGTGGCTCTGGGAGATAGCTGCTAAGAGGGGCCTCTGCCCACCAGGAGCAGGAGGAGGAGTGTGTGGTCAGCTCCCAGAGTGCTGTCAGAAGGAGCAAGCCTCTGATGCTTAACTTTTGGCCTCCAGAATGGAAATGGAACAAGTTTCTGCTATTTAAACCATCCAGTTTGTTGTGATTTGTTACAGCACCCTGGGGGAAGCACCCTGCTTGTAGCTATTGGCATGGCGTCTATTCCCAAGAATTCCTGTGAAATTAAGTGAAGCCTTATGTCTTTGATCGGTCTAGTGTAATTCGGTTTTTGGCTAATCCATCTGTGACCAGAGTTAATGAAGCATTGTGCTCAGGAAAGGAATAGGGCCAACCTTATCCTAAGGCTGAGAGGGCGCCTCCATCAGTGAGCGAGAGGGCGCCTCCATCAGTGAGTGAGAGGGCGCCTCCATCAGTGAGGCACTTCCCACACAAGCGTCAAGACCTGAGTTCAGAGCTGGCATCCATGTAAAAAGCAACCATGTTGGCACATACCTTTCCTCTCAATGTTAGGGATGGGAGGATCCTGGGGGTCTTGTTGCCATCCAGGCTAGCCAATCAATGAGCCCCAGGCTCAGTGAGAGATCCTATCTGAAAAAGCAAAGTAGAAAACAATAGAGGAAGAGGCTCAGGATGTACATCCACATACTGGACATGCACACGCACGGGTGAACACATAAACATGCAGATAGCACATGTGCACAGACTAATGAAAGTGCGGGAATGTCATCTACGTATACTGGATCTGGTTATGCTGGAGACTGTGGGAAGAGCCGGACATAGTCCCGTTGTCGTCCATGTACCAGCATCCCTTGCTTTCCTGCTTCCTGACTGCAGATGCCGTGTGGCCAGTGGCCTCGTGCTTCTGCCATGACGGACCACCTGGAACTGTGAGCCAAGGGTGTTTTATCACAGCCACAGGCAACTAACTAGCACAAGCACTAGCAATAAACAAGTCAAAATAGCAAATTTTCACATTATAGTTTATAGTCTTATTCTAGTGCCCAGAAATTGAAATATAATTCTGAAAAGATAAATTAGGCTCTTTTGCTGTGCTGCCCATTAGTGATATCAAAAGGATATCTCAAAGTCAACTTATAGTTTTCTTTAAAGATATGTCATCTATCTATCTGTTTATCTATTGCTACCTATATCATCTATCTATTCATCTGTCATCTACCATCTATTAATCTATATTATTTATCTATCTATCTATCATCTATCTATCTATCTATCTATCATCTTTACACCTCTCTATATGAAAAAATCTTCCCATTTCATTTCATTTTACCATTTGAGCACACACGCCATGCCAGGTGTGGCGGTCAGAGGACAACACGTAGGAGTCAGTACGCTCCTCCTACCACGTGGGTTCACAACATTGATCTCATGTCACCAGGTCTGGAGTCAGACACCTTTACTCACAGAACATCTTTTCAGCCCATTGTTCCTAAGGCTTAGATTTTAATAAGTCTGCAGAAAACCTGGCCAACATTTAAAACTTGGCAGCTATAATGCAAATATCAAAATGCATTGTGTCAAAAAGATGTACTCCAAGACTTGTGCTACACTGAGAAAATGGGAACAAGCAATGCTAGTATTGCAGTAATGACATTTCAACAGGAATCTGCAAGCACTCCTAAAAGAGTCTTAACTGATGAACTGCCTGCTTCTAGCGCCAAGTGCACTGCTGATGAGCAGCCCTCTGGAGTCAAAGGGAAAGTCCTTTGCCAAAACAGAATTGTTATTAGACACATCACGAGGGAAAAGCCCAATTTCCATTTATTTCCTCTTTCTCTGTATTAAAAAAAAATGTTTTCTTAGCTACCTTGTGTGTGTGTGTGTGTGTGTGTGTGTGTGTGTGTGTGTGTGTGTGCGCGCGCGCGCACCCCACTCATTTTTTTCCCTTCTTTTTGTTCTGTTAGTTAGTTGACAGGACCTCCAGGTAAAAGAAATGTTTTTAATAAAATATATTCCCTCACACAGCGTGGAGTAGAAGGTAGCTGAGCAAGAATAAAGATGTTATTGCAGGCTCCTTGGAGATGTCTACAGTGTTCGCTTTAATCTATTTGATCGTCTCTGAATGGCTGATTGCAGCTCCTTTCTCTCCAAGGCACAAAAGAGAAGCTTAATATATTTATATGTGTACATACATAGACTGCACAGCCAATGTAGGTATGTTCATTTGCTTTCTTTTTGACCTCTCTGTGTGCCTGCCTTTCTTCTGCTGTGAGCTGAAAAATGGAAGCAATTTGCTGCAGTCATTCCTAAAATTCTCTCACCCGATATCTTGAGTTTTATAATTGCTGCGATATTTCACTCATGCCAGCCACAGTGAGTGAAAACTGTGAGTGGGCTGCAGTGGGGGTGCGGAGGTGATGGTGTGCTACAGGCAGCGACCTAAAAAATATGTGTGGCTCGGTTCTCCCTGGACACAGCATAAACGTCAACCCCTCCAGTGCCAAGCGGAGATGTGTAGGCTCAGTCACATGATCCCCTATTTTCCCTGCGACAAAAGACATTACTGCTCATTGTTCAGATTGCTCTCGAGACAAAGTGAGAGTACAGGCTAATGACTTTTCAACCCTTTGCCACTCTGCACAGAAATCCACCACGATGGAAGGCTACTTTGATTATTATGAAAACAAGCCATTCGTTTTTAGGATAACAAGTTTAATCATCCTGTTTAAAATGTTGTGATGAAAGTCATATATTTCTTGGCACAGTATCTGAATTAGTGGTTTGATCCAACTCTATAGTGCTTTTGCTTAGCTCGAATTACATTGCACTTTTTTTGCTTCTCAGATGCATAGCCACTCAACAGTCACACCCCCAAACCCCCCCCACACACACCCACACGTCCTGTTGAGCTGCTCCCCAAGGCACATTTATTTTCTTCTACTTTCCAGCAGGTTGACTCTCGTCACTGTTTAATTAATGTGTTGACAACTCCCTCAACTACACTTCATTCCATAGACAGTTGCCGTCTCCCCCTGCCCCCCTCACATAGGACTCTGCTTGATCAAAAAGATTGTGCTTTCCTCAATCAATAATATAGTGCTCTTCACTTTGGATCAGCATCAGCCTCCAGCTCAAGTCAGCCAGGGAGTCCTCATCAACCGCACCAGACCTCTTGTTGCAGTCCATGTTTCTACAACTTATAAAAGTTCTAGAAGTTTTCACATACCTAAAAAAAAAAAAAGGCTTACCTTTATTGTGTGTGTGTGTGTGTGTGTGTATGTGTGTTAGTGCTTAATCTGTCTGTCTGTGTACCATATGTGTGCCTAAGGAGACCAGGAGAGGACATTGAATTTCCTGAAACGAGTTCCAGGTGGTCAAAGGCATCACATAGGTGCTGGTAACCAACCATGGGTTCTTTGCAAGATCAGCAAGTGCTCTAAAAGGCTGAGCCCTCTCTCTTGGCCCTCATGAGGCCTTGTTTTTTTCTCAGCTTGCTGAATTGTGTTCTGTTTGCTTCTAATAGCAGAAGCCCCAACTAAACTAGGGTATTTATTTCAAATGTATCATAGGCCCAAGTCAAGAGATTAAAGTCTGGTCACCAATATCACACCTAAGAAAGCAAATCAAGTCTTATACACACAAATGCGTGTAGGGAACCCTACTCAGTATGAACTGTAAACTGATCATACGTGCAATGGGGCGCATCATGCTAGGAGCATACTAGGATCTTTAGTAAGTATCTGTTCTTTGTCATTTTTATGTTCTGGTTGAGCTAAAAAGGCTTTCCTTTGGGAACAGCAGTTTGTGTTTCTCTTGCAATTTCCACAGCAGAGACAGCGTGTGCTTTGTGTCCCTGAAGATGTGTGGTGCACATCATGTGTGGTTAGACTTACATAGCTTCTTCAACCCTTTCATCTGCTTTCCTGTTTTGTTATACAGTTGAAGCTGAGATTTCACATGAACCTCTGCACACACCTCATGTGTCTCAGTGTCTGGCTGCTGAGGCGGAGGCCAGACAAGCATGAGGCAGAAAGGCTGCACAGCTAAGCTGACTCCACAGTGCGATGCACTCTAGCACGTAGGTCAGATGGGAGAGTTCCCCTAGGGAGGACAGAGCCTCAGGCGTCCTGTGAGTTGCTTTAAAGGCTGGATTGTCTGTACTCGCTCCGTGCGCTCTGAGGCCATTGTGACTTCTCTGGTTTGCAGTTTCCTTTTTTTTTTTTTTAAGGAAAATGGCTACTGTAGCGATTGCTACAGAATCAGGTGTTGCAGGTCTTGTCTATAATGCTAGCACTTGGGAAACTGAGGCAGGAGGAGTGTTATAAAATTGAAAACCTGGTTACATAGTGAATTTCAGGATATCCTGGACTACAGAATGAGAACCCAACTAAATAAACAAATAAACAAAATATTAGGTACCACACTCTGACTGCATAGAGTATGACAGAAGCGTGCTAGAGACAGGGCTCATACCATATTAAAACCAATTTGAGACAGGACAATTTTCCAGCTCCTGTCAGAAATTCTCTGAAAGGTCTTGTCCCCTAGGACTGTGTTCTAGAAGGGTGGTGAACCATACACTTCTATGGAAAATTGCTCCTGATCAAGCAACTTTTGATAGGTATTTTTAATTTTAAAAATTACAAGGTAATTTTTAGGAAAGTTATATACCCATCAAAAATGTAAGCAGGGGAAAAAAAAAAAGAAAAGAAAAGAAGAAAAGGAAAGTGCAAGAGAAAGGTAATAAATAAAACACCAAAAGCCACATGTTTGGAAGAAGAAAACAACTGTGTGAAATTTTATGACTTGCTACATACAGTGCTGATGGGCTTAAAACTTCCTGTCAGTAAACAAAAGGGGATTAAGCTGTGCAGTTTACTGTGAGCACTTGCAAGCCTGCCTGAGGACCTTCTCCTGTGTCTTGTTCAGCTGTCTCCAGGCTCACACTGGGTCCAGACCTTTCTGTTGTTGTTCTCTTTCACTAAAGTTGCAAGACTATAATAGATAGTTTAGGAGTTTTTTCCAAGTTTTTGTTAAGAAAAAGAAAATCCAGCTAACTTTTAAGTTCAGCTAACCTTGCCTTGCTTTGGCTTCTGGGAGAAGCCAAAGGAGAAGAAGTCACCTCCCCGACCATGATCCCTGAGGTCTGTGTGTCTTGGATAGTCTTCAAGGTTTGGGTCCCTTGATGGGACTCTGTTCTGCTTTCCAGGGCAGTATAGATTTTTATTTTCTTTTCCTTATTATTTTTCTGTGATCTGTCATTGCCGAGCAACTTAAGGAAAGTGTTACCCCGGACTCAGTGCCATCTGGTAAACAGAGGCCAGGAACGTTAAACAATACACATTAGTAGCTGCTTCTGGCCTGGGAAATGGCTCTGTGTGGGACTCTGTAGACTTTATTTGCTCCAGCGGAATTAAATAAATTCTTCTCTTTCCTTTTATAGTTTTGGAACGGCTTAATGGGACCTTACAAATCTGGACTCTTCTTTAAAAATAAAACAAACTTAATAAGCAAACACAGAATTCTGGCTAGGGTGGTATTACAGGCTTTCAGTTGGGAAATATAAGCCTCCATTTAGTCCTCAAAATAATGGTTGGCTCTACAGTGAGTGTCTGGCTCGGCCTCCACTCACGCAGCAGCTAGCTGCCTGCCCAGCGCTACTGTCATGTGCTTTCAGTATGACCTGGCTTAGCCACCCTGCAGCCCCCAGCCAGAGGGTTTACAGCCTAAGCCAAGCTTTTTCTGCTTTTACTTTAATTGCAAATGGGATTATGTCATACCCTGCTTCACCTTTTAATGGCTTCCTATAGCTCTTAGGCTACAGGGCCTATACCCACACCTCGCCCAAAAGAGGCTTTCTGAGGTGATTCTTGAATCTTCCTCTAGCTTTCCAAGCTCCCCAACTCTCCCGTGGACAGCCCGAGGCTGCTCCCATCCTGGGAAGCCTTTTGCTACAGTCTTATGCTCTCAGGTGCCTTTGAACTCTTCCTTTCTGAGGCCTTTCCTGGGAAACCTCTTTATGAAAGTCTTGCCTTGGTGTCCTCAGGCAAGGTGAGGTTACTCACTCTTTACAGTCTCCCACCCTTCCATTCAGCATGTATCGAAAAACTAAGAAAGTTAGGCCTCTGACTGCTCATATCTGAGGCTATGAGAGCAGAACATATTCTATCTTTAGTCTTAAAAAACCTGCAGTGCAGATTCATCAGACGGCTCTGAATTGGTGAGAATAGCCTAGGTGTTAAAAGGTTGGAGCAGGGTTGTTTGTGTGTGCACCCCCGCCCCGCCCCGTGTGCATGTGCGTGTGCTTGTGTGTGTGTGTACCCCTGTCCCGCCCCGTGTGCATGTGTGTGTGTGTGTATCCCTGTCCTGTGTGCTTGTGTGTGTGTGTGTGCCCCCATCCTGTCCTGTGTGCGTGTGTGTGTATGTGTGTGTACCCCCGCCCTGCCCCGTGTGTGTGTGTATGTGTGTACCCCAGTCCTGTCCTGTGTGCTTATGTGTGTGTGTACCCCCGTCCTGCCCCGTGTGCATGTGTGTGTGTGTACCCCATCCCACCCCATGTGCTTGTGTGTGTGTGTGTGTGTGTGTGTTTATAGCCCCACCCCACCCCGTGTACTCGTGTGTGTGTCTGTGTGTGTGTGTATGTGTGTATACCCCTGCCCTGCCTCGCCCCTGTACTTCTGTGCTTGTGTGTGTGTGTGTATGTGTGTGTGTGTGTGTACACCCCCGCCCTGCCCCATGTGCTCATGTGGGTGTGTGTTACACTGAATGAGAAGCAGTTAAATCTTCCAACCTGGACTTCTGTGTAGTTGAATTGTTGTCAATAAATCCCCCTTTCACATTTTCAAACTGTACTTTTCTTTCCCAAATACTTACAAAGGCCTTCCGTACAAACTGGAACAGCAGAAGCTGGCATTTTCCCCTCAATATCCCTTTGTGTTTTCTCCATGGAAACATCTTCATTTCAGCATGAGTTACATGTTTATACAGTTAATTTCAAAAATCTGTAGCTTCTTTAAAATGTTTTCCAAGCATGTGGCTGCTGTGCCTGGAGGATGTCCTGCGTGGTCTCCTCCCTCCCCTGTGCTTTGTGTCATGGCCACATCACCAAGCTGCTCTCCATAAAGATGAGGAGGTCACAGAGCGAGCGAGAGTCAAACAAAAACCAATGTCTAAATCATTACTGATGACTTAGGCTTCCGCAAGGAGTTGACTCAGGGCAAAGATCAGCTCCTTAGTGTTTGTCATGTTCTCCTTGCTTTTATTCTTTCTTTCTTTCCTTCTTCTTCCTCTCTCTCTCTCTCTCTCTTTCTCTCTCTCTCTCTCTCTCTCTCTCTCTCTCTCTCTCTCTCTCTCTCCCTCTCTCTCTGTATGTCTGCCTGTCTGTCTGTCTGTTTTGACACCAGTGTTAGCTTGGCTTTTTCTGTGATCGTTGGTCCTGTGCTAGACTCTGCTCAAGGGTCACAGTTAAGTCAGGAGTGCTGGAGCATGCCTGTAATCCTAGAACTGGAGAGGCAGAGGCAATAGCATCCTCCATCACTTCAGGACCAGTCTGGTATATGCCACAAGTTTGAGACTAGCAAACAAGATCCTCTTTTTACAAAAACAAACAAACAAAGCCACAGTTAGTTGTTGTTGTTGTTATTATTATTATTATTTTAAAGCCTGGTGATACTATGTTGGCAACATGAACTTAGCCCTAGTGAACTTAGCCACAGGCATACTCTTCAAGCTAGGGCTCCATGGCACCCCAGGGAAAATCTGGTGTTGTGTTTACTACTGAGGGAAGCAGGTTTGTTTGCTGGGAGGTGATGTAAGACTCTGGGAGATTCTTCCACCATAGGATCTCAGAGTGACATTCATGTATGTAGAGTGTCTTGATTCAAGTCCACACTATTCTAGAAACATTTTCATCTCAACCTTAATTTTAAATTTCAGGCCACGTGGAGACCTGGACCCTGTGTTTATAAGATTCTGAATCTGGGAGACTTTTGAGAAGGGTCCTCGTGTCGAGATGCTGTGAGCCCTTATTCTGTCCGAGCAACTTCACCGCCCTCCCACGTTCTCGGTTTCTTCCTCTCCAAATATAGAGAATAACTTTATCTATCTTTTCAGCAGTTTGCAAAGGTTACTTTAAATTATTATTGGATATGCATGCACACGTGTGTAAATTAAATTCATGTTCAACACACAGTCATCAGTCATGGTTAACGGAGATTATCCTAACTTCCTGGAATGATTTTAGATCTACATAAAAGGTGCAAGGGTGAGAAGAGTCCCTGCATAGCTGTCACTCACTTCCTTCTGGTGCTGAAATCTCCTATAATTATCGTCCATTCAGGCAAACCCAGGGATGTCAAGAGCATCTTGCTATTGGCAAATCTGCGCACCGGTCCACACTCCAGGGCTCCTCCTGAAGGCTCATTTGTTCTACAAAGTCTCCTCGCGCCTGCTCATCAGAGCTCCTTGTCCAGATGCACTTTATGAGGGTTCCAGAATCTTCCTTTGTCTTCCACAGGCTTGGCAATTTTCAAGTAAAGTTTCCTAGTTTGATTTCGTTTTCCACTACAAGATGGAGGTTGAGCATTTTAAGGCAGGTGGTCACGATGCCTCATGTTTGCAGGGGAGAGACCGATGTGTTTTAGGATATACTCAGCACTGACCATGTTAACCCTGGTTCAAAACCCACCATGCCTGCTTCTCTGCCTCAAACGTACTATTATCCCCTTTGAAATTGAACAGTAGTCTACATGGAGTGTCTTGCTTGAGAAAATGATATATTCTGTAGATGATTTTTTGCCAAGTAAATTTTGTTATCATCCTCCTTACTGTCATCTGCTGTGGTTCCGTTCCCCAGTGGTTTGGTGTCTCCATCGTCTTCTCACCCTGTAACTACATAAGTGAGGAACACCTCAGAGACACGGTGCTGGGCAGACTCAGGTGCACGACCTTCCGGACGCCACAGTGACTAAGACACCAGCTGCCTGTGTTTAAATGCAATGTCCAAAATGAACCAACAGTTTGGGTAAAACTCAAGTGATCCTGTAATTGGGTCAGTTTGAACTCGCAGCCCTTGTGGGGTCTGAGAGCGATGCTGTGACGTGGTTAGTGTGTAGGGCCAGCAGAGGAGGGGCGGGATTCCTCAGGCGTCACTGCTTTCTAGGCTGGGGTCTGGAGGCAAACCGGAAACGGAAGTATTTCATTCAGAGTATTTAACGCGAGTCGCCCTGTTCCATGTGGAAGGACTTTGGTTTTATTCTATGTGCTGCAGACACAAATGAACACACATCCCACCTAGACTTTGGCAACTAGAGGAGCAACTGGGAACTGATGAGCGGATACAGGAGTTTCCTAGATCCTGCCCGCTCTTCTGTAAGAGATTCTTGCCCTAAACCTACAGTGCCGAGAGGGTCACAGCATGTGGAGGAGCTGCCCAGAAGCATGGGAACTTCTCTGCCTCCGAGACTCCCAGCTCCATCCTAATCAGGACAGGAATTCCATTTTGTCTTCCAATCTCCTCATTACAAGATAACCAATTAAAAGAAAAAAAAAAAAATCGTGCTTCAGCTACAAAAAGGTTCCAGCTTGTGAAGGAGATAGACCAGAACCAAAGGCTCCTTTGTTCACTTTTCTTTTCTCTGGGAAAGCTACCTTTAAGGGCTGCAAGAATACAGCATGCAATTATTCCAAAAGGATGTGCTTTGAGATTTTTAATTCATTTTAATCGCCCTTGTATTATGAAAGCTATACTTCTTTTTAAGTCTTCCAGACAACCAGCTTAATTTTCATATTGATTCATTCAGGGACAAAACAAAACTTTGTATAAACTGAATGGAAAATGACTCTTTTGTGGTGAAGGAACTGTACTTGCATTTAATTACAATGCATGGAAGTGTTCCTCCCTAATTAAACATTTAAATGAAGAGGGGGGTATAAATAGAAAATTTAAAAAGAGACTGAGGAGGACATAGTTCATGCATCCCAAGACGAAGGTCCTCATCTGTTTTCACCACACCCAAACTGGTGTGACAGTGTGGGCTTCTGAAAGCATGTCTACCCATTTTAAAAGAAAAAAATTTTTCTCTGTATTGTCAATTAGCAAATTAGCAATGTTCTTCACTCACACTGACTTACTAGGGTGGGCTAAAGTGCTTTATTATCAAATTAAGTCTCTCAACATGATGCAATTTTATTAATACATAAAGTGTGAGGCTGTGCGGCTGAGTTTGTGGCTTTATTGCCTATGATGGAAATGGATGAGAACATCAATTTGAGTTGGGGGGACTAGTGCCATGCTTCTGAGGAGGGCCCTTTGCCGCCGCCATCTTATAGCACGTGTGCTTCTTTTTGTTAGGCAATTTTGGATTGGGTTTGGTAGCTCAAGCCGGTGGTCCCACCAAAGCTGAGGCAAGAGGATTACTAAGAGTATGACCCCATCCTGGGGTGCGTGAGTTCCGTATGACCCCATCCTGGGGTGCGTGAGTTCCGTATGACCCCATCCTGGGGTGCGTGAGTTCCGTATGACCCCATCCTGGGTGCGTGAGTTCCGTATGACCCCATCCTGGGGTGCGTGAGTTCCGTATGACCCCATCCTGGGTGCGTGAGTTCCGTATGACCCCATCCTGGGTGCGTGAGTTCCGTATGACCCCATCCTGGGGTGCGTGAGTTCCGAATTAGCAAGAGTGAGATTGTTTCAAAAAAGGAATCCAAAGATAAAGGAAAACTTTAGCAAAGTCAGTGGTTCCAGCAGGAATAACAGGAGCACGAACTTCTCCACGTCAAGAATCAGGGCGGGACAAGTGCTCGCACTGGGCTGCCTTTCTTCTTCCTGCTCAGGCTGGGACCACAGCATATTTGGAGGTGCTGCCCCAGCACGGGGTTTGGAGGTGCTGCCCCAGCGCAGGGTGGTCTTTCCTTCTTCCATTAAGCCTCTGTGTGAACATCCTCACAAATACACCCAGAAGTGTGTTTCCTAGGTGGTTCCTGTCAAGTGAAGAGGGACAGTCCCACAGTGCTGGGGACCTCATCATCATCCTCCTCCCATTCTCCTGGTCCTGAGTTTATCACCAACCTGTGATGGGTTAGTCCTGACTGTCAAATTGATTGGTTCTATGATGTTCTGAGCCACAGCTCTGGACGGGCCTGTGAGGGCATGAGCTGAGGTGGGAAGGCTGGCTCCCAGAATGGACATGCTTTTTGGCAGCAGCTGGGATGCAAAAACATCTCAGGACGAAGTTGTGTCACTTTACACCTTGCTGGTGAGCATTTGATTCGTCCTATTGCTCCTTCCATTCTTCATGGGCACCAGAACCTCAGACCTTCCATGTGCCCTAACAGCTGTCCAGGCCTCCAGTGTCAGGCTGTGTCCAGCCTCGGGGACTGAGTTCCGGGCCTCAGCCTTTCCAGCACTGTTGTTGGACGACCCAGCCCTTACTGCATACACAGCCTGACACACCCCCTTTCATCATGCGATTCCTTCTTCAAATCCTTGCTTCCAGACGATCCTGACAAACTACAATCTAGAGGGACAGAGAGTGGTCATGCACCACTGGTTAAAGGCTGATGTTTGCTATATCCCAAGAGAAGGGGGAGGGGCAGGTGAGTTCCCGCCCCTTCAGGGTCAGAGGTTGTGGGATCCTGAAGCAGCAGGCAGAGCTTAGCATGGATTGAAGAAAGTGACAAAGTGACGCTTTAAAGAACTTTGAGGGAAAAATAAAAATTAAAATTAAAAAAATAAAAAATAAAATAAAATAAGAACTTTGTGTGTGTGTGTGTGTGTGTATTATGTGTGTGTATGTGTCTGTGTGTGTCTGTATGTGTGTCTGTGTGTGTGTATGTGTGTGCATGTATGTGTATGTGTGTATGTGTGTTTTGTGTGTATGTATGTGTGTCTGTGTGTATGTGTGTGTGTGTGTGTGTGTGTGTGTGTGTGCGCGCGCACGCGTGCACACAGAGGCCGCAGGATGGTTCTGGACCCCCTATAGCTGGAGTCACAGGTCAGCTACTGACATGCATACTAGGGAGTGAACTCAGGTCCTCTCTTAACTGATGAGCTGTCTTTCCAGTCCCTAAGCGCCCAGGATGGAAAGCAATGAGCTCCCTTCACAGCAGCACTGAGCGGGCATGGGAGCATGCGTAGCTCACCAAACAGAGATGCTTTACTTTAATACCTCACTCTGACGATGCCTAAGAAGTTCACCACCACCCCCCCACCCCCACCCCAGCCAGTGCTTACTACAGAACGAGCCCAGAACTAGTCCGGCAAGATCACAGTGCACATAAATGGCACATGCACATGAAGACCTGGTGTATTATCCATTGGTGCCTGCCACTGAATACATCCTCAGCTGTTTCACATAGTAAGTGCTTGGCTGCACGAATCCATCCAGGTAGGTCTTCTGTGCTGTGTTCAAGGGCAGGACAGCCGCACCTGGTATCATGCCTGCTCGGCTGGGGAATACGGCCTCTTCCCTCTGCAGCCCCTCATCCTCCAGCTGAGTGATTCAGTCTAGTTGAGGAAAAGAGCAATGCTGGAAGAGTGATGGCATCATCCTTGGAGACGGCCCAACTTTCATTTCTTCTGCATTCTCCTGTATAGAACAATAAGGAAAGGCCAGAAGTGTACAGACAGAATTCGGCTTGTGGTGAAAGGGAAGAGCGTGGATGGAGGGGAGTCCCTGTCCTCCAGCCTGTGGCACCCAGGCAGGTGTTTCGCCACTGTGAGAACTGTATGTTCAATAGTGGAGGGGAGGCATCAAACAGGAACTAGAGCTGCAGAGATGGCTCCGCTGTGAAGAGCAAATGCAGTTCCTGCACAGAGCCAGAGTTCAGTCCCCAGCATCCACATCAGGGGACTTAAAACTACCTATAATTCCAGTCCCAGGGGAACTTGACTGCTCTGCCCTCCCAGGCTACCCGTGTTCATGTGCACATGCTCTAAAGAGGTACATGCGCAAATATTAATACAAAATAAAATTAAATCTTAAAAACCTCTTAACAAAACTCCAAGTAGAAGAGAAAAAAAAAAAAAAAGAATATTATCTTTATAAAAGGAGGTCAAGAATGCTTCCTTAAGAAAGACAAATCTTAAAATTTATAAGGGAGCATGTAAGTGCTTTCTGTCAGATATTTTCATAGCTATGCTGAGCTTCTTGACATGAACAACTAAAGGGAGGGAACTGATTCCGATTAGAGACATCAGAGGCTTTATTTAGCCTGTAGTCCTGGGCTCCACTGAATCTGTACCTGTGGTGAGGTAGAGCTCTGTGCAGCCTGTGATGGGGGCTACTCATCACATGGTGGACAGGAAGGGAGAGGAGAGAAGAAAGACGAGAGAGAGGGAGGGAGAGAAAGAGAGAGAGGGAGAGTGAGAAAGGGAGAGAGGTAGGAGAGAGATGGAGAGAGAGAAAGAGAGGGAGAGAAAGGGAGAGAGAGGGAGAGAGAGTTGCATGAACACAGTTATTTCGGTTGGTTAATAACTGGAATTAAGCCTTATTCCAAGGTATAATTACTTTGTGCCAGTCACCATCACCTTGCCCTCCTATGCCAAATTGTAGATGGCAGAGGAAAAGTTTCACTTTCCTAAACTGAGGAATTGTGAGGTGTGTCTGCAAGTGACATTTAGTGAGGCGTGTCTGTAAGTCACGTTCTGCAAGGAGTGCCTGTAAGCTTTGTAAGGTGTGATTTTCGGTGTTTGGTGCCTTGCAGAAAAGCAGTATTTATGTTTTTAATGCACTGTTTTCATCTCTAAGTTTAAAAAGTAACACACATACACAGACACACAGACATACAGACACACAGACACAGACACACAGACATACAGACACAGACATACATACAGACACACACATGAACACTCATTTCTCTGAATACTGAAAGGGAGTTAGTTTTGCTTTGCTTTGTTTTGTTTTGTTTTGTTTTTGAGAGCTCTGTTCACAGTCTGGCAATTAGTAGACAGTGGTTTTTGGCCGACTGGCTGTCTTACTGATCATCCCATGTAGTTCTCCTTAGAGTGGATGTTACATGCCCAGCCTTTCTTAGGACGGAGCTGAGATTCAGAAGTTTGCACACATGGGCTGTGGATGAACTGCTGCGCCCCTCCTCCCATTGGTTTGAGAGTCATTATCTGGCTTCATTGCCAGTTTTCATGTCATATATGTGCGACACATGCGGGCACTCCAAACCAACTAACTTTTCTACCTGAAATGTAATTCATCTTAATGAAATTATGCAGAATATAATCTTTTCTGATATCCTCTAAAATGTCAGTGGTAATTTGAATTTTTCACAGCCAAGGTGAAGCAGAATAAGTGTAAACTCAGTGTATGTGTGTGTGTGTCTGTCTATGTATATGTGTTTGTTTGTATGTGTGTTTGTGTGTGTGTGTGCATTTTCACATTGTTGGGTGTAAGATATTTTAGTGTGGAAGTCAGTTCCCCTTTCCCTGGGCTTACCTGGAGCAACAGATCAGAACGGAAAGCAGGGAGCGGTTTGTAGCACCAGCGAGTGCATTTAAAGTGATTCCTCATGGATGAGGAAGGACAAGTGAAGCAAGTTGGCCCTTGTGATAGCCCATCTGAGTCTCTACTTATTAGGAGGTGCATTTCCGGTGTAGTGGAGGATGAGCCAGGCATCATTATAAATGTTGATGTTTCCTTGCTGGGTTTTTGTTTTTTAGAATGAACGTGAACTTTTCATCCCCAGATGATAGTTTATCTTGGGTTGGCAACATCATTTTCTCCACCGATCTGGTGTTGGGAGCCTTGGACAAGGAGACCATTATGCAAGGACCTTTTTTCTGAGGGAAGAACTTCTCCTTTCCTCCTGCTCCCTCCTGCTTTTCCTTACTTTCTTTTACTTGCATTTATATGTAGAAATTGGCACACGTTATGGTGGCACATGCCTGTAATCCCAACACTCAGGGAGGCAGAGGCAGGCAGATTCACTGTGAGTTCGAGGCTAGCCTGGTCTACAAAAAGAGGCTAGGATTGCCATGGCTACACAGAGAAACCCTGTCTTGATAAAGCCAAACAAAAATAAAAACAAAATGAAAGAAATAAAAAGAAATTGCATTCACTCATTTTTATTTTATGTGTATGAGTGTTTTGCCTGCATACGCTTATGTGACACCTGTGTGTGACGTACCTGAGGAGGTCAGATGAGGGTATCAGATCCCCTGGAACTGGAATTATAGATGGTTGTGTATCATCATGTAGGTGCTGGGAATCGAACCTGGGTCCTTTGCTAGAGCAAGAAATATTCTAGTGCAGCACTGGTCTGGGCCTCTCTCTTTGTGTGTGTATGTGTGTCTCTCTCTCTCTGTCTCTCTCTGTCTCTCTGTCTCTCTGTGTCTCTGTCTCAGTGAGTGCGTGTGTGTACATACTGTACCATCGAACCACACCTTCAGCCAAAAGAACTTTTTTCATGTGTATGCATGTGTGGTGGGTATTCAAGTATGCCTGCTCACACATGTAGGCACACATGTATGTGCATGTGCGTAGAGGCCTAAGGTTGATGCTCTCCAGCTAATTCACTGATGCAAGACCTCTCATTTCCCCCCAGGGATGCCTGACACAAGGGGTCTCTCTGGGAGTACCCAGGAAAGCCCTTCTCATCTTCCAGCTGCTACAATCACTGAGGAGCCACCTCAGCCAGTCAGCGTCTGACTAGGTTCTGGCCACAGGAATTTTGTTCCTCACACTGCACTTGGTCCACTGTACCCTCTTCCTGGCCCTGCTTTTTATTGTGAAGTCCACCGAGTTGGATTAACTTCATATAATGATTTTTAAAATACGAGATTCGACTTTCCTTTATCGGGTAGTAATACCATGTGATTACATTGAAGGCTGAGCCGCGCTACAGTCACAAATAGTATAATTAATTCCCAGGCAGATGCCCCTGGCTCCGTTGCTGACTTGATTGCTTTCACCTTCCATTTCCTTCCCTTGCTTCAGTCTCAGCAGAAGCACTGTGACTGGGAGGAGAAAGGGAAGTGCATGTGCGTGCACACACACCCACCCACACGTGTGTGTGCACACACATATGTGTCTGCACACATACATGTCCACCCATACACATACGAAGGGCATTCTGGCATCTGGAGAATATTTCCAGGTAGTGAAAACACGGAGCATTCAGATAAATAACCACCAAGGCAGCACAGGTGGAGAGGAAGAGTTTTTTTCTGACACAAACCTCTCAGCTGCCTGAAGGGCTTAGAAAACAGGCAGATACCACTTCAAGTACCTTCTTACTTTTAAAAGACAATTATCTCCAGCATTTCTGGAGAGAGAGAGCCGGTGGTGTGGAGCTTCTTGGCAACCGTCCTCACATATTAAGTAGCTGGGTCCTTGGTGTGAGGTGCATTTGCACGCTGCTATCAGAGATTTGTGTAGTAAGTGTCTGCCTGCAGCACCCTCCTGTGTCTCATCGCGTGCATGGGGATGGGGTTGCCAGGACGACCTTTCCTGAATTATTCCTGCAAAGGCACTGAGTACCAGCGGCTCATAATCAGAGAGCCTGCTCTGTAGCACCGTGCATTTTGTAAATCACTAGCTCCCAGACTTTAATTTGCTCACATCATGAAAGAGGAAACTCCTGTGGATTTGAAAGGGAGGACGTCAGTTCCAGGATGGCGGTGTTGAGTGACAGGGAACATTAGCCCCAGAACGCTGAAAATGAGAAGGCATTCCCTTTCCACGCTGTGTACACAGGCTTGAGGTGTTTAGCAAACACAGGATTTGTGAAGGGTGAGACTCCGCAGCTTGCTAGGGTTTCAGGTTGGGCTGGGCCTCTAAGACTGCTCAGGTTTCAAGGGTCGAGGGCCCTCGCTTTAGCCCAGTTGCTTCAGGAGATTAGTTTATTTTAGAAAGGACTCCAGTCATAGCCGAGGAGCGTGAGCATGCGTGCGTGGGTGCGTGGTTGTGTGTGTGGGTGCATGTGTGGGTGCCTGCGTGCGTGCGTGCATGCGTGCGTGCGTGCGTGCGTGCATTCATGGCTGTGCTGAGCCCTGAGTGTAAGCAGTTGTATTTAGCAAAGGCAAGACTCTCCTGCCAGGCTTCTTGTCTGTTGCAACTGCTGCTTGTCTCGCTTCAGGACTGACTGAGTTTCCTAAGTGCCATAACTGAGTTGATTGCTTTCACCTTTCATTTCCTTTTCCTTACACACACATCTGCACACACATACACCCCACACACATGTACACCCATACAGGCACAGACACACACCTATCCACACACATGCATGCACACACAGGTACACACCCAGATACACACACTACACCCATACACACATGTGTGCACATGTATACCCACACATGTATACCACACATGCACGCATGCGCAGGCACACACACATTTTCATCTGTGACCCTCGTAGTCTGAGTAAAGCCGGCCTCACTTCACGCCATGCAGTGCTCTATTTAAAGGAGTCTAGATTGGGGCCTCAGGCTCAGTGGTAGAGTACCTGCATAACAAAAACTGCGCCTCTTTCCAAAAGGAGAGGAGAGGAGAGGAGAGGAGAGGAGAGAAAAGAAGCAAAGAAGTTTCTAAAATGCATTAAAACACGGCCTCAGGTATTTTTAATTGGGAGGAATCATTCAGCTCTGATTTGCTGTAGAAGCCGCCGCCATCTTTGTACCGCTTCTGCAGTTGTCCCTGTTGGCTTCACTTTTGCTCAGGCCTCGGTAACGTCAGAGGCAGGCAGCCACGTGGAAGAACACACTAGGCACACGGTGACAAACCTCTTTGGTCCAACCTCACATTTAACGCCTACTCTCAGAAGCTATTGGAAGTAAGACATATTTAATACAAACATAGCCAGTATTTGAGTCATGACAGTAGAGACCGTTCCTTGCGTCTACACAGTAGACTTGTGTTTTTCACATCGACTATCCCACTAAATTCTTCAATAACCTTCATAGAGTAGGTTGTTATTGTCTATAGTTCACAAATGAAAAACTTGAAGTTTCTACAGAGTCGCCCAGTCTGGGTCTGTGAGTGGTGGATCTGTTCCGTGTGTTTGAGTTTTGTCTATCGTGAGTGTGAGCTCACTGCCCACAGCCCGGGCAGCTGTGTAGGTAAAACATGAGAAGCTGGTGCTTTGGTCTCATCACTGCGACAGAAGAAGTAAAGGCTGGTTGTGCTTAGTTTTGATTGGTGGTCTGGTGTGGTAAAGCCCTTGTTGGCAGGAACAGGTGGGGGTGGGACCAGCTTGAGTCACTGCTCCCTGCCAGCTGGTGCTTGCTTCTCGGTTTGGTACATCATGGTGGACCAGGACACAGAGGGCTCCAGCAGGAAGCTGGGTCCAGCTATAACGATAACAATCCACCTCCGAACAGACTGCTTCCTCCAGCCAGGCCCTACCTCCTTCCAAAACACCAGCACCATCTAGCAACCGGCTCTCCCCAGGCATGAGCCTGTGAGGGACATTTCACACTCAAGCCACACACAAGAATTGTGTGTCTTGGAAACCGCCCATCACCGGGCTCATCACTCCACACACAACATTGCAACCTGGCACTTCCTGAGTAAACAGGGCAGAAGATCACATGCCTGTAATCACAACACAAATATTCCTGAGGAGCTGTGAAGTGTGGGGCAAGCTGCTGTGTTTCAGGTCTGTTCCCACCTCTAAGGAATTCTACCATAAATGTATGATGACTTTAAATGCCGCATTCTATGTATTTATTGGGTATGAATTGATTTTGTGTCCATTTGTAAATTGATTTTTTTACATTATTGATTGCCTATGTGTGTGTGTGTGTGTGTATACACTCTTTAAATTTATTTTTTTAACTTAACACTTGACTGACTCCATCTTTTATTAATGAGTTAAATAAAATCTTTAATGGTTTGTTTTATTTGCACATAAAAGTGATGATTTTACATTGAAAACTCAAATGGCCCCATCCTAACAAGGAAATCTGAGTCCTAGTAATATCCGCACTTTGCAGTAGTCAGGTGGGGATGGGAGGGGACATTCTCCAAGCTGCCTGTGCTGCTTCTATCACTGTATCTTTTCTCACGTGGTATATGGAATTACAGAGCATACTTAGGGCAGAGTTGAAGATCAGTACCAGGGAATAAATATAAGTTCTTTGCCAGACGAGTGAGCGATCCACTGCACCCACCTCATCCCCTTCCCCCATCATCTCTCCCCTCCCCCATCCTCCTGGATTAGAGGTTGCTATGGTCTAACTACACATCAGTACTCATGCGCTGGGCTTACATTTTGCTGCTGTAAGAACGGGGCGCCATGTGTCTTAGGTTTCCCCGTCGTATCTGCTGAAGCCTGAGAGGCTTGTTAGACAGCGCGGCTTGGCCCTCCAAGGCACAGGAAACGTGCTCAATGGGAAGAGATAAATGCTTCAATGGGGCCTTAGGTGTTTTCTGCACATCTGTCGTCAAGAAGGTTGTTTAGATAAATATAAAGACAGCTTGGTTTAGCTGAGAAAATGACTTCCAGATTAGAAACAGAAACATTTCCTCAAATCAAGAAAAAAACAAAAAACAAAAAACCAGAGTTGAATCATGTCATGAGTATCTGCAAACCCTAGAGAAAGATCAAGAAATGGCTAAGGGGTTCAAAGAACTGACATAATGAATGCACCCCAAAGCTCATGTATCCGACAAGGTATAGTGAACCATAGCTCCTCCTAGGCTCTGCATGGAATAGCTTTGTGGACCAGGAACTGTAACCACTGGTGGTTCTGAAGTAGTGCTTATGGTAGAGAGGAGTCCTGCATATCGCTGACAGTCCGCAGACTGCCCAGAAAGCCTATGACTAGACTAGGGGCCATTTGCTGAGAGCACACACTCACGTCAAGACAGAGGTACCCCAATCCCACTGAGACTCCCCTCCTTGCTGTGGTCACTGTAACACTGGCTATAGCAGACACAACTAAGGCAGAGATTTTTAAGCATGCCAAATAGAAGAAGAAAAAACGATAATGACAATAAATATCAAAGTGACTTTTTAATAACAATTTGGAATTAGGAAAGTATTCAGCAAAAGACGTTGAGTTGAAAAAAGACTGATTTATTGAGATTTGGGAGACACTTAACACAAGTGATGTGAAACCGAGAGGCTCTTGTGGGTTGAAAAACCACAAAGAAAGGTAAAGGGGTCATTTCTTTTAACTTAATTGTTTTTCTTTTATTCTTTAAGCTCATTTTTAACAACACATTATTTATGTTTGGAAACAAAGAGAGGGAAACAGAGAAAAAAGGGAAAAGAGATGAAAAGAAGGCAGGCAAAGAGAGAAGGGGCCTCTCCCTGAAGAAAAGGAAGCTTCATCCAGACACAAAAGCACAGGAGTCGGGGAGAGAGGCTCTCTGTCCTCCAGACCTTTGAAGCCAGAAGCTGCTGGAAGGCGCCTTTGCTGAGAGCAGTGTCCACCCGACTCGCTTAGCCTTTCTGCACTCGGAATCCTGCCTAGCAGGGAATGTTCTGTTTTGTTTTTTCCCCTCCTGGCAGCAGTAACAGCAGATCCTTCCTTCACTCTGTGAAAAGAGCCAGCCTTCCCTGGGTGTAACCTTTGTTCTAGATGATTGGCCTGTCCGAGCAGAGCAGACTCAGGCAGAAATCTGCCCTGCAGAGTCATCAAAAGGGACGCAGGGATCAGGAGGAGCCGTGGGCAGGGGAGGCTGGGTTCTTTCTCACTGAAGAAGCTTCCATAACACTAACTCCATCTCCAGTGGGCCAACAAAGGTCTGCCCACCAAGTCTCCACACACTAGAGAGCTGTTGCCGGGCACACACAAGTCAAAGCAGTTGTTGCGTGTAGGAGGCAGCAGCCAAGGAGGACCGCTTTCTCAACTTTATGTCTTAGCAGGAAGCTACAGCTAAAGACTCCAAACAAAATACCCCGTGTGTGTGTATGTGTGTGTGCGTGTGTGCAAGTGATACATTTTGACTCCAAGCACCACAGAGAAGGGGAAGGACTCCGAGTTTTCTGAGTGTAGACGCCCAGACTCCACAAGCAGGCTCCACGAGACCCGCTGAAGGAGAAGACACGGCACGTATGCGTTAATAACACGGGGCCCCAAACACAGGATCAGATAGACCTTTCTGTGAGAACTCGATTATTTGAGATGTGTCCACTGACTCAGAATACACAAAGAGCACGCATCAAGGTGAATCTGGGAAGTCAGCGGAAGGGTGGGGCGAGGGCTTGTCGTCACTGCTGCGCTGTGACTCTCTCATTGCTGTACCCAGACAGCTGACATGAAGAACGTAGGGAGCAAGGTTTGATTTAGTCTAACAGTCTGGGGATACTGTCTATCTCAGCCATAACACCCCGTGGTGGGGACAGCTCCTGTGGGGGCAGCGGAGACACAAGGCTGCTTGTCCACATCTACGCAGACCAGGAAGGAGAGGGCAGGGGAGGGACTGGTGGCCTGTGCCCCTCAGAGCTTACCACCTTCACCCAACAACCCACTTCCTCCAGGTGAATTCCACCTCTTCTTCTGCCCCTTCCCCAAATAGTACCCTCAGCGGTGGGAACAGGTGTTCAACTACACAAACCCACAGAGGATATTTTACACCCAATCTGTAGCAACTGAAACTGTGAAAAGGGCATGCCCAGGAGGACGACTTTGGAGATGACTCTTCAGCCGTGAATGGGATATGGGCTGAGGAGGCAACAGAGACGTCATGAAGAGATGGAAGCGAAGTGTAGAGACTCCACAGGGCTACCTAGGATGGTATTGCTGCCAAGGCCATCCGATGTTTTGGACAGAGAGCTGTGTGGATGTGGCAACTGCACAGCATAATGGTCTTTAATTGAGGGGAGAGTTGAACCACAGTGACCTGCAGGAAAGGGCCCGTAAAGAGGTGCCTGGTCCCCCCTCCACAGGAAGCAAAACATATGGATAGGCATGCTTTCAGATGGCACAGAGAAAAGCTATCCAGGCCCTGGGCATGCAGATGCCAGTGAGTTAGGACAGCGTTTTACATGAGACGGGAAAACACTGGAAGTCTCAGAGAACCACTTGGCGTCCATGCCTTGCTCAGGTGCCTTGTGACTGTACCCAGAGCCCCCATGCTCATCTAGTATTGTGGGGTTTTTGAAGGAGGCGTTACAGAGAGTCAAACTAGAGACGGGAGGCAGTGAGGAGGGAGGTAACAGAGGCCCTGAGGGTGTGTCAGGAGATGGACAGTCAAGCTGGCACTTTGTTGTTGGAGCCAAAAGTTAGAGCATGCAGGCCGAGGAAGAGGTACATCGACTTCACAATCTGAAGTTTGTTAATATGATTACAAGAGTCATGGAAAATATGTTTTGTGTATTTGTTTTACTTCCTTCCTTCCTCCTTCCTTCCTCCTTCCTTCTTTCTTTCCTTCCTTCCTTCCTCCTTCCTTCCTCCTTCTTCCTTCCTTCCTTCCTTCCTTCTTCCTTCTTTCCTTCCTTCTTTCCTTCCAGTGAGATTCATTGGACCCAGCAGTGGTTAAAGAAAGGCATGGAGCCTTATTCATATTTAAAGCTTTGGCCTTAGCTGGGTAGACTCTCAGTGAGCCCACCCTGACTAATCTAGCCCATGGCATGCCACATGGCTAGTTGTTTCCCTCTCTTCAACCCCAGTATGTCACACTAATGAATCTCTCAGGTCTGAGTTCTTCTCTGAGTCACAGAGACCCTCACTCTGTCTGCATTTCCCTTATGCCCAGCCATTGGCCATCAGATTTTTATTCGAGCCAATCAAATACAATTCTAGATTGCCTTAGGCAGGTGAAGGAAAGCATATGTTTACAAAATATGAGGCCAGTGATGGCCACAGCTTTTTGTCAGTACAGAATTAATAACTGAATATACAGAGACACATCTTCACATAGTGTACCCCAATACTTTTTTTATTCCTTTCTTCCTTCCTTCTTTCCCTCCTTCCTTCCTTCTCTTCCTCCATTTCCTTCTCCTCTTTCTCCTCCTCCTCCTTCTGTCAAGGACTCATATAGCCCAGGCTGGCCTCAAACCTGCTATGTAGTTAAGGATGACCTTCCACTCTTGATGCTCCTGCCTTTATGTCTTGAGTGATCCAATCACAGGCCACTATGCCCCTCCCCCATTTCATAAATGAAGTGTTGGCTCTAGGGAGCTAATTTAGGGCCTTGTACATACTAGGCAAGGCTGTATCAGCTGAGTCACATCCTCAGCCCTCTGTTTTTGTTTTTGTTTTTGTTTTTTTTTTGCATTATAATTTATATTAATTTATTCATATTACATCTCAATTGTTATCCCATCCCGTGTATCCTCCCATTCTTCCCTCCCTTCTGCTTTCACCCTACTCCCTCCCCTATGACTGGGACTGAGGGGGACCTCCTCCCCCTGAATATGATCCTAGGGTATCAAGTCTCTTGGTAGTCTGCTATCCTTCCTCTGAGTGCCATCGGGCCTCCCCATGGGGCACCAGAGTTCATGTGAAAGTCAACCCCCACTCTTCACTTAACTGTCCTCTTATGCAAATGCAAAATCCTTTTGACTTAAGAATCTCTGACCCACCAGGCATGGCGGTGCATGCCTTTAATCCCAGCACTTGGAAGGCAGAGGCAGGCAGATCACTGTGAGTTTGTGGTCAGCCTGGTCTACAAAGCGAGTCCAGGACAGCCAAGGCTACACAGAGAAACCCTGTCTTGAAAAACCAACAACCAACCAAACAAACAAAAGAACCGTTGCCCTTGATTTCTAGATTTGGCCATGCAGGGCTCTTCGCCATTGTTCTGACCCTGGAGGCTGCAGACCTCTTGGAGTCAAAGCACGTGGCAGACATGAGTTCAGATTGTGACGTGTTTATTCTAACCATCCCCACTCTCTCTGTTTATGGTATTTGTCTCTCTGATAATGTTTATGGTGTTTGGAATCTGATAGTAGATCACAAAACAATGCATATTTAATTGTGTTGTAAATGTTATCCGAATAAACTAAAAACATTAACAGTTTTATACTTCTGGGTTTTTTCTTCTCTCTGGACTGCTATTATCAGTGGCCTCAGGCAAACCACTTCTGATTCAGTTTTCAGTCAAACACTGCCTTACGTAGTGCAATAAATGACATCTCACAAAGCACTCCCCTATAGGCAGACTAGAAATAATAATACTTTACAAAATTGAGGTCATAGGTATTAATTATTTCAAGTTCTAAGCAGGGACGTGGCAGTGTTCTGTTTCTGGGACAGGATGCTCGCCTGTCACAATGCTTTGTTCTCCTTGGTAATTACACATCATTTAAAAAGTATATTTTAAACACGACTTCATGCTTAAATCTTCTAAATACCACGTTCAAAGGACAACGATTTCATTATAGAAACATGGCTTTCATTATTATCGTGTTCTTTCCTGTAAATACTGGCTTGTGAGAACCTTGAATTCATTCATGAATGTTACTATTCAACATTCATTCTCTTCTGCTCTACTTATTATTCCTGATTTTGTCAGTTAACATAATAAGACTGATTCTGAAAGGCATACCCTCCTGTAGGTGCTGTTTATTTCTTTTGGTACTATGTTGATAATTTCAATAGCTGCCGCATTTCCTGTATCTATTAGGATAACCCAGTTCTTTCAGTTAACGTAAGCTGCCAGCCATGGATAATTTAGAGTATTTATTAGCTAATGCTAATAATCAAATGATGCTTCTAAAATATTTAAAAACCCTTGACTATTAGTATCTTCTGTATAGAACCAAAAATTTAAATACAGTGATGTTTTACTATATTAAAAAAAAAAATGCAACAAAACCCTAGGGAGGTGGGAGGCCCTTGTGGCATTGATCCACACCACCATGACAGGACCCAGTGTTTGTTTAACCTCTGGGCACCACAGCCCACCTTTTCCTGGGATTGTCTCTCTGATACCTGCCCTGCTTTGATGGCTCATTGGGACTAAGACAAACACTCCCTGACTTCTGACCAGGGATCCCTTAATTGGATGTTTATCTAATTACTCCACAGAAAGTACCACCTTCCTGTTAGTTTGGGAGAATCTTAAGCCCTCTTTGGAACTGGCCAAATCCTTAAGGGTGTCTTCCTGTTTTATCTTATTGCTCAGTAAAACCACATATGGGGAGACACCGACACTGTCACCGGAACCACCCTAGCAGGGGCTCTACCCTGACATCAATACAATTAGAAACAATTGCTCTACCATGCCCCGTCCTCCATCTCCACTTCCTGTACCTGAGAGAATTAACTTACTCTGCAGAAAGGGCAAGGTTAGGACACCTTCAAGTGTCACACAGGATGGCATGTAAAGTAGTATTAAACAAGTGTGGGAGACTATCATAGTTGTCACATGATTCAGAGGCCAGACTGTTTGGGAGGCTCTTTCTAGCCAGCTGAAAACAAAAACAAAATCCCAATTTTTTGTCTTACAAGGTTCTATCAAGGACCAAGTACCAAAAGAATAATTAAAATCACATTTAAAAAAACTCTAGTAGCAAAAAAATTTAAAAAGCCCAAACTCCCGTTGCAATGCACTAACACAGCTTAGACATGTTGTCTCTGAGATTTATGGAGACTGAGTTGGGAGACCTTCCTCAAGGTCTTCCCTTCCAGGAGACAGATGAGTGGTCCTCCCTTTTTAATAATTACATTTAAAAAGGAGCTTCGGTAACCTCTGTGATTTCGGCTCTACTCGTCAGAATGAAGATGTAAGAAATCCAGCGTGGCTGCTAGACCCTCCCTGACATGGTATGTTGGAGAGGGGCGTCTTTATTTCCAGCTCATGTTTTGAGTTGGTCTCAAGCCACAACTGCCATAACTGAAAAATAAGAATGTGCCTTGCGTGTGAATGGTAGACCTTCAAGGTGTGAGGAGACAGTTTTTCTGTAGTGCTCGGCCAGTGTCTTCAGCTCTGACGTCACCGTTTCGGCGTTAAGGAGGTGGACAAGTGGAAGGAAAAGGGTAAATTAGGACAGACACATTTCCTGAGTTACCAGATCAAGGAATATATACCAAAGTAGGTCTCTCTTGATGTTTTAATTGTATCGTCAAATAACTGAACCAAGAGAGGAAGGGGAGATCAAGGGAGGGAAACTGAGTACCAGGAACTAGGAAAGAATGGGACAGCTGCCTCAGGCAACCAAGCATCCCCCAACCACTGAGGAGCCCACAGGAGGCAGCTAGGTTACTGGCTGTTCTCCACCCACCCAGCTCCTAGGGTGCTTCCCAGATATTCACTCTAGCCTCCCTGAGCAGGTCCACATGGGAACAAACCAGTCCCCTAGGCTTCTTCTCAAGAAAGCCCGAATCCTGTACCAAGGTCTGCCTTGAGTAGTTTGTTTTACATGTCTGACTTATCAGTCTCAAATGACCATGGGAGCTGAGAGGAACAGGACATGCAGGAAGCAGGTTCTTGTGCCTCCTAGCTCTGAGCTGCATGTGGCAACAGGGCAGCTCCTCTGGGGAGGGGCGAGGTGAGCTGTGATGTTCCCATGATACTCTTTCTCTGTCCTCTCTGCTGACTCAGAACAAGCTGGGGACCCTTCCAGCCCTGCGACTGCAGCCTGTGTTTTAATTTCAGTAGAATGAAATTTTCTGTTTGGTAATTTCCTTTCTTGCTCAAGGTTTGTCCTTTTACAAGGTTTTGCTTTCTTATCAGCTTGGCCACTGTGGCTGCTATTGTAGCTCACATGTTGACAGAGTGGGTAGGGGTGTGCTCTCCAAAACAAAAGCACAGAAACAATTTGCAAATTTTTTTTATTTTGTTTTGTTTTGTTTTTGGCATGTAGCCTTTAAAAGTGCAGTTGTGGGTAACAAAGAAGGAAGCAAATCCCAGGGGCACAGGGCTAGGGGAGGGGGGAGCTGGACAAGAGGTGCTCACTTTCATCTCCTCGGAAAATAAATAACTCAAAGATGTCTCCAGAGTGCTTGGAGTTACTGACAGACTCCGGGCTGTCTTGGAGGAAGGAGCTGGCCACTCAGGGTTGTTTTGCAGCCGCAGAACAGCAGCAAGCACTGGCTTCCAGCCACGTGACTGTAGGAGGGTCCAGCCACGTGAAGGGTGGAAGGGTCCAGCCACGTGACAGGTGGGAGGGCATCTCATAGTTGTGTTCTGGATCTGGGCACACTGGTCAGGGCCTGTGAGCTTGGCCACTTCTGCGCCCTCCTTTCCTTGTAGCAACGTGGTCTTCAACCACCTGTCAGGGACCGTGGTGGACTCTTGGCACACATGGTGCTGTCTCCTCCTCCTAAGGTTAATGATGCCGAGAGATGAACAAGGGAGCCTCAGGAGGTCCATGCTGAAAGGCATGGCTCACAGAGTGCTCTCTCTGTTGTGTCTTCAAGGAAGAAAAGCTCTCGAAACAGACCGGGCGGTGCATGGCTTCACCCTGGTTGTCCAGCTGGCCAAGGGGGATGACACGAAATGCCTGGCTGGGCAGGACATTTCCTTTAGAATATCTCATTCAAGGTAAGGATGAAGTCCATGCTGGGCTTGGGCTTCATGCCCACGATTGCTCATGTCCATGCAAATCTTTGAACCCACAAGAAAAACCCAAACCTTAAAACAGTTCTGGCTCCAAGTATTTTGGGTGAGGGGACTCAAGATGGAGTTGTTAGTCACGAGGACTTGATGAGCGGGAAGCAGAAAGAGTCAGGTTTGTAGCAGTCCTTGTGTGCTCAGCCTGCGCTAGGTACGTCCTGGGATTGTTTCACCAGATCTGTGCTCCAAATCTCAGTAAGACCAATTTCCCAAGGAAGCTGGGTCTCCCGCAGAGTCTGTGGAGCCGCCCCAGGATCCCAGCCCTTGTGACAGGGCAGAGTTTCCTTCCAGGTTTGTGCTTGAGTGACCAAGTGACTGTCATTCATTCAAGACAGAAAAGAATGACAGCCACACTGCGGGACCATGACCCCGGCCGAGTGCCTACGGTGAGTTTTGCAGTACTCTAGGCTCTTTGCAGAAATTTACTGACCAAAACAAAACAAAACAAAACCCAGCCTCAACAGCATTCTACAATCTCCCTCTCTTTGTAGCTAAACAAATGAAGGCGCAGATAGGTCATTTGACCAAGGTTATACAGTTTCTGAGGGTAGAGGACTCAGTTCTTAGACCCAGACACAGAGGGTCCCAGCCCAAGCTTTTGGAGACCTTGTTAGAAGCATAGAAATGCAATTTAAGGTATGGAGCCTCATCTTAAGATCTGTGTGTTCAAGAAAGGTTAATTGACTAAAATTCCACATGGCTGTATGACCTCACCTGGTGCCTTTGGAAGTCACTGCTTTATAGGTACAATTTGGGGTCATGAGTATACGTGAGACCACACTGGAGCAGGCTTATTTCATGTGCCACATGCTCTGGTTCATGGCTAAGCCTCTGTGGTTGGTTGAGTATCTCTCCACTGCATAGGGTGCTGCGACCCCTTCTCAGAGACAAACGGTCCCTGCCCTCCCTGGCAGCAGCCTCATGTGTGTGAATATTTGTCCTCACAGAGAGACGCATCGGGAGACGCTGCATCACACTTGCGATGAGTTTTTGTTTTGTCTCCTTCCAGCTTTACTTGTCACTGGATATCTATAATATTTTGTCCTCCGAAACTGCAGGGTTTATAATAGGAATGAAGTGAAGCCTGGACAGCTGCGTACGGTTAAAAGTATCAGTTGTCAGGAGGCTGCCATGGTGGGAAACAGTCTTTGTTTTCTTTTCTTAAGCGTTATTTGTACTTATTCTTTGACTTATACTTGTATATAATGAATTTTCATTGTCCCCAACTCCAACCCCACTACCAGGCGTCCCGTACATATTCTCTTCCTCCCCACCCCCTGGCCCTTCACATATCCCTTTTCCACCCTAAGGCCTTCCCCAATATCTCACCCACCTTCTCAGACCCCTACCTATGCCCCCACCTTCCCATAGCTCCCCCATATCTCCCACCTTCTAACTCCCCCCAACATGTCCCCCTATCCTCAGTTGTATTTAATAGTATTTCAGTTTTCTCTCCTCTGGCTGGCGTGATGGCCCCTATGGCAGCAATGTGGTCATTCTGAACAAAACCCACCCACTGGTTGCCATGCACATGCCACAGAAGAAATGAAACAAGTGTGAATTCGCCACCGCCTACCCCCCCCCCCCAACCCCCCGCAAGAAGCCTGATTTTTCTTTAGAAGACAGGAAAGACTCCACTCAACATCTACTGAAAATAACCAGAACATTGTTGGGAAAATGCTTCTGAAGTACAGAGGCGAAGCTCTTATTGAGGGCCCTCCATAATTGGCTGAAGCACTTACTGCGGGCCCTCTGTGATGGGCCGAAGCATTTACCGCGGGCCCTTCGTGATTGGCCGAAGTACTTACTGCGGGCCCTCCGTGATTGGCTGAAGTACACACCCATATGGCCTGTAGGAGGCTAGCCACCAAGGAGATGGTCATTGGATTTGCGGGAGATTGAATCTGCTCCAACTGAGGTCCGGTCTGATTTTACCCCCTTGTGTTTGGAACACACACAGAAAACACACAGCTCAGAGGCTGAAATGGGTTCCCAGGGCGTTTTAAACCAGCCTCCCCGGGTCTTTGTTTCACGGTTACAGGGCACATCAAACCCATGACGTAAGTGCAAGGGAACATGGGTGCTCACAAAGGCCACACAAGGTTTCTTTGTGTTTAGGTGGTTTTCTGTAGGTGACAGCCATCTGGGGAACAGAAGATTTAAGAAAACGCGTCATTGGGGGAACATTCACTACACTTTGTGCATCTATGCGGCTCTGATAAATCACAGCCCAATGTTGATGACGTGTCTCTGCTTGTGGCTGTTGGGAGTTAATACTATACTGGACAGATGGCAACTATCATGGGGATTGTTATGTAGTAGGACCAATACCTTGGGTCTACATCAAAAGGGCATCAAGTCGTTTCTACTTCGCTTCTAAAACTAACCACTCTGAGAAGAGTTTACGATATGTAGTGCGCCTGATCTCCTTTAGGTTGGAGGACCTACCAGTCCCCTCTGCAGTAGGGAACTGTGGGGTTCTTTTTGAAACCCTAAGAGTTGACCCCCATTGACACCAGTGTGTTGCTTTCACCTGCTGGAGCCCCAACTAGAGCTTACACCATCTTCTGAAAGAGTGTTTCCTTGTGTATGAAGGCCAGCAGAGTCTGTCTTCTAAACCTCATCAGCTCAGCCATGTAACAGGAGTCCACCAAAGGTGGGCAGACGCTGCCTCAATGCTTTACATCCAGAGTTGATAGCCTGGGCTACCAACAGGGTAGTGCACAAAAGAATGTCCCTGGATATGAATGCTTTGGGTTGAAGTGCTTAAGAAGAGAGTATGTATTTAAGACCTGGTTTCAGAAATTTCCCTCTGTTGCTTCAGCCTGAGGCCACATAGGATGCTACTGCTGCAGCAGGTGGTGAAGGCTGTGCACCTCACAGTACAAGACAGACACAGGAAGAGGCCAGGACCGGCATGTTGTCCCAGCAACATGCCTCCAGTGGGCTGCTTTCTCCTGCTGGGCCCCCAACTAGAGCTTGAAGCATCTCCCAAAAGACTGCCCTCAGCTGGAGACACAACCCTCGAGGGACACTTGTCATTTAACTCCTGCTAGATACGAGGATTGCTGTTCTGTGGAAAAGCTCAGAAGGAAAGAGCCGGACATATCTGCTGCTAAGCATCGATGCTGTGAAGGAAGCCTTGGCTCCATTGAGGAAACCAGAATAACTTCCTGTTTTCCACTTAGTTAATTCGAAATTATTGTTTGCTATAATTAAGAGAGCCTTTTTTTTGTACAGACTGACCTCTTTCTGCCTATTTGTGTGTGTTGTATATGCATCCATGTATATGTGCATGTGTGTGAAGGGGTACACAAACGTGTGTGCCAGTGCGTAAAGGGGCCAGAGGTCGATGTCAGGTGTCCTCCTCAGTCATTCTGTATGTTATTTTCTGAGACAGTGTCTCTCATTGAACCTGGAGCTTTCTGATTGGCTAGGTTGGTAAGCCCAAGGGATCATCATCATCATCATCATCTTCTTCTTCTTCTTCTTCTTCTTCTTCTTCTTCTTCTTCTTCTTCTTCCTCATCCTCCTCATCCTCCTCTTCCTCCTCCTCCTCCTCCTCCTCCTTCTCCTCCTCCTCCTCTTCCTCCTCCTCCTCCTCCTCGCCAGGGATGAGGGGTCTAAAAAGAGGTGTTATTACATCTGGCTTTTGGGGCATGGATTCTGAAGAGAGACCTCGGGTCCTTGGGCATGAATAGCAAGCACTTGTACCAGCTCAGAACCGAGGTTCAGGACCAGGTGTCTTTTAAACTGTGGATAGATATGAGTAATTTCATGCATCTGTATGCTCATATATAAACATGCTTATGTTTACTATAAACAGTATGTTATATGCTTTATAGTCTGCCACCCCTACATTTATATACCATGTATGTTATGTTATCACACCACTGAACCCACACCTGCCTGAATGCAAGTATTGGGACATTCCTTGGTGTGTGTGTGTGTGTGTGTGTGTGTGTGTGTGTGTGTGTGTGTGTGTGTGTTTTCCTGCTTTGAGATGTGCCAGATGTGCCAAAAAAAAGGGGGCTTGATTGTTATGTTGACTCTGAGATCCAAACCCTGTAGGCTTTGTCATTATCTCAGGACTGTTACGGGTATTTTAAGATTGTATAAATAATCCCAAGGTTTCCAAGAACAAGAGCTGGGAATAGCACACATCCAGCTGTTTCAGGTCTCATCCATCCACACTTCTTTAGTTGTACTTCCGAAACCATGAGTCCTTGCTCAATCAGTAGACCCCCACTACAAAAAAATTTGCCTGTTTATTTGGTAGGCTTATAAAAATTATAAGTGTTGTACTATACTTTTTAAAAATTATATTTTAAATGAAAGACATAATGTGACTGTTGTTAACAAATACTGATTTTGGCTGAATTTAGGTTTCAGCCGAAGCCTTGGCTGGAACCCTGAACACCATTAACAAACAGAAACACGTGATGGCTTATGTGTATTTGCTTTAAATCCAAAGCAGCTTGTCTGTTGACAAAATACACTGGGTCCCTTAAGATGACTTCCTGGAGCCTGGGCTTGGTGTTGGGTTTCTTAGCCAGTACATACAATGCCCTGGAATTTAAAAAGTCCTGGATTACCCAGCCAGCCAAGCAGAAGAGGACGGTTTAAAACAAAGAAGAAAGAGCAAGGGCTCGGCTGAAGAGCCTCTAGGCTCTCTCTCTGGAGGCCCCTCTCCTCATTACAGCAGAGGGCAGAGGTCACATTCTTACCGTTTAGAGAAATACAAATAACTGTTGGTTACTTCAGACATTTCCTTCTCTCGGATTCCAAAACTCACTTTTGTTCAAAACCATTTTGAGTCGGGGGCAGTGGTCCATGTGTGGTCAGGCCCACTAGTCGCTGCCTGGGAGTCCCCAACAGCCCCTCCCTTCACCCCCATCCGCGGCTTTCCTCGCCTATCAAGAGGTTTTCTTTACTTTCTTCATAAATGAAAACTCATCATCTTCAGCCATTAAAAACAAAACAAAACAAAACCTGATAATGTTTGCAAGAGATGATGAAAAGACAGTAACAGTGCCAGAATATTTAGTGGTGTGACAATTGCCAATAGAAAAATTGAAGAGATAAGATGTTTAAAAATTGTTACCTTTGGGAGCAGGCCCAGTGAGGGTGTGCGAGGGTGGAGGTGGGTGCTGAGGGTGTGGGGCTGAGTGCTGAGGGTGTGGAGGTGGGTGCTGAGGGTGTGGGGGTGGGTGCTGAGGGTGTGGGGTGGGTGCTGAGGCTGTGGAGGTGAGTGCTGAGGGTGTGGAGGTGGGTGCTGAGGGTGTGGAGGTGAGTGCTGAGGGTGTGGAGGTGGGTGCTGAGGGTGTGGAGGTGAGTGCTGAGGGTGTGGGGGTGAGTGCTGAGGGTGTGGAGGTGAGTGCTGAGGGTGTGGAGGTGGGTGCTGAGGGTGTGGAGGTGGGTGCTGAGGGTGTGGGGGTGAGTGCTGAGGGTGTGGAGGTGGGTGCTGAGGTGTTGAGGTGGTGCTGAGGGTGGTGGATCGATGGTGTGGAGTGGAGTGCTGAGGGTGTGGAGGTGGGTGCTGAGGTGTTTGGGGTGTAGGGGTGAGTGCTGAGGGTGTGGAGGTGGGTGCTGAGGGTGTGGGGGTGGGTGCTGAGGGCTATAGCCAGTGAGACTACACAGCAGTGGGGCACAGGGAGCACAGGGTTCACCTGCCTTTCATAGCCCCATCTCTGTCACTGCCTCCTCCTCTTCTTCTTCTTTTTTTTTTAAAATTGGAGGTACTCTGTTTCTTCCACTCAAAACAAACTCACTTGATGTTAAATTTTCTTGTTGTTTGAAATTATTACTCATGTGCCTCTTCTATTCTTTAAGTAATTATCTCACCCGCATTTAATGATATTAAGGCAGTTTTTCCCTCATTAATAAGTGTTTAGCATCCAGGCCCAAGGTCTATGAGGATGGGAGCCTGTCTGAAACGCTTTGTGTTAATACACTTTTCAGAAAAGCCGTATTTAAAGGAAAGAGAAAAGGAAGTGAGGTGGGAAAAGTGAAAACCCTGAACATTTTTGTTAAGTCCTTCCTTCCTCCCCTTTCCCCTTCCTTCCTTCCTATCTTTTCTTGTTTCCTTTCTTCTCTTTGTTAGTACAGAAAAATTCGGAGTATCGTATGTTTAATTGCAATATGTGGTGTTTTTTTTTTTTTTCCTTCACTTTTCTCATCCCCTGAAAGCACAGTAATGGGCTCCGGCTGTGCTTGCCTGGACAGTGGATGCAGCGAGGCTGACACTGCTTGGAGCACAGCACCTGCCTGCAAGCCTGTCATGAGATGAAGGGAGAGCATTATTTAAAGGGCTTAGTGTGTAAAAGGCATAAGACACATTAAAAACCATTGACAAGGTAATCATTCCGCGCATAGTGTGGTGCAGAGAGCACATTACTGCGATTGTTACGTGTCTGCATACATCCCAGCATCACAGAGGATAACATTTCCCCTGTGGCGTGTAGGTGAGCTTCCCTTATAGGCACAAGGTTATTGTTTAATTCAAATGCTGATTTCTGTATCCCCATCCCCACCCCCATATCTGGTTTTGGTCCTTCTTCTGAGAATTTCCTGTCTCAATGCTGTATAAGCACTGCTCCCCAATTGTCCCCTGTATGCCAACAAACCAGCTTCCAGCCAATCGCTGAGCAGGGGAGAGAATAGGGCTGGACTTCCTGCCAACCAGGGGAGGAGGAAGTGGATTCAGCCACAGCAAAGCCACAAAGTGAAAGTATCTCTGGGGTGTCCAGTGTGAGGAAGCCAGAGGGTATCTTAGCTTAGAAGGTTAAGAATAGAGTAATAACTGCTCAGTTATTGTGCTGTAAAGCTCTTTAAAATAGTGTAATGGAGTCCCAATTATTGGGTGATAGCTGGGTTAAGAAAGAAACTGAGAAACAAACACGACTTTATAAAACTAGCTTTAACTCTCCCCCGTCAGCTGTTCCTACGAGCACCAGAAGCTCACTAAAGCAAACTGGTTTAGTAAAGGCTAGTAATTTCCACTGAAGCAGCATCAAAGTAAAAATTTCTCCTGCTTTATAGTTTTGTAGGGAGAATTTTATTTCTCAGGAAAACATGAGAAAGTCTGTTTTCAAGGTTGGCAGCTGTCCTGTAACATTCAGCAAATGATTTAGAAATTGGATGTCTACGAACAAGTCTTCCCAAACTTAGTGTTCAAGGTAGACAGTTGGCTTTTTTTTTTTTTTTTTTTTTTTTTTTACTTTTTCTTTCTAGTTCAGCAGCAACAACTGCAGGTCTCTTGCACACAGGTGGGCAGCCTGGGGACAGTGTGACAGGTTGCTGACTGTCTCTTCTCCTTCTGCTTCAAGTGAAGCCATGTGACACCCTCAAAGGCAATCTCTACCAGGTGTGAGAATTAGGCTGAAGCAGGGACACACACACAGACACACATGCATGCACATGCATAGGCATACACATACACACACACACATGCATGGACGTGCACAAGCGCACACACATACACACACGCACATACACACACGCACATACACACACGCACAGACATCCACATACATACCCATGCACACATACACAGACACACGTGCACACAGGCTCACACACTGCTCTTTGGATGTGTATGCCCCTCTAACAATTAAACAAACAAACAAAACACACACATGCTGCTGACTCGGCACTAAATCAAGCTTAGTTTTGGCATGTTCTGACTTTACTAGAGGCCCCTAAAGTCACAAAAGTATTAAAATACTTCTTCATTGGAAGAAAAAGAGCAACTGGGTACATCAGGGTTGTGACGGCAAGGATACTGGGGTACTATGGGCACTCTTAAAGTTCTTCTTGCATTCCTCAGATCCTGTGCAGGCGTGTAACTGCTGATGGTTCTAGCCTGACATTAGCACGTCTAAAAAGGCAATTGCTTCTGTGTGTCCTCATCTAAATAACTGGTGTGTCCGATCAATAGCAGAAGTAATGATTCTGATGTCCAACCTCACACTTTTACTATTGGTTCCCCCAAAGTTGCTGTAACTTAGGATGTGTTAAAGAGGATTTCTCCTCTCCCAACTGCACCTCCTCTCCATCCCTTGCATGGATTGCCCCTGACTTCGGCCATCAAACAGCAGCTCCCGGGCCCTATGCTCTGTTATGCAAGCCGCTTTGCTGGGCACAGGCACAGGAACCGGGGGTTGGATTCTAAATAACTTCAATAAGCTGGTGGAACCAATTTTAGACTATATTCCCTCAACCTGAAAGCTAAAATAATCATTTTTCCCCTTAAATAACCCTGTGTCAAGGCAACCAGGAAGCGAACGATGCGACGCCTGTCTCTTGGTTGGTGGTCAGCCCAGAGAGAAGTCTCTTCACCAGCTGCTGCTGCTGCTGCTGCTGGTCTCTCTACGCGCATGCAGGCAGGAAACCCTCGCTGACTTCACCTCTGCTCTCAATTTCCAGCCCCTCATTCGATCCCACTAAAGCCAAGAACGTTCTCATTACCCACTTCAAATTGTAGCGAACTTTTCAGTGAGTAAAACAGACCTAACTCCATTCCGAAATAGGTCAGTTACATCATCGTCGGGAGCCTGTGAGAAGGCAAAGCGGGTCTTCTCGTCCCACAGTGTTCGCATGACATTTGCCCTTCACCTGACATCACTGCCACGGTGCTCTTGGTGCCTGGGGCATCCTTCAGTAAGCAAGGGGCCCTCTCAGAGTTGTTCACTGAACCCGCCGTGGTGCTGCCCACCCAGCTAAGGAAAAGCCAACACCTTGCCCACTTGGAGTCTGGTAGAGAAGGAGAGGCTGGGCAATGCCTCGGAGCAGGCAGAGGGTGAACGCCACCCATCCAGGAGATGGGAGGTGGCGAGCCTCCAGAACCTGCTCTACAAGCTCAGTGGACTTCCTTAATCAGACCAAATGCCAATCAAAAGACAATAAAGAATATTAAGACAGGGGCTGGGGAGATGGTTCACAGGTTAAGAGCATTGGCTGTTCTTCCAAAGGTCCTGAGTTCAATTCCCAGCAACCGCATGGTGGCTCCCAACAATCTATAAAGAGATATGCTGCCCTCTTCTGGTGTGCAGGCATACATGCAGGCAGAACACTGTATACATAATAAGTAAATCTTAAAAATAATTTTTTCTTAAGACAGTAAGCATGGAGCTTGGGAATAAGAGAAAGTTGGTCCCACCGCCCGGTCTGCGTGTGGGATGACTATAGCCTTTTCCACTACCTCAAATCCAACTCTGATCCCTTAATTTCAGTATCTCCCCTGATGGCCTCTCTCAGACTCCCGACTGATCCCCATTATGTGTCAGGGGGCCATTCCTGTTTAGTTGTGTGCTTTGCTTTGCTGCCCACCAAGGACTGTGCATGCTCGGCCTGGGCCAGCATCTTAGACTCTGGAGTACTGAGCCCAGATGGCTGACCTTCCTCTTCACTATGGACTCTGTGGATCCGTTCCAGGCTTTCTGTTCTTACTACTCTTCCATTCTAAGTTGGGGGACTAGACAAATGTTTTTGAAATTACTTTGGTGAAGCCTTTCTTGCACCGAGGCTACTGAGGTAATCCCATGTTCAATAGATATTCCCCAGACTCTGCAGTGATCTATATTTCAAGCGCTGAAACACCTGCAGGGAGTTAGGTGGAAGCACACAGCGGGAAGTAGCCACTACTACTGGCCGAATCAAAATCCCTAACAGACCAGGGTGGGAAGCCTGCTATGCAGGCATGAGGGCTTGCATGTAGCCCACAGAAGCCACGTACGTGAAACGCCAGGTATGGTAGCACGCACATGATCCCACTGACGTGGAGGCGGAGACGAGAGGACTCTTGGAGCTTGTTGGATACCTGGCCTAGCCTATTTTGTAAGTTCCAAGCCAATCAGAAACCTTTTCTCAAAAAACAAGGCAAACTGTGCCTGAGGCCCAAGGACCAATGCTGGATGCTGATATCTACTTGCCATACACATATATGAGTCTATATGCACTCATATGAACATATGTAATTCATAATTACATTTTCTACCCCCATCCCTTGATTTTTTTTTTTTTTTTTTTTTTTGGAGACAGAGTCTTACACTATAGCCCAGGTTGAAATTGGCCTGGAAATCCTGGGAATGCTTTTGCCTTAGCGAACCAGAATGTCCCACCTTCATAGTGTACTTTGTACCCACTGTATTTATTTTTCCTAAGGTGCCTTTTAAATTTACCATAAATGCACTATGACTTCCATATTTGGTTTTTTTCTTTTTTCTTTTTTGTTTTTTTGGTTTTTGTTTGTTTGTTTGTTTGTTTGTTTTTTGAGACGGTTTTCTCTGTGTCGTCCTGGCTGTCTCTGCCTCCCAAGTGCTGGGGTTAGAGGTGTGCTCCACCACTGCTGGCTTGAGTTAATATTCTTAACCTACCGTTCACCTGACTTTTCCCACCAGCCGGCGAACGCACAGGCTACCTGTGATCTTACGATGAAGAGAGCAGAGTCTCTTCCTGGTGATCCATCCCCCTGACATCCCCCAGCACAAGCTGAAACTCCATCCATGGAGAAAAAAGAATACAGCTACTCGCCAGTGTCTTATAGTCAAACCAAGGTCTGAAACAGGAGGGGTGTGTGGGCATCGTCGGTGTTCACCGGAAACAGAGCTTGTAGGCATAGATGTTTGCGTGGGCCTCCTGGGTAGAGCCCCACTCTACTGGGCTGTTAAGGAGCCCTCTCTTTCCTCCAGTGTTACTCTTAGTTTCTTCTTTTTTGTTCAAATTTCAGCTGGATTGGAGGGGAATTGGGACTTCCGATGGATGGATGTCATTTGGGAAGGATAACTGCTATTATTTTCTGTTCAAGTACATGTAGGAGGTCAATTTATGTTTAAAGACAGTGCAAAGACACCCCTGGGTTTTGCAAAGGAGATGATTTAAATATCTTAAACAGCTATGTGTAATTTGCTACTTAAGTGTTCTCACCCTTCCTAACAGCCCGGTAGATAAAGAAGACAAATATGTGTCTACGGATATGTACGTGCGCATATGTACAAAAGCCACACAGCGAGAGACAGAAGGTGTGCTACTGAGTCAACTGAGGTGCTCATTAAACACGCTCAGCTCACAGATGAGAGCCTTTGGCCAGAGCCAGGGACTGTGTAGTTTGAAATACACCACCCTGCCCCATGCACAGACATATGCCACCAGAAGGCTTGGGGTACAGGGGTTTTGTGTGGGTGGGGGGTCACATTTTTTTTTTGGGTGGCAGCAATTGTAGCCTGCCATCCCAGTGCCATCACAGCTGTGGGTGCTGCAGAGACGGCCTTGCCAGCAGGACTGGAAGGTAAACAAAGATGTGGCAGATTCCTGTCCTGATTTTATTTAAGAGATTGGAGCATCAAACCGCCCTTCCTTGCTCTGGTTGCAGGCCTGAGTGACTGAGGACAATGTAGCACACTTAACAGTGAATATTTTGAGAGGTAGCCACTTGCCAATATTTGTCCAGAGAACATAATTATAGATTCTTCACTGAGGAAGTCGGTTTAGTTCTTTCATTTTGTCATGGCACATGTCAGTCAAAAGTTAACTGCTCTAACAGTTTGCATGTATTATTCCTGTTACTGTGGAGGAAAAAAATCCAATATTCTCTCAACCTGTATGTTAAGGAAATGTAACAAATGGCTACAGTCCCATGTTTTACTTTTAAAAAAAGTTTTGGTATGGAACAAAATCGATTGATATAAGGTATTAATGGAATGGACCTGGGTGAGCAGGACCTAGCCGCCCAGCCTTCCTGTGGCTGAGTAGAAAAAGAGCCTCATTTACTATCAAAACCTTCCTCTCAGTCTGTTTCCAAATTCTTCCTTCTGTGCTAACTTCAAAAGCTACAACATCCCATCTTTTTCTTGTGGATTCATGTGTAGCAGTGCAGTTTAATGAGATATTAATTGATGAGATATTAATTGGTGCTGCTTCCTTGCATCCTCTCAGCTCTGTTGGGGAAAGTGGCATTGGTATCTCTGTGGCAGCGTCCGAAGCTGATACCTGTAGACACACCAAGCCCAGCCCCATCCTCAGAAACCTCACAGACAGGATGGTGTTGGTCTGTTCTAGGTTAGGATAGAAAAGAGGATGTCAGCTTTGCCTGGAGAAAAGGGGGTGAAAGGGACTCATGGCCCTGCAAAGCCTGGGCTCACTTGAATGCTGTTTATTCTCCATTAAGGACACAGGAGACCTGGAGAGAGCTGAGGGCCGCTAACCGTGGAGCTGTGGCCACGATGCCTGAATCAGCACTTGCTCACAAGGCAGCAGCCAGGGACTTCTGCTTCCGTGGACGATGAGCTCGTCAGTGGGGACTAAGACAGAGAGATGACTAGGGCGCCCCCTCAGAAGGGTTGGCTGGTACAAGCTTTAGACCTTTACACAAAATGAGGTCAGGGGTCACAGAGAGTGACAGAGCACCATCAACACGGATAATGAGAAAAGGGGGTAGAACGAAGGCATCAAAATATAATTCAGACCTGCTAAGCAAGTAACTGCTTTTCTGGAGATCATAATATAAATTTTTTTAACCTGAATTCCATAGTGATTGTTTACACATTAGATACACCACGTCACCATCAGTCCTACATCAGCAGTCACAGAATGGTTGGCAATTAATAATCAATTGTGACGAATGTGGCTTTAATTTCTGAAGAGAAAAGTTACATTTATGAAACAACATTTAATATTATGAAAATCCTAGAGTAAGTGAAGCATTCTTGCTTGAATCTTAATTACACTGAGCATGATCCCAAGGCACTGCAGCCGACACAGGAGAGATAATCGATGATGGTTTGGTGGGAAGTGGGACCTTTCTGCAATGAGGGTGACAGATAAGATTTCCATAGCCCACTCATTATGATTATTTCTAGCTCAATCCATTTGTCCACAAATTTCGGGAATTCCTTGTTTTTAATAGCTGAGTAGTATTCCATAGTGTATATGTACCACAGTTTCTTTATCCATTCTTCTACTGGGGGACACTTAGGCTGTTTCCATGTTCTGGCTATTATGAATAAGGCTGCTGTGAACATGGTTGAGCAAATTTTCTTGTTGTGTGCTGGAGCATCTTCTGGGTATATTCCAAGGAGTGGAATAGCTGGGTCTTGAGGAAGCCCTAGTCCCAGTTTTTTGAGATAGCACCAGATAGATTTCCAAAGTGGCTGTATTAGTTTGCATTCCCACCAGCAATGAAGGACTGTTCCTCTCTCTCCACATCCTCACCAGCATGTGGTGTCACTTGAATTTTTCATCTTAGCCATTCTGATGGGTGTAAGATGGAATCTCAGAGTTGTTTTGATTTGCATTTCCCTGATGACTAAGGAGGTTGAGCAGAAAGAATCAAATGGTGTATACTCACTTATATCTGCACACTAGCCCAAGGGGCATGTCCCATGAAAGTCTTCACTTACCAGAAAACTGGGACAGAGGGGAGGACATCCTATTGGGACTCTAGATGAGAGAAGCACAGGAGAAAAGCAAACTAGAAGGATCCAGAGGGTCCTAGAAACCTACAAGTAGAACATTATGATAGGCAGGTTTGGGCCCAGGGGTCCCACTCAAACTATGGCACCAGCCAAGGACAATACAGGCCATAAACTTCAAACCCCTACCCAGATCTAGCCAATGGACAGGACATTCTCCACAGTTGAGTGGAGAGTAGGGTATGACTTTCACATGTACTCTGGTGCCTCATATTTGGCCACGTCCCCTGGAGGGGGAGACCTGGTGGCACTCAGAGAAAGGATAGCAGGCTACCAAGAAGAGACTTGATACCCTATGAGCATATAAAGGGGGAGGAGGTCCCCCTCAGTCACAGTCATAGGGGAGGGGAGTAAGGGGAAAATGGGAGAGAGGGAGGAATGAGAGGATACAAGGGATGGAATAACCATTGAGATGTAATAAGAATAAATTAATAAAATAAAATTTAAAAAAGATTTCTATAGCCTGGCTTAGTGTGACACATACCTCCAAGTAAGATTCAGGCCAATGCGATACTGAGCAAGATCATGGTTAAAGAGAAAGAGGAGGAGGAGGAGGAGGAGGAGGAGGAGGAGGAGGAGGAGGAACAGGCTGGGCAGATTGCTCAGTGGTTAGAAACACTTCCACAGGACTGAGTTCAGTTTGCAGAACCCACAATTGTAACTCTGTCTCCAAGGGAACCAACTTTTAACTCCCTTGTCTGGCCTCTGTGGGCACATATGCAAATTTGGCATTTACTTACGTAGCAAACACACTAAAAACAATAAAAGTAGCATCAACAAAAATCCGAAGGGAACCCAAGAAAACAAAAACCCACCCTAGGATCTGTGGCCTGCTTATAGAAATAAGGGAGCACTGGCTCCCATCCAGGAGGGCCCGACTCTCAAAGAGTTTTCCATGGCTCTCACTCTGCTTCTGTATCTTTGAAAGGAGCCGAGGACCATCAGCGAACAAATACCAGACTGCAAGGTGTTTCTGGATGCTCCCCACGTCTGTCTTTACGTATTTGACCCGCCTCACGCACACGCTGTTTCCGTTGGGGGCTGGATGGTAGAGAACAGTCACTCACACCACCTATCCTCAGACAGCCTCTCACTCACCTCCTGGCTGCCTCCTGATCACACGGAGCAGGCCCAGCACACGGTGGGGTCTCTGTGATCTGCCTTGTCTGTACATTTCGTTTCTGTGCCAGAGCTTTCAGCAATACTTTTAGTAGTTCTTAGTACGTCATACAGAGAAACTTCCCGCTTTGATCTAGTTGTTGTTTCATTTAAAATTTGAAATAGGCATGTAATATTTTTACTCAAAATTTTCTGTTGTACTTTAGATTATATCTGTGACAAGGATTATGTCATTTGGTTTCTGTTTGGCCTTTTCTGTTTTTCCTTTTCTCTGTTGAAAATGGTATCCTAATACTAAGAATACTTTTCCTGTTACTTTCTATCAGTATGCTCCTCTGGCTTGGCTTACTTTCTGGGATATCCCCTCTAGTTACCACAAACACTGGTGGTACCAGCAAGCTAGGCTCCTTTTCTCTCTTAAAGGGAGGGTGGGTTTAGCACTTCTCTCCTGACTATTCATTTGAGGATATAACTTTTATCAAGTTTTAAGATTTCCATCCTTTCCTGGCCCCTTGGGATTTGGTTTCTGTTACTATTTTATTTGAAATTTCTCCTGCTTCAGCAATCATTAGTATTATATACTCGCAAAGCTTTTCTTCCACTATTTTTTTGCAACCTCGTGTGTCTTCAGTATTATGTCAGTAAGATGGGTGAAGGAGTCGTACTTTTATTTAATTTCCAGCAACAGATCTCGCTGGTAGGAACACGTTGTACCTGAAATGCTTGCCAGAATCCACATGTGATCTGAGACACTGGAGTGTGGCTGTCCTCCTATGTGCCAGCTTTGTAAAGCACTGTGCAAAGACACTGACATTCTTCATTTTACCAGGAATATCTAGATTTAAGAATTCACTGGTATGGATGTAATTCGGCTAGTTCTAAATTTGCCTCAAGTTAGGATTCACTGGAGAACTGCCTCGATGGCCCTAATTGATATGGAAGACCCACCTGAAATGTGGGTGGCAGCTTTTTGCGGTGTCCCACCTAAAAAGGTTGTGGTTCTGTTCCCATAGAGAAGCCTGACTCAAATAGTAAATCTTCCTGATATAGCTTTAGCCAAATTGTCAACTGTTGCTTGTGTTCTATTCGTTTCTCTTTATACATCCCATGTTTTTCTTGTTTATATGTTTTTCATTCTTCTCTTTTGTGGACAGAAATTGGTCTTGCTGAGTCTTTTAGTGAGTTGGACTTGGGTTTAGGTCTGCCCTGTCTTTTAGTGAGTTGGACTTGGGTTTAGGTCTGCCCTGTCTTTTAGTGAGCTGGACTTGGGTTTAGGTCATGAGTTGGACTTGGGTTTAGGTCTGCCCTGCCTTTTATTTGCCTTTAGAGATTACGTCATTGCTTTTCCCTTCCTGTTCCTTTAAGTTTCTTCTCTTGACTTCCCTCAAGTTCTTAAATTGAAAGCCTAGTTCATTTATTTTCTAGTTAGTTTTTGTTTATCAGCAAGTTTGCTAGATGGTAGGTGATGTTATGTAGGATATACAAATTTAGATATTTATTATACGCAATCAGTAAGTTTAAATATTCAATATTTCCCATAAGCTTTGCCTTTAATTTAGCCACCTGCAGTAAATTAAATCACCTATTTAAGATCCAGCTTCCTGGATTTTCACATTTTTTTTCTTCTATAGATTTTCAGTTTCACTAAACCTAGACTGTGGGTCATTGGTGTTTAAGTCTATTATTCAAAAAGAAATAATAAAATAATGAATTTATAATTCAGTGATCCTCTCTGCATTTCTGAGGTGCAGTTCTTCCTCAACGAAGAAACGTCTCTTGTTAGCTTTTTTTTCTCAGAAATTTTCATCTTCATGTCATGGTCAGTTTTCAGACTCAGGGTGGCCGATGTGTTAGGTTTCACGCAGTAGACCTCTGCCTCCCATTTATTGACCCTGTGTCATTTCCTGTGTGGCCAGCTGCGTGATTAGATGTCATCAATAGCTGTATAATGTTCCATGCTGTTAGTGTTTCACAAATTTACTAATAGTGACTATTTTAAAATTTAAGACATTGTTGGTTGGGTTCTTTAAGAAGGATATGACTTTCATCTTCTTTTGACTTATCACACAAACGTTTTGGTTTCTTGCTTCTAAAATGGAGCTGACAACAGGCAAATAACAGCCAGCATATGTAAAGGTGCTCACTGGACGTTGAAATAGCCATTAGATCAGTGCTGCTTACATTTTGTTTTGTGTCAATTTGGCACAAGCTAGGGCCATCTGAACAGAGTGAACCTCAGCTGAGAAACTGTCTCCATCAGATTGGCCTGTGAGCACTTTCTCTGTGTGTGTGTGGGATTAATGATTGACGAGAGATTGCCCAGCCCACTGTGAGTGGTACCATCACTGGGCTGGTGGTCCTGGATTCCACAAGAAAGCAGAGTAAGCCACGGTGAGCAAGGCAGGAAGCAGCACTCCTCCATGGCCTCTGCATCAGCTCCTGTCTCTAGGTTCCTGCCCTGTTTGAGTTCCTGTCCTGACTTCGTTTGATGATGAACAACAGTGCTGTGAAAGTGTGAGTGAATAAGCCATTCCACCCGCAGGCTGTTTTTGGTCATGGTGTTCCATCACAGCCATAGTCACCCTAACTCAGACAGAATCTGGTACCTGAGTATTGCTACCAAGTTGTTTTGTGAGTATTGCAGAAAGACTTTGGAATTTCAGGACATTCAAAGCTCGGTGAGCTGTTCTGTGGGAGCAGAAGATGGAGGCATGTTCCATAAAATTCCAGAGGGAAGTTTGAGAGTGACCCAAAGACTCTATCAGGACCACTGCATATTTTGAGTTAATAATCCGTAGTTCTGGCCAGCTGGGGCCAGATGCTAATCAGCTGTGATTAACAAGAGACCAGAGTCACTGAGTTAAAACCTTTATGTTACTGGGACAATAGATGTTGGTCAGTTGGAGCTAAGAAATTGTTGGTGATTAAGAATAGACTAGTATCATTGAGGTGAAATCATATGGGACAGACAGACAGATAGACAGACAGACAGACAGGCGGATTGATGAGAAATGCAAGATTGTGGGATCTGTCTTAGAAACTCTGAGATCCATGGGTCAGGCATGGGGGGACGGGGTGCCACATCCTGGTTACAGGCCCAGAACCTGGAGCACACAGCCTTCAGCCTCCACAAGGCTAAGCCAGATTTCAGCAGTTTACATGATAAAGTCGTATGCCACCGAGAAGCTCCCTTGTAACCTCCCCTCACGTCCACTGGGTTCTAATCACATCGCCTCAGTCCCATCACAGAAGGACCTAGGCTGCACTTAATGACACAGGCTAGCACTGAGTTTAATCAAGCCGGTGTGTGAGGAGTTTACCACATGTGGAAAACAAAAGACACTGAATTTATTGGAAGTCTCACTTTTAGCACTGCTGCCTGAGAGATGCCTGACAGTCCTGTCTGCTGTCTTGTCATCCGGCGGAGTTGGCCGAGATGGACAGCCCGGCTTCCTTGCTCATCATTATCCCTTTGCTGGTTGGGTTTGCATGGGGTGCGAAGTGGGGAAACACACAGATTGTCTATACTCTCGTTCCCTTTGTTATTGACTTTTATGGCTCTGTAAGCTCTTAGCCACTGTTTGCATTAATATTAATATTTAATCCAGTTGTGCCTAATATTATCCTCCGAATGCTTTTATATAATAATAGCTTTGCATTTGCACAATACTGCTCCTCCCCAGAGCTGCAAGTGCTTTGTCGGCAGTGAGTCAGGGTTCTCTCCCAGCTAGGCTGTTCTCTCTGCACCCCTAGAGAAATATTAACACCTTAAAGCAGGATTCCATCTGTGCTTGTAGCAGAAACAAAGTAACCGGTGTCCTTACAGCAGAAAATACAGCTCAGGACCATCCCAGGAGGATTAGGTCACATCTTAAGTGCTTCTTGGAGTCTTCCATGGAGTCAGTTGTTCATTACAGTTATGAAACTGAACACTGGGCACTGGAAACTCAGGGTTGCTGTTCACTAAACAAACTGTGGCTGGAACTTTCTAGCACACAGATGTACGGGGTTTTCAAAGTGGCTTTCGGAAAGCCGAGACTGAGGTTTGGTTAGGGTATCTGTCTTCCTATTACACACACAGGAGAATATTTCATGGCCTGCAAGAAGAATGTTCTCTGTTGTGAAGATGGCCATAACCTAAATACTTTCTCCTCGGCTGGAAACACCAGAACCAATGCGTACTGTCTTAGACACAGAGAATACCACCAGATGCCCAGGGCGAATAGCCCCACTGCATAGTCAGCCAGCCTGATAGTACAGCTGCAAACACAATACCAGCACACCATGAAACCTCTTGTTGGTCCTGTCCCAGACATCCCTGTGGCTTAAGCCATCTATTCATTTCTGAGTTTCCGTTTCCTCCTTTATATGGCTGGAGAATCGATCTACCTTTTTTTGTGTGTCTAAAGGCTTAAAAAAAAGAAGCGATTAAACACGTTGAGAAAAACTACCTAAGGTGAGGGTATGGGCGTGACTTTTCTGATCCCATAATTTTTATGTTATGGTGCAAAGACATAGAACATAACTCCACATGAACGTGTAAAGTCAATACTTATTCCAGAAAATAGTTGGTTCTAAATATTTAGTATTAACTTACAGATTTAACATGACAAATCTATGGGCCGGGGTGGTGGCTTGGTGGGTAAGGTACTTTCCTTGCAAGCCTGAGGAACTCAGTTTGATTGCCCAGAACTCATGGTTTTCCTGTTTGTTTGTTTGTTTTCTTTTGTTAAATCATGTGTGGGCTGGGGAGATGGCTAAGTAGATAAATCCCTTGGCAGGCAAATATGATCCCCATAAACCATGTAAGGCCAGCTGTGCTAAGACACATCTGTAATCTTAGACCTACAACAAGATGGAAGGTTGAGACAGGACAGTTCCCAGAAGCTTGAGGCCAGGCAAACCTTGTTTATGTGGCTGCAAAAAAAACAAAACAGAACAAAACAAAACAAAACAAAACTGAGAGAGAGAGAAAGAGAGAGAGAGAGAGAGAGAGAGAGAGAGAGAGAGAGAGAGAGAGAGAGAGAGAGAGAGAGAGATATCCTGGCTCACACATAGTGGAAAGCAAGGCCGACACTGGAGGCTGTACTCTGACCTCACATTTGAGTACACACATGCAAGTGCTCTCTTCTCCCCTCACTCTATTAGTCCCCCCCCCATTAGATATGACAGCACATACTTGTAAATTTAGTGCTGGGGGGGCAGTGACAGGTGGAGCCCTGGGCCTCATGGGCTGGACAGCTTGGATTACTGATTACTTGGATGAGCTCAAGGCCAATGAGAAGCTCTGTCTCTCAGGAAGGCAGTTAGCACTTGCGAATGACAGCTGTGCACACAGGAGCACCCACACCTGCATGTGAGGTTTCAAGTCTAGGCCATAAGTGGATTACAGTCCTAGGGCTAGTCTTTTGTTTCTTCAGTGTGCCCGTTCCTATTAAATTTGTCAATTTTGTTAGATGCCAACATACAGATTGCTGTTCCTGAACTTTAACACAAAGCCTTCACGCTACACCTTTGATCGAGGCCACAATATCCTTACCCCAAACCTCTCTGAGGTACCTCCACCTTATGCTGACTGGACCGTTTACTACCCTGTGTTCTGTGATCAACGTGCTGACTTTGCACATTCAGAGACCTGGGCTGGGGTCTGAGATGAGGCTGAATGTCCAGGGTGACTTATTTCTCAAAGCTGTGAGGTGTGCTCTGAGGTCACCATGGTAAGTCCTTGGTTACGCTGCACTGTGTGCATCCACAGCCTGTGGACCGCATGGGGATATGAACCTGCAACCTGCAACAATTCCCCACCTCTGGGCTCTGACTAGGGCTGCGGACTCAACCTGCTAGACCAGTCGCCCTGAGTTCACAAATGATGGCTTTTGCTGTTGAGTTTCAGTGTAAGGCTTCTTCATTCCTAGCTGTTTTGAAGCGATTAGGATTAGATTTTATCCCTCCATCACGGCTGCTCACAGCTTGGCCATGCGTGAACCACCACTTTTTCTCTCCGACAACTGTGTGGGCTCGACGCTCAAGTGTTCAAGGCCCCTTTGCAGCTTGCTCGCTCCCCCTTATGAAAAGGACAAATGTGTTGATTTTCATCTTTCCTATTAATCACCTATTTACAAAACCATGAGACTAGCTTGTGGCTGCCTGCTGCACAGCAAGGTTTTGCTCAAGTTTGCTAAATGAGTTAAGCACCAGCTCTGGCAATATAAGACTTGTCTAATACATTTTCCGTAACCTAGATAGAAACACCTGTTCTCAGGTACCCCTATCTCCACCTCCCAGTGAATAGGAAGTTGAATTAAAAATCATTGCTCCATAGGCGAGACCGCAGAACTGTAAATCTGATCAATGCACTCACCCGCTGGGGCATCACCTGAGACTGTCGCGGTTCAGTTCCACCACCCTGTCCTGTGGTTGGCTTGTCCCTTGTAAGGTGACTAGGAGTATGCTGCAGTCGTTGCTTCTGGATAGTCCTGGTTAAGCTGGTCATATTGACCTTCCCCAGACCCAGCTCACTCTTCCAAAAGCCAGGCAGAGCTCCTTAGCCTCTCTCCAGAAAGGTGGAATTCCTGACCTCACCCCCTGGAGATTAGCTTTTCCCAAGTGTCCTGGACACACTAGGCTCCAGAAGTCCCGGAAGCGTTCGTTCTGCCTACTCACCTTCACCCCTCCCCACCCCCAAAATGTGCACAAAGCAAGAAGACACCAGTCCTTGCCAGTGCAGGGGCATGCACAGGAACACAGCAGTAAAGAATTAGGTAGGAGCTGGTAGCCAACAAATTATCCTATAGCAATCTGAGTTAATAATTACTATTTTCAAAGTGCTTTTCATCTAAATAGTGCTACATGTTTTTATAAAGTGATTTCATTTATGCTAATTATATTTACCATCCCTAAATACTTGGTCAAGTGAGAAATTACAACTCCTATTTTGTGGATGAAAATATGGAGACTCAATGGATTCTGTGCTTACCTTTGCACTCACTGTGTGTCCGTGTGTGTGCTTATGCACCTCCTGGGGTTGCGGTCTGTGTGTCCCCTTGTATGTGTGTGCCTCTATATTCTGCACATGGCAGAGCAAGCAGGGTAGTGTTGAGAGTGTCCATGTGTGGGTCAAAGTCTCTGGAGGTGTTGCAACTTTTAAATTTTTTAAAACAGCTTTCTAGATAATTCTAATATGTAAACAAGAATGAGTTACAGGATCAAAAACACTGCTTTTCTGATTTCTAGTGTGTGTTTATGGGATGTCTTGGTGGTCAAGTAATTATGATGGACAAGGAGGAGGCTCATTTTACTTATTCTCCGAGGCAGAGGGAAGATGCTCTGGGTCCACTGGCTATTTATTTCTGGCAGCTTGGTCAAGCATGCAGCAGGGGACGCCCTCAGGACACTGATCAAGGGCCTTCTAGGAGTTGTACAACTGGAAGCCGATTTGGAGAGTTGCATACACAAAGAACATGGCAGGGGGTCAGTTACTTCAGGGAACTTAGAATCCTGGCACACAAACTCCTGCTCACCCAGTTCTGTTGGTTAAGACGGCACAAGAGGTAGAGGGGAAAGGATCCACAAAGGGGGCCACACTTCACATGGAGTGGGTAACGTTCTGCGGGCGTCTCTGCCTGGTGCACACTTGCTGCTTCTTTATCTTGATGCATTTACATGGAAGAGACATACAGGATGGGGTGTGGGTGGAAGAGAAGACTCTGTGGTGGCTCTTGCCCCATCTGCTAACAGCGTGGATGCTATGGACCAGGCTGAGCCTACAGCCATGCTGTGGGGCAGCCTTCTCACTCACCACTGCAGGCTTTTTACTGGGGTGATACCGACTTGGGTAAGTGGAAAAATACACTTAGAAATGCAGCTGAATGCGTTCTTTTTTTAAAAAATAAAGGTACCTGTGTCCTCGCACAGAAGATGGGAAGTTATTTACGCAAGAGATAAGCTGGGTGGGTAGAGGGCAAAAGCATTTATGATCTGAGGTCTTTAGAGGCATGGTTCTAGGGAAAACGAGAGTCACTTTCATTGACTGGTTTAAGGCCCGAGGATGATAAGATAGTTAATAAGAAAAGCCATTGTTTGTCAGTGAAAGATCTGATCAGGCAGCGGGGTGAAACCTGAGGGGTATGTCCCAGAAAGAAAAAGAAAGGGGAAAAGTCCTTGGGGGTGGGCGCTGAGGGGGGAGGGAGTGGGGAGAGGCTTGGAGAGTCAGATAAAAAGCAGGTGGTTTCCTGTGATGGCAATTGCTTCCTGCCCTCGGGTCCCTTGCAGAGAGTAGAAGCCAAGAACTCAGAGGGAAGAGGAAGGCCTGCTAGAAGGGGAAGACACACACAGACACCAACTCCTACACAACGATAGCAGAGTGGACCAAGGGCGGGTGGCCGGGAGAAACTCCTGGGTCGGCCCAAGTTGAAGAGTTGCTTCCTGCCTCCCACCCGAGGTTTATGATGTACAGGGGCCCTAAAACCTGAGCTCACAATAGGTGGAAAAACACTCTGTAAGGATGGTTATGAAACAAGTATCCTTTATCTCTGTAGCAGAGGTACTGAATGCCCACAAAAAAAAAAAAAAAAAAAAAAAGGAAAGACCTTTTATGTAAGTTAAGTATTTAGCAAGTGTTTTAGCTTCCTGCGCTCTTTCACCTGTTTCCTACTCATTATTCATGAGCACAGACATGAGCTACTTTGTTTTTGAGCCAGTGTTAAAATCTTGATGGTTCTGGCCTCTGTGCGCAGCCTCAGAACTTGCCTCCGGCCAGGGAGAGCCTGCTGTGTGACAAGAGGAAAGACTCCTATTCTGCACATTGCACATGTGCTGTTCAGGGGCGATTCCTGATTCCTCCTGAGCAACAGTTCAACCCTCCTTGTGCCTAGTATCTGCTGAGAACCAACGTTTAAGTGACACAGAACAAAAGCACCAACATCAGGGAGCGTGGGCCAGCTCACTGCCACATTTCTTCAGAGTGCCATGCATTGTGGGCTGGCCATTCCATCTCCCAGTCTGGCTGACTTTCTTGCTGCCCTATGACATCGGTGGCCATTAGCAGTAGTTGCTCCCCATCTTGTGACTCACTCTGTGCTGTTCTGAGGGCCCAGCTCTCCAGTGTCATCTAGTGTCCTTTGAGGATGGGTTCTGGAAGCGCTCTGTCTGGATCATGCGTCTGTGTTGTCATCTGCTGTGGCGACCTGTTGGGAGTGCTTGGGGGTCTTTAGAAAGACAGATGTAGCTTCTGCTGCATCTCGTGGTTGTTCCTCTGTTTGGGTGAGAAACCAGCCAGTTTTACCAAGCAGAGTTTGAAACATCTTCTCCACAGAGGATCCAAAGGATGCTATTTTGTGAAGCTTCTGTGTCTTCCTGTTCCCTGTTCAGATCTCCTAAGGTTTAAACCACCTTTGGCTGTGAGTTTCCTTGCCAGGTGGCTGAAAAACAAATCATTTTCATGATTATTGTTACATCATTGTCTTATGCTTAAATTCTGATAGCATTTGGTAAGACTTCCCATAAAACAAAAATACCATGTTTTTGAACCATGGCCTTACAACACCACAGCCATGCGACCATGCTTCCCCACAGCCACACAGTGTCGTGGCCACATACCCCATAGTACCATGACTACACAGCACCATGGTCACATAGCACGATGGTCACTCAACGCACACCATGGTCATGCATGATCTGTCACATCTCACATCTCCAGGTCAAAGGTACCCTGTTCTTACCTGTGGCTTCTGTCTCTTGTTATTTAATATTTAAACTCTCTTTCTGTTCTCAGGCCAATATGTGGTCCTCACTTCTCAATTCTGATATTTTCAAGCCATTTCTTAGGAGGCTAGAATCACTGATTTCCTTAGTTCCCTCCCTGGTTTTAACAAATGAGGTCTCTTAGATCATCTCCCTGTGTGGTTCTTTTATTTGCCTTAGATTACACTACAGTCTTGTTAGTCCATACTCCACAGAGTTGGCATTGATGTTCATCCAGAGTGTTGAAGTCTGGAGTGTTCCTTTGTTCAGGTAAAACACATGCCAGGCCCACTGCGAACTCCTGTCAGGGTGTGCTGAGAACCAGCTTTTGTTTGTTTGTTCATTTGTTTGGAATCACTCTGTAGACTAGGCTGACTTCGGACTCACAGAGATCCACCTGCCTCTGCCTCTGAGTGCTGGGATTAAAGGTGTGCACCACCACCACCTGGTTTTGCTTATAGTTTAAAAGGGTTAGTCCATATTTATCACATCAGAAACTTCGGCAGCATGCAGGTCTCCAGTTCGTCCCTGAGCTGTGCAAGAGGGCAGCGGAGCTATAAGGGAGGCCATCAGATGTGCTCTGACAGCTAGACCAGCCCTGCCACTTTTGCTCGTCCTAAAGTTCACATGTAAGTATCTGCCTCTCCCACCAGAGCCCACTCGGATGGCACGCTCTGCTCTAGGAGGGCTCCACGCCGACTCTCTGCAGTGTTGGAAGGCACCTCCTCCTCCTTATCTGGGTTCATTTCCTAAATCCTGCGATGTGGGACCTTACCCTCTCCCAGCTGCTTTTGTTGCTGTGTGCTGGCAGGGATTTCCAGAGACAGGTGTAGGGACACTAAAGCTTCCAGGGCTCTCAACAGCTCCAAAAGGGGCCGCGTTCATCCCGAACTGGGGATTTTGAGTGAGGGACATTTTGTATGACTAGAGTTTGATGCTCTCAGTCCCACAGGGTGGAGGTAAAGAACCAGTTCCCACAAGTTTTCCTCCTTTGTCCTCTGCCTGCATAGCATGGCATGTGTACCCACACACAAACAAGTCAACCAAGATATAATCTTACAAAAAAGAGTTTGTCCTTGCTGTTGTTACCATGAGCTCTGGTGCGTTTTCACCTGTCTTGTGATGATGGTTTTCATTGGCCGAGCCCATACCCTCCTCAGCCCCCCTCCCTGCCCCCCCACTTCTCCCTCTACCTTGGTTTTTAAAACTCTTACAGTTGAGCACTGGACCTCCTGTGTCTGTGCTCCCTACGTTGCACTTTCTGTTACTCTGCTCCGCATTCAGGAGACTTCCAGACTTCCTATCTTCTACTGTTTTAGGGTTACTGTTGCTTCGGTGAAACCCTATGACCAGAAAACAAGTCCAGGAGGAGAGGGTTCATCTGGCTCACACTTCCACATCACAGGCCATCACTGAAGGAAGTCAGGGCAGGAGCTCAGGCAGGGCAGGAACCCGGAGGCAGGAGCTGATGCAGAGGCCATGGAGGGAGCTACTTACAGACTTGTTCCTTATGGCTTCCTCAGCCGTTTTTCCTTACAGAGTCCAGGACCACCAGCCCAGGGATGGCAGCACCTATAAGGCACTGCGCCCTCCCCCATCAATCACCAATTAAGAAAATGCTCTGCAGGCTTGCCTGCAGCCCTGTCTTATGGAGGCATTTTCTAAGTTGAGGCTCTCTCCTCTCCGATGACTCTAGTTTGTGTCAGGTTGACTTAGAACTTCCCAGCAGCCCCCCTCACGAGTTACACGTGGTTCCTCTGCTGGCCTCTGGTTATGTTTTTGTTACATTGTAACATTGTAAATAGGAAAATTGCTCAGGCATCTCTGATCCTTAAAACGCTTGTGTTCTAAATGGCTTATCTCTTAGAGTCTGTGTTCCTTCCTTCTGGGCCTTGCTTTCTCTTCATTTGATGCGTTTCCTCCTCAGCAATCCACTCATGGGGGAGACTGAATGCTGAGGTAGTTAGCTGGGACCTTCCCCACCTCAGATGTAAAGGCTCTGTCCCTTCCTCCTAATTGTCAGACTTCCCTGGTGTGACAGACTCACACGGGAACCCCTTCTGATGTGTTTGCATTTGGGCTTTCTTTAGTGAACCGGGCAGGCACCTCCCTGCTCACTCCAGCTCCTCACGTAAAGGACAGGACCGTGAGCTACAGGGCTTTGCACTGGATTCCCACTGCCGCTGTTGTTTTTCCTGTCGCCCTTCTACCGCAATCAAGTCCCTAGTTAACTCTGCACCAAAGATCCTCAGTTCAGAGGAAGGGTACGTAGGGGCATGACTGGTAGCCGCGCTGCTTTCTCTCGTCCTCTACAAGCCTGCACCTCCCCATTACGTCACAGCCTTGGTGGGGATGCATGCTTTTCCTGACGTGCCACCACAGCGCTGCTGTGCACTGTTCCCAGTGCTTTTTCCCAGCTCTTTACACCCATAGGCTTTCTGTCTTCCAGTAAGTCAGGCGTGTCATGACTTCCTGTCCTTTCTTTATTGCTATGGATTTATTTTATTTTTATTTTTTTATGCTCGTGATGGACTTAAAGAGAAAAGAGAAGCAATCTAGCTCACTTTTTTTTTTTTTTGCCAATTTGAATTTGAAGCTCTTATAAGGAGTTAAAAAATTCATGAATGAAGACTTTTTAAAGGAATTATTAATTATTAAACACAGCTCTTAGAACTTGTATTTTTCATTTCATTTACTTCGTGTAATGTCCCTAAGTATCTCCATTTTACAAGAGAGACTGAGGCCCCTGACATCTACTCATTTACCTGAAGTTGTGTGGCTGGTAAGTGCCAGATCCAGGGCTTAAACCAGGTCTTTGAAATCTGTGTTTACGCTTTCTGATACAGATGGAAAAAATTACCAGGGATCATAGATTTGGGAGAAGGTTACATTTATAATGGAGGAAGATGGGGGTGATGGAGAGAGTCACCTCAATGAGATGCAGTGGCCAGAGTGGGTTTGTTGTTGCTCTTAACTACAAACAAACAAACAAACAAAAACCAAGCTCAATCACGCCCTTGGGAGTTACATAAACAGGATAGTACCTTACTTGACAGTCAGGAAAACAAGCAGTATGTGTGAGAAACAAAAGCATTTGAGGACAGACCTAAGGTCCAAAGTAGCTCTGGAAAGCCTAACTAGAAAAACCAGATTGAAAGAGGGAGGGAAGGTGGGAACCGGGAAGGTACAAGCGAGGGGATAACAATTGGGATGCAATCTAAAGAAATTATTTAAAAGAAAAGAAAACAAACAAACAAACAAACAAAACCAGATGAAATCCAGAGAGTTCCATAGGGCAGGATCACTGAATTTTGTAAATATGAGGCAACCAATTAACTCTGAATCTTGGAGAGAAAATATATATTTTTTCCACATAAATAAGCCCCACTGTTGCACACACATGCCTCTGTATGTGTGTGTGTGTGTGTGTGTGTGTGTGTGTGTGTGTGTGTATGTATGTGTGTGTGTGTGTCTTCACATTTAGTGGCCATCTATATTTTAACCTGTCAGCACTCCACAGGAGTAAGTGTAACATTTTTCACTTCATCCTTGAATGTGTGTGTCTGTAGTTGGGGCATCTGGTAGGGCCGGTGTGAGATGTGCCAGTTGATTGACATCAGTACAGGTCTTAAAGCACAGCAGAGCCAAAGAAGTCGGCGGAAGGCCCCAGGAGAACAAACAGCGCCTCTAAAGAAAGGCTTCTCAAAATACACAGTGTGTGCCCGTAATACATGGTCTGTTTATTTAAAAAGCAGCTTTCTGGGTCATTAGAAATGTGAGCTTCTAGGAAAGAGGTTTGAGATGTGTCTATTTTTAACCAGGTCCCAAAACCCATTCAAATGTACATAAATGTCTTAGAATTGCTGACACAGGTGAGCCAGTGTCACCTGCCCATGTTAAGCAGGCCACGGTGAACAGACTGCTCAATTCCTGGAGCTGTGAGCTGTGAAGGCCTTAGTGGGTGAGGCTATCCGTCCTTAGCGAGGCCAGGGTGTTGCCTACGACACCACATACACAGAGAGCTGAGGTTGTTTAGCCTGGAGAAGTTTCAAGACGGCATGGCTGCATTCTTCAAATACTCCTGCAGAGGAATGTTGGTAGATTTTTCTATCCTGTGCCCAGATGTTAAAAGTTTGACCAGTGAAAATGAGAATGAACAAATTTGGGCTTAGGACAAGGGTGCATGGGCCAGCCTTCTACCATCAGATGGGAATTAGCCTCTTTTGGAGGCATCCCGAGCAGCGCTGGGTGTTTTTAGGAAATGGAAGATGAGGGTTTGAGCAGGAGTCAGTGGCTGCAGGGCGTGAAGGTCAGGTCTTTGACTCACTGCCAGAGACTCCCTAAGGCCCTGGCCCATAAATCCCTCTCAGTATTGAGAACTGGCCTGTTTCCCCTGTGATCAATGGAAATAAACAGTTGCAGCTTTGGAACACACGGAGCAGAGCAAGCCCACAAGGACACGCTGTGGATTCTGATCAGCAGAGAAAATGTCCACAGTGACACCATGACTTTCAAAGTCACTCCAGATGCAGCTGAGAGCTGCCCCTGAAACTTTACTCAAGCAAGAGATGGGACAAAGCCAACAGGTGATTATCATCAGGGTCCTTTTCTCCTAGGCGCAAACAGGAAGACCCCATTTGGAGTGAGATCTTGCTGAAACAGCCAATTCTGCAGGAGTTGGGGTGGGGGAAAAGTCAGATTTGTGGGACAAAGCGAGTTTGTGTGGCTCTGAGAGACCACGTGACCCGTATGTAGCTTTAATCCTCTTCCCTTTAAAATTATACAAGCATAAGCATAATTACAGTATTTCTTTTTCTTTTTTTCTTTTTTTAGTATTTCTTTAAAGAATATGAGTTCTTGTTCTTTTTCTGACCTGGAATATTTGAAAGTGCTGGCTTCCTGTTGTCCTTCATTTCAAACCAACATGCAACCTAAAAGACACATTTAAAGCCAAAAGTGCTACTTTTTTTTTTTTTTTTTTAAGAAGAAGAAGACTTTTACATTCTTCCAGTTCATGTCGACTTCAGTGGGAGCTACTCAGAAACTCGACTTTTTTTCCCCTCTCCTTTTCATAATACAATGAATTTTAAAAAGCAAGCCCACTCATTACTGAAATTACCCTAGTCCTACTCAAAGAGTCAGGTTGACTGACTGCAGTTACGTAAGGCACGGCTGCCTTTGTTCCGCGGCGGCACCCTCCTTAGGCTCATCCTGTTACTCCTGGCCTTTACCCTTTGCTTCGCTTTCCTAGGAAGAGACCAAAGCAAGGGGAAAAAATTCCCGAGCAACAAGAAGTGAGACGCGTGAAGAAGGAGAAAACCAAATGGTCGTGCTGGAGGCAGGCCTCGGTGAACGGGCAGAACGCTGGGGCTATGGACTGTGCCAGCTGTCAGGCCAGCTCGAGGGGGCAGGCTCTCGGCAGGGGAAGGTCATGGTGGCGCTGAGTGTGAAGGCAAGAGAGATGATGTTCCTGCAGGAGGGAGGCCCTCACGGGTGCCACTCTGCCCTCTGCGAGAAGGGACAGAAAAATCAAGGTCTGAGCCCCCAAGAAAGAATTCTCGTCCTAATCTAATGCCTGGAGAATCTGAGGGCCAGGGATGGGGGACCCGAAGCCTTGTTTGGGATCGTGTTTCCTTTTTCCCTCTGGTGAGCACTCAGAAGGCCCCAGTGATGTCTGGTGTACAGTGAAAACCCGGACACAAGACAGTAGGGAAGGACGCATGTTGAGGGAGGGAACAGGGTTGGCCTCCCCCCAGGGATGTGGACCCAGAGGCCAAGATGACTGCAGGCATGGCTACCCGACTGTTAACACAGAGCAAGGGTAGCAAGGGTGCCCCTGTGCTTTTTCAGAATACGCCCGACCTTTCTGCTGCTCAGTAGGATGATGCTAAATTAAACCAAAAGCTGAGAGGGGAAGTCAGTTCCTATTTCTGGCTGCTTTAGACAATATGGAGTCCTGGGTGGGAAGGTTCACCAACAGAGTAGATTTTCCAGGAAGCGCCGAGGTCTTCCTGCGTTTTTGACGCCAGCCAGAATGTTGGCAATAGCTTCATGTTAGGCTTTTTTTTTTTTTTTCTTCCCCTTACTAGAGTAAGATTTACCTTTTAAGTAAGCAGGAATTTTCCTGGGACATACTGCCCTCTCCTGGCGATGATAGATACTTCCCTTCTCTCTCTCTCTCTCTCTCTCTCTCTCTCTCTCTCTCTCTCTCTCTCTCTCTCTCCCTCTCTCCTTTCAGAGGATAGAATGAAAATGGGTTAATTTAATGGGCAATGCAGAAGTCGCATGTGAAATCCCATAAATAAAAACTCATTGAGTTTAATAAATAAACGACTAATGAATTATTTAATTAATTTGTTTTTTCTTTTACCCCCTCCTCCTCCTTGGCAGATCCTCAACATACAAACAAAAGTAACCCCACATTCTCAGCCCCCCTCTAAAATCTAGGAGTTTATGGCATATAATAAATGCATTGAAGGATTCTATTCATCTATTTATAGAATTTGCAGTGCCCCCTAAAACATAGTGGGGGCTTTATTTTAGATAAACTCTGGCTGTCTTGCAATTAGGCTTTAATGGTCTCTCAGGTGGGTAGGTTTCATAAGGTCATGTGGCCAGCACATCCCATGTTAGTTAATATTTACTAAAGACTAAACCATTCAGCCTCTCTATAAACATTCCATTCCATCCGTGCTCCTCCTGTGCAGAGAGACTGCTATAGTGGGGGGTAGGAGGGACCAGTGATGCCGAGGAGTGTCTTCAAAGCCCAGCAAAACTGCCCCAGGGTCTTCTAGTCAGAGCACTCCAACAGGAAGCAAGCATGGAGTCCTTCACCTGCAGCCAGCGACTTGATTTGTGCATTCCGATGGCGATGGCGATCAAACAAACCTTCAGAAACTGCTTAATTGCTAAAGGAACAGAGCTGCCACGAAAGTCAGCTGCAAAACCCGGATGAGAATCGATTCTCAGAAACAAAACAACAACAACAAAAAAAAAACAAAAACAAAACCAAAAAAACAAAAAAAACCAACCAAACAAACAAACAAAAAAACCCTCAGCCCCCGCTGCTAGCCCCTGCTGCTGGCCCCCGCTGCTAGCCCCCGCTGCTAGCCCCCACTGCTCCACCGGCTGCACAACGCTTGTGTCTTTATTAGCAATCAGAAGCAATCTGGTGCGGCAAGAACACTTCACTGCCAGCCCAGTTCATCAGTGAATTCTAATTAAGGCAATTTTATAGCTTAAAAGGCAACCCAAACTTGAAAACATTTTTAGAGAGGGACGCTGCTAAAGCCAGCAGACTCTAGTTGATATGTTTGTTTAACCGAGGTCGGCTCTAGAGTCAGTTACGTTCTCTTGTTTATAATTATTTGGGGGTTTGGAGGAGCCTCAAGTGGCTCTCTCCTCTCTCCTTTAAATTGAGGAGCAGCGTGCAGGCGGGTTCACTTTGTTCTGCTTGGGTAAGCTTCTACAGTGAATTGGGGTGTCCCACCACTTCCTGCAGGAACAGTTGGATGCTGAGAGCAGGTTTATTTAAAGCGAGACATTTCTTTAAATAAGTCTTTGGTCACGCTGTGGAGGGGGTTGCAGATGCGGCCTGAGTGAGACCTACCCATGCATGGGGAAACTTGTAAAGGGGTCTCTGCTTGTCTCACCATGTAAGTTCCGAGGAAGGCTTTATTTTAAATGCAAGACTTTATGTTCATTTTATTATACACAGTCTTAATTTGCGCCTCAAAAGAGGGGCTCCAGGGCAGACATAAAATTAACTTCTCTTTCAGCGTGCTAACCTTTTGGTTTTAATTTATTCACTTGTCAATCTCATGAATGCCTGGTGAACTCAGGCTATTGATTTCCGTGGCCAATGCTATTTTTCCTGTTTATTATAATATATTGTCCCATTGTTACCGGCGTTTGCACTCAGCTAGATTTCCCACACAGTGGACAGGAAACCGTTCCATGGCATCAGACTTCCTTAGATTGATTTTCCAGAGGCTGGGAGGGACCTGCCCACTCCTTGCTCTTTGTGCTGGAACTGCCCAAGGGCCCCAGCAGGCCTCCTCGGACACTTCCTCCCAGGCCCCAGAGTGGGGGTGGCCTGTCGCCCCTCCCGCGACAGTCCCCGCAGCCCTGGGAAACGCTCCTTATCAGTGCCAAGGTTATGTCATTTCTTTTTACATACGATGTTTATTGTTTTTAGAGCCGGCACTGTGGGAATGTTTTTTTTTTTTTTTTTCGTGAGCGACAATGGGGGCGCCACATAGGCACTCTGATGAAACCAGCCGCGGAGGCCTTTGCGGTGCCGCAAGAACAAACGCGGCTGGGTAGGGTGGCTCTGCACAGGCTCCTGGGTTACGTGGTTCAAAGCTTTAGCAGTAGTTTTCACCCAGGATCCTGCCTGTGGGTTGCTTGAAACACCGAGAACGCTTTTAAAGTGGTCCAGGAATGAATCTGCTCCTTCCTCCTCCCCTCCTCCTCCTCCTCCAACTCCTCCAACTCCTCCCCCCTCCATCTCTTCTGTGTCTCTATCGCTGTTTCTCTGTCTCTCTGTCTCTCTGTCTCTCTCTCTCTCTCCCTCTCCCTTTCCCTTTCTCCCTCCTGGCTCTCTGCTTTCCCTCTTCTCCCTCCTCTCTTCCCTCCCCTCCCTCTTTCAACACCCCCCCCACCCTGTTACTTATTTTTTTTTTCTAAATACCCCCAAGCTTTGAAAGCAAGCATCAGCGAGCAACCCATGATTTGGGATTTAAGAGACACCTGCCCTACATATACTCAGCTCCCAGTTTGAAATAATTTGGAACTCAACAAATTGCCCGAGACAACACATGTGGGGTTTTCATATTTTAGAAAAGTAGGTCGCTACAATTACCGAGTTGCTTAAGTATGCACCATCAGACTAAAAATTATTATAATTTTTTCTGATCATAAATTTGCTTCCTTAGGAATAGTTGGTGAAATTTTACCCATACCATGTAGTAGATAATGTTATTAAAAATTGGGTGCTATCCACTGGAAGGAGTTATTAATTTACAGCCCAAAATCATGCTCCCCCCCACCCCCCCAGGAACTCATTAACAATTAGAGAGTCTCCTTCAGGAGGCGGGCGGATGAAAGGCTTCTGACCACAGCTACAGTCCACGGAGGCACTTGGTGTGTGCAAAGCCCTTGGGAGTCTCCTGCGTCCTCTGTTTTGCAGTACAGGGGTGGGAGGAAGAAAGAGGACTCCGTTAAAGGAGCCCAGGTTGGGTTCGGGGATGTAGCCAGTGGGCAGGGGTGTGACTTCGCTCTAGATTGCAGTTGCCCAGCCTGAGTCAGGGAGCTCAGCAGAAAACCAGATCTCGCCTGTTAACCTCCACCGAGGGTGCCACGTTGAGTTTCAGGGAATCACCTTGGAGGTTTAGAGGGACTAGAACTGGCTGAATCAGAGACAGGCTTTCAGGTGCGCAGGTGCTGGGGCTGCTTGGGTGTCTCTCTCACCCATTTGGAAGTGGAGGCGTTTTGAGTCCACTTTTGTCTCAGGAGAAGGCACCTGATGCAGAGGAGGCAGCTCTGCACCCTTCCTCTGTGGCCCTCTTGTGGGACTGCGTGTTCCCTTCTCAGTGAACACAGACGGTGGGTTATACTGGCTTCAGTTGACTAGGTGTTGGGGAATGTTCTGCTCCATGGCACACTGGGCATATAGACAAGACGCTTCCTCCGCCTCCACGAAGTGACCGTTTAGCTCACAGATTTGGTCAGAGTCGTTGGTAGAAGCAGGCCGATTGTGGAGACGTCAGGAGAAAGGTCATTCAACACTTACTGTCTAACGGGCCTCCCTCGTGTCGTCTTCATCGCTTTCTCTCTTTAAAAAGATGTATTTGTAGCCGGGCGTAGTGGCACATGCCTTTAATCCCAGCACTCGGGAGGCAGAGGCAGGCGGATCGCTGTGATTTTGAGGCCAGCCTGGTCTACAAAGAGAGTCCAGGATAGCCTAGGCTGCCCAGAGAGACCATGTCTCGAAAAACAAAGAAAAAAAAGTATTTGTAAAGATTTACCTTTTGTTTTCCCTTACGTGTGTGTGTGTGTGTGTGTGTGTGTGTGTGTGTGTGTGTGTGTGTGTAACACGTGCCTGCACAGGTGCCCTCTGAGGCCAGGAGAGGCATTAGCTTCCCTTGAAGTTGGATTAGAGGTGGTTGTGACCTGTCTGACCTGGATGCTGGGAACAAAACACTGATGCTCTTGAGCAGCAGCAGAGCCAGCCTGCCTCCATGACAAACTAGGTTCATTCCTCTTCATGATTAAACCCCTGTTTTTTGGGGCTGGAGAGATGGCTCAGAGGGTAAGAGCACTGACTGCCCCTCCAGAGGTCTTGAGTTCAATTCCCAGCAGCCACATGGTGGCTCACAACCATCTACAATGTGATCTGATGCCTTCTTCTGGCCTGCAGGTGTACATGCAGAGAGAGCACTGTATTCATAATAATAAATAAATATTTTAAAAAACCCTCTGTTTCTCAAGGGCTGGGGTATGCCTCATCTAAAACCTTAACTACAAGTGGTTCTGAACGGGCTGTCTCAGGGATGAAAATGATGTTTTTCTTATAAAAAGTTGTTTGTAATCATCTTGCCACCTGCCTTTGTTTCAGAGTTGTATGGCCCCTGTCACTGCCTTCTTATGACCACCTTGTTATGCCATCCAGCAGCCTTTTGCTTTGGGAGGGACTACCTCGCTATGCCTATGACTCTGTTCCTGTAACCCACCTGCTGTGCCCACCGAATGCCCCACTTGGAAACTCCCTCCCCCTGAGCTATAAAAGCCTTGTCTTCCTCACATCCCAGGCTGACCTCTGGAACCCCATCTTAGGGGGAGGCAGCACGTGTACATGAATAATAACGCTTGCTTTAATTAACTTGGTCACGATGACTGGGGTCAGCGGTCTCTGTCCTCCCATCTTTGCGATCGACACTACCAATGCTCTTAGCCGCCGAGCCACCTCTCTAGCCATTTGCTTTTTCTTACTCTGTAGTTTTACTCTTATATAATAAGCCTTGAGCAGCAGCCAGGCTGGCACACAGCTACAATCACAACACCTGGGAAGTGGAGGCAGGGTCATCCTTGGCTACAGAACCAGTTTGAGGGCAGCTTGGGCTACATGAGGCTCTGTAAAAAAAAAAGGAGGAGAGGAAGAAGAAAGGGAGAAAAGTCTTGACCAGTATTAACAAGTTACCATATTATAGGAACTGGATCCAGAGATGATTTTTATTTGCAGTTTTCATAGCATGGCCTCCAAGAGATCCCCCCCCCCCCCCAAGGTTACAACGATCCTGTAGAGAGGGCTTTGTGCAGTGACCGCTGTTCTCCAGGCAGAGGGCATGGAGTGACCGCTGTTCCCCAAGCAGAGTACAGGGCTCATGTCTCAGGGCTTCTGCTTCATCTGTTATTCTGATATTAAAGCTGAATCTAGGCAAGGGCAAGGGATTTAAATTTGTGGGCAAGGAAGCACTGGAGCATGATGGGAGTGTGGGAAGTACCTGGGCACGTGCTGACAACTCCGTCACGGTGCTTGTCTTATCCATGTGGTTTCCTTAGATGTCCTTTCCCCTCTTTCCGATTCCCCCATCTTGCTCCACCTCCCAAATGTTGTGCTAGGGATAAGGAAGTCACTGGGGATCGTGGCCTTGGCTGGGGGGTTGGGGTGAGAGAGTTCACAAGTTCAGCAGAAGGAGCACTGCACCCTTGCTGACAGACCTGATGCTCTGAGCTCAGGAAAAAAAGGCACTAGAAGGAAGTCAGGGAGCTTCCAAACTGTGGATGTCAAAACCTTCAAAGTTGGTGAGATCCCCTGGGTGGGTGGGATCAGGCCAGGAGGAAGAATGCAGGGGCCATGGAAAACCAAGCAGACCGACTGAGGGCCACCTGTCTTAGAAGCGTGGGAGGAAGATGCAGGAAAAGATGCCAGAGGATGCTACAAAGATGGCTCCAGCCAACCCTTAGGAACCTTGGCACAGACGGCCCATTTGTCAGGGAACAAGTGTCTTTTATCTGGAGACTTGGTCAAGGCCTGCTGTTGGGGGTTGTGACACTTGGTCCAGTGTGCTTCCCATGGGTAATTTATAGGAATTGTACAATGGAGGGAGACAGTCTTCAAACAAGGGGATTTACCTGCTGCTCAGGGGACTTTTTCCATGCTCCGTTCTTAATGCTATGTTTTTGCTAAAGAGCAGAGGAAGCCTACACCTCAGAGCCCCCAAGCGCGTACGAAAGGCTGTCATATACCACACCCTTAGCGTGAGTCATCTCAGGGTCAAAACAGGAGGCAGGTCACCTCAGGGCCAGAGCATCTGCCAGGCCAGGCCTACCAGGGCTGACAGTGGGCAAATGTCTTTCCTTAAATAGCCTTTTCTCTGCCTCACGTATGGAACAGTCCAAGGAAGAGGATGTCACCAACAAAGGGAGGAGAAGTCGCTCAGGCTCCACAAGGAAGTAAATAGAACAAACAAGGGCAACTGACAGCTTTCCCTGAGTCTTCAGTGTCTGTCACTAACGTTCCCAGACAGAACAGACTAATTAATACCTAGACACTGGGGAGGAGAGAGACCGGCTCTTGAGAGCGGTCCAAGGAACATTTTAAAACAGAAACGATTGTGGTTTCTGGGAAGGTAAAAGCTGGAAAGTGTTTGTGGGCTCAGATGATAAAAATGTCTCAGCAACACCTTCCAGAGTCGTTTCTGTGGAGCGCTCAAGGCAGAAGGTGAGGAAGGGGAGGCTGGACAGAGTGTGCTATGCTTTTATCACCGTGAAGCAGCAAGTCTGAGGAGAGGGGGAGCTGGGGACCTGCCAGCTGGGAGGGGACACAGAGACAGGGGGTTTGTTTGTTTTAGGGAATAATAGAAGATGCTTAGAAGCTGGAATGACAGGGAGGGGGTGGGGGGGAGGGGAGGGAAGGAGAGGGGAGGGGAGGGAAGGGAGGGGAGGGGAGGGAGGGGAGGGGAGGGGAGGGAAGGGGAGGGAAGGAGAGGGGAGGGGAGGGAGGGGAGGGGAGGGAAGTCTGCATTCTCAGCCCACAGATGCTGTTATAATTATAACGAGAGCCCATGTGAACTAAAGAACATAAATTAATTTTTCTCAATTCTTAAGTCCTCAAGAGCAAGGAGAAATAATCCTGTGGCTGATGGGAATGCCCACTGGTTCACGCACAAACTCTCTGGCTGCTATTCTGACATGGAAGATAGGTGATGGAGTGCTCCATCTGTGTCAGAAAGAATTTGACGGTCTAGTTTTATTAGGGAGTTAATTACCCCCATTTTTTTTTAGGCTAGAATCCTATTGGCCTACTCACTCACCCAAGGCTCACCTTCTTCACACGCTATCACATTTGGGAGACAAGATGTCAAACGCCTGGTCTGTAATGTTCACTTCCTGCTTTGCCTCAAATTTATCTTTCTCATGTGCAAAAATAGTTTTCGCATCCCAAGTGCTCCCCCAGTCGAAACGCATGCCCAAAATCAACTCTAAACGTTTAGATCTGTACAAATTTTGAGCTCCATGGCAGTGGTGGGGCATGGATGAGAGAGATTTTTAGTCCAGAAGAGGGAGTGAGGGAGACAAAGAAACAGAAGTAACGAGCGAGCGAAGGGCCCGAGTCTGTATGGCTGGAGAGCCATCTTCCTGTGCTCCATGTTCTGACTCCTAGTCCCATCATGGTGGCAGTGTCAGCCCTATGACTTAGGGGCAGTGGCTCAGTTCCCTGCTTGCTCCCTGCCCCTGGGTGCCTGTCTTTAGTGGCTGCGTTAATCACCTTTGCTGTGGCCGCGACAAAATCCGTGTCAGAAGAACTTGAGGAAGGAGCGGTTTGTTTTGCTGCACAGTTTGAGGTCATCGGGTCCATGGTGATAGGGAAAGAGTGATGGCGAAATCGTGAACCAGCAGGGCGCCTCGTGGTCCTAGTCAGGAAGCAGAGAAAGGGATGCTGGCATCCAGCCTGCTCTTCCTTTTTACAGCCTAGGCTCCCAGGCCGTGAGATGGTTCTTCCCGTGTCACTTCCTAGACGTGCCCACAGGCGTGATTCCAATTCTAGTCCAGATGAAAATGTTATCTGATTAGTCATGGCAGGTGGAGGTGGCCCTGTACCTCAGGTCTCTGTACTTTGAGGTGGCCATATTATTAAGACTTGCTGGGACTAAGCTAAAGTAGCCCAAGCTCCTAGTACCATGAGTGGGGAGTGGAGCCTGGGATGTGGCGAGGCACCGGGTAGTGTGCGCAAGGTTGTGGGTGATGCATTGCTCTTTCCTAGAAACCATGTCCCAGGCCCTCACATCCCAACTCCAGCCTTCTGCATTTGGGGCTGTGATGTGGAAAATATCTCTGAGACTGCGGTAGGAGGAGTGTCCTCTGTGAGTCACCCTCAGAGTCACTTTTCCCTTGTCTGAGAGAGCTGATCTCTGTTGAGATGGCTGATTCACAACAGTCTCTCACCCAGTGGTCACTTGGTTGGACTTTTATGCTCTCATCCTGTGAAAAATGAGTAAGAGGAAACCCTGCCCCCTCCATGTTTATGTTTCTGCTTTTATCCTGAAGTCATTTCTTTTCCCTCTTCCATTTTGCTATAATCATCTAAGGACCACCCATTCAGCACTGGAGATCAGTCCAGCTCAGTGTCTATAGTCCCTGCCCGCAAGTTATGCCTTCCACAGGCCATTAGAACACAGACACAGTGGGTCACTTTCCTGAGGTAGTCTCCAAAAAGTGGCTGAAGCTCTTCCTGCTATACTTTTCCTTTCCAGAATTATAGCAGCTTTTCCCAGCACACAGCTGAAGCCTTCCTCTCCTTGTGCCTCGCACACCTCCAAAGATAATTAGAGCATTTTTATATTCTAGCAGCACTTGCTGCTTTTTTGTCTGAGTCTCTTAGGCATGTAACCAAAGACCACAAAGTGTCTTGGAACAAAAGCAATTCCTGACGCATGCTTCCAGAGCTGGAAAAGCCAAGGTGAAGGCACGAATGGGCGAAGCATCTGGTGAGGGTTCATGTTTGGTAGATGCTATCTTCACACAGCCACAAAGTGGCAGGGACTCTCCAGGGTGTCTTGTAAAGAGCATCAACCCCATCCGTAATCTCACAGCCAAGGACACTTTCAGATGCTGAGCACTAGGAAGGAGCATTCACTACATGGGAAGGGGGTCACAAACACTGGGTCTATAGCAGGTAAAGATGAGGGAAGATGAGCCTATTGCTAGTGCCTCTCCCTAATGCCCTAGCACCCCTCCCACTGCCCAGACATTCCTGAGACTGTGTCTCTAGCCTTCTCACCTGAATGCGAGTCTCCTGACTATGCAAAGGAAAATCCCACTGGGGTTGAGGAATTCAGACACTCTTCTGTGTAATTGCCCTCTAATTTTCATACTTACTTGATTGAAGAATGCATGCATCTTGCTGTCATAGTTATTTTTCATTTAAGAAAGAAAGGGTTTATTCTGGCTCAAGTTCAAGGATACAGTCCACTATGGTTAGGGAGTCAAGGTAGCAGGAACCAGAAGCAGCTGATCACATGGCACCTGGCCATGTGATACCACATGGTACCTGGTCATATTACACCCAGTCCCTTAGCACTTGGTCCCATTGTACCTGGCCACATGGCACCTGGTCATATTGCATCTGGTCACATGGCACCTGGTCATACTGTACCTGGTCACACGGCACCTGGTCATATTGCACCTGCTTATACTGTACCTGGTCACATGGCACCTGGTCATATTGCACCTGGTTATACTGTACCTGGTCACATGGCACCTGGTCATATTGCACCTGTTTATACTGTACCTGGTCACATGGCACCTGGTCATATTGCACCTGCTTATACTGTACCTGGTCACATGGCACCTGGTCACATTGCATCTGGTCATATGGCATCTGGTCACATGGCACCTGGTCACATTGCATCTGGTCACATTGCATCTGGTCACATGGCATCTGGTCACATGGCACCTGGTCACATGGCACCTGGTCACATGGCACCTGGTCACATGGCACCTGGTCACATTGCATCTGGTCACATGGCATCTGGTCACATGGCACCTGGTCACATGGCACCTGGTCACATTGCATCTGGTCACATGGCACCTGGTCACATGGCACCTGGTCACATTGCATCTGGTCACATGGCACCTGGTCACATGGCACCTGGTCACATTGCATCTGGTCACATGGCACCTGGTCACATGGCACCTGGTCACATGGCATCTGGTCACATGGCACCTGGTCACATGGCACCTGGTCACATGGCACCTGGTCACATGGCACCTGGTCACATGGCATCTGGTCACATGGCACCTGGTCACATGGCACCTGGTCACATGGCACCTGATCATATTGCATCTGGTCACATGTTACCTGGTCATATTGCACCTGGTCATATTGCAGCTGGTCACATCGCATCTGCAAAAATGAAGCTAAAAGGGAGGAATCCTGTGTTTAACTTCTTTCTTTTTGCTCAGTGTGGGAATCCAAGCACAGAGGAGGGATGCTGCACACCCTTAGGGTAGGTCTTCTCAACCTTCTAACCTGGGGACTTGTGTCCTAGACAATTCTAGGTTCTATTACATTGGCAGCCAGCATTAACCACCACAGCTGCTGAGACAACTTCATTAATTTGGGGGAGATTTTGAGACAGGGTTTCTCTGTATATCCCTGGCTGTCCAGGACTCTCTCTGTATACCAGGCTGGCCTCAAACTCACAGAGATCTGCCCACTTCTGCCTACCGAGTGCAGAGATTAAAGGCGTGCGCCACCACAAGTGGGCTTCAGAACTTTACACAATTCCTCATTAGCTGTATTCGGATAAAACCCAATGTCTTACCTTGGAAAGAGCAAGGAATATTCCCCAGACCTCTTCAGGACCTTGCATGCTTACTTTTTGCACATCTGCTTTATGGCCATGCTAGCCTGCACTGTGTTGAAGCATGTTAGGTAGGCCCTGAAGGATGCCAATTAGGGTCAGGGTTCTCCCTCACTACCTGGCAGGGTTACAGAGCTGAGCAAGAGAAAAATCTTACCAATCTTGAAAAGGAATAAAATCAATTACCAGGGTAGACAGGAAGTGCAGGATAGCAGCTTCCTAAATGAGAAGATGATGGAGACAGTTTGCAAGTCTCTGATAGGGTTGAAGACCAGATAGTTTAGTTTTGCATAAGCTTATTTGTTTAGGAGGTTAAGCTGTTTTTAGGTCTAAATAGATGTTTTAAGTTAATGATGAGATATGATAGATATTTATTTACATTCAGAATTTTAGACACAGCAAGATAAGAAAGATGTTTTCTTCAAGGCTGCCAAATATAAACAGCCAAAACACTATGACTGTAACATTTATATAATTCCTGATTGTTTCATGGCTCTTCTTGTTGTAGGTAGTTTATTGTGTGTATATGTAATAATAAGTGAAAAATACAAAAATTGAATAAAAAAGAAAAGCTGAAAAAAATAAAGTCTTATTTTATGAAAAAAAAAAAAACCCTTACCAAATCTTAACTGTGATATGAAACAAATTGTTTGTACCCCATTGATTATGAGAATTAATTACATCAGCCGAGCTCAAATGGTGAGCTTCCATCTCAGAGAGAAACCTTACCTCAAGGCAATAAGGTGGGGAAGAATATTGAAAGACACTGATGGCCTGCTCAGGTGTACGAACCCCGCACCCACAGGTGTAGAAACCTCACACTCACAGCTGTAGAAACCTCACACTCACAGCTGCAGGAACCCCACACTCACAGGTGTAGAAACCTCACACTCACAGCTGCAGGAACCCCACACTCACAGCTGCAGGAACCTCACACTCACAGCTGCAGGAACCCCACACTCACAGGCAGAGGAACCCCACACCCACAGCTGCCGGAACCCCACACTCACAGGTGTAGAAACCTCACACTCACAGCTGCAGGAACCTCACACTCACAGCTGCAGGAACCCCACACTCACAGGCAGAGGAACCCCACACAGGTGAAGGAACCTCACACTCACAGGTGTAGGAACCCCATACTCACAGCTGCAGGAACCCCACACTCACAGCTGCAGGAACCCCACACTCACAGCTGCAGGAACCCCACGCTCACAGCTGCAGGAACCCCACACTCACAGCTGCAGGAACCCTACACTCACAGCTGCAGGAACCCTACACTCACAGCTGCAGGAACCCCACACTCATAGGCACAGGAACCCCACACTCACAGCTGCAGGAACCCCATGCTCACAGCTGCAGGAACCCCACACAGCTGCAGGAACCCCACACTCACAGCTGCAGGAACCCCACACTCACAGGTGCAGGAACCCTACACTCACAGCTGCAGGAACCCCCCACACACAGGTGTAGGAACTCCACACTCACAGGTGTAGGAGCCCCACACTCACAGCTGCAGGAACCCCACACTCACAGCTGCAGGAACCCCACATTCACAGCTGCAGGAACCCCACACTCACAGGCACAGGAACCCCACACTCACAGCTGCATGAACACCACACTCAAGGGCACATCATAAACATCAGCCCATCCAGACAACCAAGCGTACATGTAAGTAGACAAGAACCACATAAAACTGACATGTGTTAATTTCCTGTGGCCATTATAATAGTTAAGCAAAAGTTTCAATCCTTCGATGAAATAAAACCAAAACAAAACCTATTGTGAGTCCAGAAGATCCGCAGCAAAGCCGGTAAGAGAAAAGAATTTGGAAATAGGGGCCAGATTTCTTGTTCTATAAAGTGACTGCTCATTCCTTCCCTGGAAGCAGTCACGGTGTGTGGTGAGTGCACAACAGGCAACCTGGGGTAGGGAGGGTGAGGGCTGCAGTTAGGAGTCTCCAATGCGGAGCCTGCAGCACAGATGGAGAAAGCTGAGAACTTCATTGTGTTGTCATTTCACTGACCGATCAGTGTCATAGCAAGTGCATCTAACACTCAGTGTCACTTGGATATTAGACTGCACTGACTCATCACCCCCTCGCGAGCACCACGAACAGTGACACCAGCAGCATCTAACATGGCAGGTGTTTGACATGGCAGGTGTTTGCATCTTTTTTCAAATTTAATTTTATCTTATGTGTATGGATACTTTTCCTTCATGTATGACTGTGTGCCAGAGGGTGTCTGCTCCCCTACAACTGGAGTTACAGGTGGCCGTGAGCTGCCAGGTGGGTGCGGGGAATCAAACCCAAGTCCTAAGCAAGAACAGCCAGTGCTCTTACCTGCTTGAGCTATCCTTCCAGGCCCAGGCTGTTAAGGACATCTTTTCCACTTGAGTTTGTGAAGAAAAAAGTAATCAACCTTGTGATTTAAAAAAGTATACACAAATGTGGTTGCTCTCTTCTGAGAATAATAAGGAGTTTAAAATTGGACTCAATTAAAACTTTCAGCGAGTTGAAACTTTGTACAACGTTAAGTAACACTTGAGACCTTTTGTGCTAAGATGCTCCTTGCAGCAGCAGTGAAGACAGCCAGTTCACTGCTGTGCTCTCTCCCTCTCCCCTCCCTCCCCACACAGGCTTTATCAGGACCCACAGCCCCCAGTTCTCCTTTCCCAAGGACACAAAGCGAGCCCGTTGTCACCGTCCTCTAGATGGGCTGCTCCCTGCATAGCCAGTTCTACGCCCAATTCAGATGCCAGGAAAACTGCGTGGCACTTTATAACAGCAAGCTCTACGCTTTTCACATTAGTCCTGTGCTGTCAGTAGTGGCGCTGTTCCCAGCTTGGTAAATGCCATGGTGTGAGTGTGACGCATCCCCTCCTTGGTCCCTAGCCGGTGCTGCTCTATGGGGGATGTTCTGTGCCAGTGGAGATGATGGACGAAGGTCGCAAGGGTTTGGGGTTCTACAGCCTGGGCCTGCTTTATGTCTAGTCTCTATTTCTGGTTCTGCTGGGGTGTCAGCAAACAACCTCACTTTTGTCACTATGGCCACAGGCCCTGACCCCATGTCTTCTCTGGCATGGTGGACTGACCTCAAGCTACGAGCAGAAATGAATCCTCCCTTCCTTGGTTGTTGCCTGTCAGGGGCTTGTTTGCAGCAATGTAAAGCCAACTCGTACAATTGAGACGGTTGACCTGATTTTACCGGTTACTGGCAATTTATTATTTTCTCTCTTGCACACAATGCATTTTCCTCTCAAATATTAATTATTTCTCACATAAAGAAATAGCATAAGAACTTGGTTTTGTCACAGACAATACCCTGACTCGAGGTGTCATGGGGCCATTCCAAACTGCTGACATAGCTTAACTGATGAGAGAGTGTGTGTGTGTGTAAGAGAGAGAGAGAGAGAGAGAGAGAGAGAGAGAGAGAGAGAGAGAGAGAGAGAGAGAGAGAGAGAGAGAGAGAGAGAGAGAGAGAGAGAGAGAGAGAAGAAATGTCAGCAAACAACAAATTACATGCTGCATGCAAGTGACACAACTATAGCCACAACTAAAGAAACTTCGAGAGAAGAGGGCTAGAAAAGATGAGGGAGAGGCTGGGAGTCAAGTCAAGAGGCAGGCATACATGATTCACCAAAAGAAAAGAAAAGGGGTCAATGAAGTGCAAGTTACTATTTGCTGGCAAATAGGTAAATATTGTGTTACATTAAGAAGGGACTGAGTTTACTGTTGAGATTTAGTCTGGAAGCTTCATTTTCTCAGGAAAGACAGAAGCTTCTCCCTATAGGAAAAGAGTGTCTTGTGTGCAAGCCCAGGGAAATCTGCTGTGTGCACTAGGGCAAGGCAGGCAGGCAGAACCCAGATGGACCCTGCTTCACACGCACAGCACGAGGGCTGGAAAAAGTTCTGCTGGGCATTCCTCGTCAGTCTCATCTCAGCATCGTATGCTCCCGATGCTGGCTGTGGGGCTCAACCTTGTGCCTGGACAGCTAACCAGCCAAGGCTAAGGCAATTAAGCACTTTTGTTGTTGTTGTTTTTGCTGTCCTGGAAAAGGAAAGCGAGCTGCCCTGTGGTGCTAAAAGTGTCCTTGCTCCTGACTCCAGGTAGCTTGTAGCTCTCTCCCTTAGTTTGGAACTGGACAAACCAAATGAAGATCGGCCCTGTGGGTGTTTTTAAAAACCATTCATCCTTGGACTAGAAAACAGGCTAGTTGGTTCTGAGGTGTGCACCCTTCTGATTAGTCCATTTGCTTAACTCGGTTTTAGCACCTTAGAGCATTACAGATACAGCACCCGTTTCTGAAGATTTCTTGTTCTTTATTACGTTCTGAGTCTTTGAATTTGCTTTTAAATCTCTCCACTATGTCCCTGATGAGTCTCCTTAAAGAATAGTCTCTTTTGGAGAGAGAGAAAAAAAATCATAATTTCCTTTTCTTCCTGGAAGTGATTGAGGGCCTGAAGGGTACTTGAAATATTGTAAGGATATTAACCACATAAAATGAGAAAATGGGAACTGAGCTATGAATTTAGAAAGAGAATTTCTGGCGTGAGGATATGTGCCTGCTGGAGACTGTGAGAGGAAATCAGGTGTTTGGTGGCCAGTTATCAGCTCTTCCTTCCGTGAAAGGATGTTGCTCCAAATTCTTACTTATGAATACTGATTCTTTGTTGTTGTTGTTCTTTGCTTGTTTGTTAGTTTGAAGTCAAAGGCTAAGCTTGTTCACGATTCAGTTTCTGTTTCCTCAGAAACACGCGCCGCGAGGTTGTGGGAAGGAGGGAAACTGTGCCGGGTCTGAGAGTCGTTACTAGCTGGCGATGACATACCATGGCTGCTGACTTTCTCTCCCCATCATTCATCATACTTTTTTCAGGTAGTCCTCAGAGCAGTGTGGATGCTCTAAATGGAAATTCTTTCCTTCGGTCAGACAGTTCGGGGAGAGACGACGACAGGTGCGACGTAGCAATAAATCCCATCCCATTTGTGAGAAGCGAAGAGCACTGCCCGCGCAGCCCAGGGATGGAGACATTCTCCTGGGGTTCTTCAGAGCCCAGCAAGAGGCACTCGGCGTCATTATTCATGTCCACTCGTGTTCCTAGAAAAGTGTGTACAATGGTTAAGGTTTATGTCCATTGTCAACTTGCGATCTAGAACCTCTTGGGAAACAGGTGGGTGGAGGGTTGTTGTGATTAGGTTAGATGAGGTGGGAAGAGCTGTCCACAGTGGGCAGAGCTATCCACACTGGGCGGAGTTATCCACAGTGGGCGGAGCTATCCACTGTGGGTGGCACCTTTCCTTGGGTTCAATCATGGACTATATAAGAAAGGAAAGTGATCGCTGTGAGTTCGAGGCCAGCCTGGTCTACAAAGTGAGTCCAGGATGGCCAAGGCTACACAGAGAAACCATGTCTCGAAAAACCAAAAAAAAAAAAAAAAAAAGAAAGAAAGAAAGGAAAGTGAGTTGGTCACAAGCATTCATTCCCTCTGCTTCCAGACTATAAGTGTGACCAACAGCTTCAAGCTCCTGCAATGGACTATAACCTGAACTACAAACAAAATCCAGCCTTTCTACCCTAAGTGGCATTTGTCAGGGTATGTTTTTTACAGCCACAGGAAAAGTAAATACGATGTGTGGTGCTGCTGCTGAAATTGCTGTGCCATGAATTTTGATATTTCAAGTTGATTTTTGTGACTTTAACAACAATGTCCACATCCTAAGTTATTTATATATTATCTTACTTAAAGGAATCCAGATGGAGACTGCTAAGACAAGAAAAGAGGCTACTTAAGAACCTGACTCGTCCCCGCCCCTCGGCGGCTCTGAGGGTTCCTTAATTCTATATAATCTGTTACTTAAAAATTGTCATCATGGATAGTCATTGTACATGTGTTGCATAGTGACACTTTCATACAAGCCTATGTTGAATATATCCCTGCAGCCTCTAGTCTCCTTTTCTCACCCTCCCCTTCTGTTAATCTTCTTTCTTCCTCATGGATGGTTTTGCTTCTGCTTTCATGTCTTATGCATACATACATACATGCATACATACATACATACATACACACACACATGATTTTATGTATCAATATAGGAACCACACATGAGCCGAAGCACACTGGCGTGACTCAGTGTGACTGCCTCCCACTGCACCCACCTTTCCTGTGTGTCCTTGTGCAGCTTTCACACCATTTGGTCTTTCCGGCTGATTGGTTATCACACAGGGCCTAATAACAAAGAGTGAACTAACTTACTTGTGAGTAAAATAAACGGATGCCCAGTCCGGGGCCGTGGACTGCTGAGCTCAGCACTGCTAATCAAGCTGATAAGCACACTGTGGAAAGTACCTTCCTTAAACTCTTATCTGAATAACTTCCTTTTTCCAGGAGATCTTTTTTTTTTCTTCTTCATGTGCTGCTGTCCCGCTCTCATGGTCAGAAAGTGTCAATCTGGGGAGATGAGACTTTCCCACAGAAATAAATACTTCCCCAATTTTTCCTTTGAAGAAAATATCCAAGCAGTTCCATGGCTCTGTGGAAGCAGGGTCACTCGGTCCTTGTGGTCACTCACTCACTTGTTACTTGTGGTCACTCATGTCCTTGATTTCGGGGCACAGTAGAAACATAACAAAGAGGCTTGTGAGAGCTGGAGTCCTGATGTGAAGACAGGACTGTCAAGAAGTGCACAGAGGGACTTTCCAGACATGCTGACTCCTGGCTCCTGACAGGAGGCGCTGCTTGATGCACAAGTTGGAAAGAGGGCATGGGAAATTAGGAATAAAAGAAAAGAATGCCTGACCCCAGTCTGTACCCAGACAAGCCCTGTAAGTATATATTTAAGCTGAACTTTTAAAAATCCATATAGGCCAAGGCAGGGTGCGAGCAGATCCAGAAAAAAAAAAAAAACAACTGATGGTATGCCCTGGCCAAAGCCACTACCCAGTCTGTGACCCATTACTGTGGCAACATTCCTTCCTTTTGCATGGACTTAGCCTAGGAAGTATAAACTCTGAAAGGCACAGCTGTCATATATCTGTGGATGTTGCAGGAAGTCCACATGCAGAGCGAGCCTTCCTACAGCATCTGCAGAGGACAAGGTGGTGAGTTTTATTTCAAATCAGTCTTGAAGTGATTTAGGATCCACACTCACTGCCTTCTTGATGCATGCAGGATCTATGCCCAGAGGTCGCTCGCCCTTTGATGCATGCAGGGTCTATGTGCAGAGGTCGCTCACCCTTTGTTGCATGCAGGGTCTGTGCCCAGAGGTCGCTCACCCTTTGATGCATGCAGGGTCTATGTGCAGAGGTCGCTCACCCTTTGATGCATGCAGGGTCTGTGCCCAGAGGTTGCTCACCCTTTGATGCATGCAGGGTCTATGTGCAGAGGTCGCTCACCCTTTGATGCATGCTGGGTCTATGTGCAGAGGTCGCTCACCCTTTGATGCATGCAGGGTCTATGCCCAGAGGTCGCTCGCCCTTTGTTGCATGCAGGGTCTATGCCCAGAGGTCGCTCGCCCTTTGATGCATGCAGGGTCTATGTGCAGAGGTCGCTCGCCCTTTGTTGCATGCAGGGTCTGTGCCCAGAGGTCGCTCGCCCTTTGATGCATGCAGGGTCTATGTGCAGAGGTCGCTCACCCTTTGATGCATGCAGGGTCTATGCCCAGAGGTCGCTCGCCCTTTGTTGCATGCAGGGTCTATGCCCAGAGGTCGCTCGCCCTTTGATGCATGCAGGGTCTATGCCCAGAAGTCGCTCGCCCTTTGTTGCATGCAGGGTCTGTGCCCAGAGGTCGCTCGCCCTTTGATGCATGCAGGGTCTATGTGCAGAGGTCGCTCACCCTTTGATGCATGCAGGGTCTATGCCCAGAAGTCGCTCGCCCTTTGTTGCATGCAGGGTCTGTGCCCAGAGGTCGCTCGCCCTTTGATGCATGCAGGGTCTATGTGCAGAGGTCGCTCACCCTTTGTTGCATGCAGGGTCTATGCCCAGAGGTCGCTCGCCCTTTGATGCATGCAGGGTCTATGCCCAGAGGTCGCTCGCCCTTTGTTGCATGCAGGGTCTGTGCCCAGAGGTCGCTCGCCCTTTGATGCATGCAGGGTCTATGCCCAGAGGTCGCTCGCCCTTTGATGCATGCAGGGTCTATGCCCAGAGGTCGCTCGCCCTTTGATGCATGCAGGGTCTATGCCCAGAGGTCGCTCGCCCTTTGATGCATGCAGGGTCTATGCCCAGAAGTCGCTTGCCCTTTGTTGCATGCAGGGTCTGTGCCCAGAGGTCGCTCGCCCTTTGATGCATGCAGGGTCTATGTGCAGAGGTCGCTCACCCTTTGATGCATGCAGGGTCTATGTGCAGAGGTCGCTTGCCCTTTGATGCATGCAGGGTCTATGCCCAGAGGTCGCTCGCCCTTTGATGCATGCAGGGTCTATGCCCAGAGGTCGCTCGCCCTTTGTTGCATGCAGGGTCTGTGCCCAGAGGTCACTCACCATTTGATGCATGCAGGGTCTATGCACAGAGGTCACTCGCCCTTTGTTGCATGCAGGGTCTATGTGCAGAGGTCACTTGCCCTTTGATGCATGCAGGGTCTATGTCCAGAGGTCACCCCCTTCTCGTGATTCCCTCCGCCTCACCCACATTGTGTAGTTGGGCAGAACTTCTGCACACAGCCCTTGGTCACTCTACTTCACCCTTGAAGGTAGATATTCATCTTCCTGATGCTTAACTCTGTGTGTGTGAACTTGGCTGGTCCATAGTTACTGTGTACTTAGCCAGACATTATTCCAGTGTCTTTATGAGAGTGTTTTTTGGCTAGAGCAGCATTTGAGTTGGTAAGTTTTGAGGAAAGCACTTTGTTCTCTAGATACCCTCTCTGAGATGAAGGTCAAAATGGCACAAAGCTGACCTCTCCCAGCAGGATATAATTACCGTGGTTCTCCAGCTTGATGGTCTTTGTACTTGACGTAGGCTCTTGCTTCCATCTTTAGGCTGAAGGCCTCTCTATGTCTCTCTCTACACATATCCATGTCTACGTCTATATCTACCTATTGTCTGTCTCTATCTATCTATCTATCTATCTATCATAATCTCTCTCCATACATATGTATATATATGCATGCATGTATTATGTGGACAGAGACATGCATGCATATATAAACACATAGCACACACGCACACATGCATCTATGTATATATGATGGTTGATCTCAGTTTTCAGTTCAATAAAATATAGAATCACCCCGACGCTGAGCTTCTGGGAGGCCTTGTGGGATTGCCCCACCCCCTCTGACCACCTAGTTACCTTTCCTGCTTCATTATAATTATTTGCTCAATTTTATACTATCATTTTTAGCATATTTTATTAAAATATTTATTAAGCTATTAGGGCATCAGTTTTAAAATTTATTACTGGAATTTATCCTCCAGATTTTTGCCTATCATTAATACATATTGAATAAATTATACTGGGCAAAGTAGCATTTCCATATTCCTTTCTTTGAGAGTCTTATGTTCCTGTTGGAATGCTTGAAGGTTAGAATGACAGAATAAGCAAAAATTTCCCCTCAGTTTCTGCACGTGCTATGCATGTAAAGCTCTGTAAAAATGTTCTGAAAATTTCTGGCAGAAGGAGTGTTATGAGGTCCTTAAAAAAAATTACACAATCTGAGATGCTGATGGTTCTGTCACTGACCAAACCCAGAGAGATTCCCTCAGGCATAAGTATGTGTGTGGAGGCTGTCCTGCCTGAGCTACATGATGTGCAGCCTGCAGAAGATGACCCTGTGTGTCCGAATGGGGTTGGTGGCTGGTTGTACCTGCTCCTGGATCTGGCTTAGCTTCCCCCTGTCCTGTCCATCTTCATGAGGTGCTGTCACATGCTCCTGCTGCCACACTGCTCACCTTGTCACCATGATGCACTGTGAACCTCTGAAACTAGAAGAAGCCCCAATAAGTCTTCCCTCCCATCAGCTGCTGCTTCTGACTGTTTTGTTATAGCAGCACAACTTATGCCAGGTGCTGGCACCAGACAAGGGGTTATTGTTTGCATAAAATTGACCATTTCTTTCTTCGCCCCTTTGGAATAACAATTATGGGAGGAATTTGGAAAAATTACGAGCTATGGGATACAGACCCCTGTTGGGGGTTGGTCTGATATATTTTGATGCTAATTAATAAAAAGCCATCACACATGGGTAGGGCAAATGAGATAGGCGTGGCTAATGTTCCCAGGCTTGGAGAGACAGAGAGAATCTTTATTTATTTATTTAACACATTTTTATTGAAAAATAAAATAATTCATATTACATCTCATTTTCTATCCCATCCTATGCATTTTCCCATTCCTCCCTCCCTCTCACTTTCACCCCAATCCCCTTCCCTATGACTGTGACTGAGGGGGACCTCCTCCCCCTGAATATGGAGCTAGGGTATCAAGTCTCTTCTTGGTAGTCCGCTATCCTTCCTCCGAGTGCCATTGGGCCTCCCCAACAAAGGGACATGGCCAAATACGGGGTACCAGAGATCCTGTGAAAGTCAGTCCCCAGTCTCCACTTAACTGTGGAGAATGTTCTGTCCCTTGGTTAGATCTGGGTAGGAGTTTGATGATGGCTGCACGTTTTGTCCTTGGTTGGTGCCTTTGATCAAGCAGAACCCCTGGGTTCAGATCCACCCATCATAATGTTCCTCTTGTAGGTTTCTAGGACCCTCTGGATCCACCTACTTCCCTATCCCCTATATTTTTCTCACTTAGAGTCTCAATAGGATGTCCTCACCTCTATCCCACTTTCCTGGTAGGTGCAGATTTTCATGGGACCTGCCCCTTGGGCTAGTGTCCAGTTATAAGTGAGTATATACCATTTGAGTCTCTCTGCTTCTGGGTTAGCTCACTCATTATGATACAGAGAGAATCTTAAGAAGAAGAGAGACCGGAGGAGAAGAGAGGAAGAAGGTCGCACCGCCATGTGTTAGGTGGAGGAGAAGCACATGGCCAGCGTGGATGGAGATTTGGCTCAGATGAAGAACATTAGCAAGTATTTGGGATTATGGATGGGAGGTGGCTTGATAGAAATTATTAGAATCAGATAGCATGGGATTGGGGTAGGCATCCCATACCTGCCCCACTATGGGAAGTACTTTAGAGGATTGATGTCTGCCCTGGCCCAGGCTAACTAAGGCTATTTTTAAAATATGACAGGTGTCTGTGTCTTGATGGATTGTTAGCAGGTTGTACTGCCATAATAATAATTATAGACCTGAAAATAAACAGTATTAGGCCCTACTGGTAAATCAACAACAACAAACACCCTAGAATGTTGTAAACGCAGTAGCTGGTAATTCTGGTAAGAGTCCCAGATCCACAATACTGATTGGCGTATGGATTGTGATGGCCCAGGACTTGAGATTTTACAAGGAACTCTGTTGGAGGTTAGGTTTGAGGTCATTCATGCCTGGTTTCTGTGATGGCTCTTGTTACATTCTGCTCATGTCTGGAAACTTGAGTGAGGTAGAACTAAAACAAAAACAAAAAAACAAAAGCAAAAACAAAACAACCCCCCCACACACACTTGTTTGGCAAAGAAAGTTTCAATACAGTATATTATATGTAATATATTTCAGTATAGTATAGCATGCAGCCTATGGTTATTTCTTTCTGCTTTTAGTTATGTTTATGTTTAGAACAGGGAACAAAAAAGGTGAAAATGATTTGAAAAATATGCAGTTGGGTGAGAAAAAGAGCTTACACACATTTAAAGCTGTGGACAGGGTGGGTACAGGCAGGGTGCTACGATTGTTAATGAGATTGGCACCACTTAAGAGAAGCCAAACACTTTGTGCTAGGATTAAAAAAAGAAATGCCTTGGGGGTGAGGTCTTACTCCTAAGTCACTAGAGTATAAAAATGAGCACAAATTTGAAAGATTTTCATGCTGAGTAAGAGTGTCTGATGTGGATATGGGCCCAAGAGAGACTGGTGGAACTTGGCCATGGAGGAAGATAGTTTTCTTGGTTCGGACACCTATGCACTCCGCCGTTGTTGTAACAGTGGTCAAAGAACACCAGGAAACTTCTTGGGCTTGCGGTAGAACTAAGCATTGTCCTGTGTGGCGCTGCTTTTGCAGACATGCAGAGTGCAGGGATTATGATGTCATAAAGGTGTGCACCAAGGTCCCAGATAAAAAGCCAGAGAAGCCAGGCAAGTGCATAGCAGGCAGCGCATGGCAGGCAGCACATAGCAGGCAGCGCATAGCAGGCAGCCCTGGTGTGCTGGGCATGAAGCTTTGGGCCTGAGACCTGAGTTTCAGTGGGGATCCCAGGATGCTGGAAATACTGGGAACGTGGAAGATCTACCCTGGGAAAGCTGTAGGCCATGAGTACAAGTGGACCAAGTTAGAATCCACAGTTCTGCAAATGGCCGTTTTCACTCTATTGGATCTTGCAGCCAAGAGTTTGCCTCGAGTCTCAGAAAAGACTTTGGGCTTTTGAGCAGCCTTAGCACTATTGACAGTCTGAGTACTTCTGAAGTTAGACTAACGGCATTTTATATTATAGGATAGTCATGAGATTAGAGTTGGGAAGGCAGTCAGTGTGGAATATAAGGGCTCAGATCTGAAGTGTCCCTCACAGGCTCACATTCTGAATGCATGATTCCCAGCTTGTGGTGCCAACGTGAAGGCCACGGGAACTTCAGAGGTTAATCCTGGAGGAAGAAGGTCACTGCAGTGAACTTCTGATGGCTACTCTTGCTCACGGATCTGCTACAACTCTCTGAGTCCTGTGTGCTGTCATGTGAAAAGCCACTGCCACATGCTTCAGCCACTCTGACACCCTTCCCCACCACAAGGGACAGAAACCTCTGAGGTGTTGAGCTAGGTAACCTCCTTCCTGCGGCCTTTCTGTTAGACACCACCACAGAGGCATGGTAACGATATGCATGTAATGGGGAGGACACACACACACACACACACACACACACACACACACACTCACACACACATAGACATGGAAACAGGTAGATACACACAGACAGACAGATGCAGAGACAGACAGAGACAGAGAAAGAGACATAGAAACAAACAGACAGAGACATAGAGACAGATGGAGAAAGACAGAGAGAGAGAGAGAGAGAGAGAGAGAGAGAGAGACAGAGAGAGACAGAGAGAGACAGAGAGACAGTGGGAACTCAGAGAGGAGCCGTATCTTCCTATTTTTACTTCTGCAGACACCGTCTTGTGCTTCATGAGAGAGATGAAAGTCATACCACTTATTATCAGGTGAAATCAAGATACCCTAGTGACATGTGGTCACATTATAAAATCCTTTAGTGCTTTAAGCAAATCACACAAAACCTAAGATTTCCAAATCGGCACTTGCCAGCTTCTTCATTTAAAGTGCTAAATTTCCACACATCTTTATGTGGCTGTCTGTAAGATACCAAGTCACAGAGCACCGCCTCACACTTCCTTCTGTGATAATTTAGTTAATGGACCTTTGGAATGGCATGAAGTAGTTTCATAAGTCATTACTTTTACAGCCCTCTGCTAGAACCCAATGACTCAGGGTGTCTCCTGTTACTGAGGCCCCCGGTCCCAGCCCCCTTACCCCTGCTCTGAATTGTCCCACTAAAGTACCTTCCTGTGTCAAAGTCCTGGATCACCCCAAACCAATCGCTGACTGTAACACACTCCCATATTCTGGAGAATATTCTGGGCACAGCCATATTCTCACATGTTTTTACATAGAAACAAAACCTACACTATTTTTGGTGTCGTAGTTAACTGAAGTATTTTAAGAGCATGGGAGTAATGAATCAATCAGGTGTAGATGTCAGAATACCACTTAAATAAAAAAAAAATAAACACAGCGGTTTTGATTTTAAACATTTTAATTTTCATATGAAATAATTCAGACATGTAGAAATCAACTGAAATAATACAACAGACATGCAGGTTCTGGCCACCCACATTAACAGATGTTAACTTTATTATTATTTTTGTTTAATATTGGCCTCAGGGATCTCTTTTATGCTTTAAAAGAAAGAGTGGAGATACAATAAAAACTGGGCTTCCATTCACAGCCCTCTCCTTTCTCCCTGAAGGGCAAGGCTTTGTATATCATTACCACACATAAATTTGAGCTGTTTTGTATATTTATATTCACAAGTGATTTATATTATTACTCTGCTTAAATTTTTACTTCAATTGTCTCATACAATCTTTACCCATTTCACTCTGCTCTTTATAGTGAACATAAGTTTATACATGTTGACATAGTTAATTTAATCACTCCTTTTATGGATTTCTGAAATTTGAATAAATCAGCTTATTTATTCATTCTTTCAGCTGAAGGGTAATGATTTGTTTCAATTATCTTATTATTTATTTGTTAGAAGTACTTCCTTTTGGGGAGAGAGAAGTCTATTATAGATTTATAGGTAGGAGGTTGAGAGAGAGAGAGACAGAGAGAGAGAGAGAGAGACAGAGAGAGAGAGAGAGAGAGAGAGAGAGAGAGAGAGAAACAGAGAACAGAGACAGAGACAGAGACAGAGAGGAGAAGGAAACAGCTACCATCAAGCTCCTAGTGTGGGTCTTTTTGAAGGGCCAATGTTTTTGGTGAAGCTCTCAATTCATTCCCAGCAGCTGTGTGGGGTGTGATTTTATCAGGCCTAGTGAATAACCGTGATATTTCCGCTGGTTTGTAACAAGGGGCATGTCTATCGCGTGTCATGTGTTCTCATGGATGTGGGTTTTTATTTGCTCCAACATGCATTTCTACAGAATAATCTCCAGCCACAGTAATCTTAAGGTGAACATTTGTGCTTTGGGAATCTTCTGTATGCACACATTACATTTTATGGTGAAAGTGTTTGAATCATAAGCAAGTTGACAGTATTTAACAAAAATCCTGTCTGACTATAAGTGGGATTATGGCCGCATTGTTTCAGGGTGAGCTTATCACTCACTGCAGGATGAGGGTCTGCCAATTCCACATTCATTCCTCCCCTCTGACTTTTGTTAGGATCATTTATAGGCACAAACTAACCTAGGCACAACCCGAAGTGAAGGCTAGCTGAACGGATGCTTCGGATCCCCTTCTGTGGCAGCTGAAAATCAGAAGCTGTAGCTACAGGCATACCAAATCATCAGTACATGAACTTCAGCCGAAGCATAGAGCCTTTTAACTAGCGTTGTGTCCTAGGTGTGTTTGCCATGGGCAGCGCAACTCTCTGAGAGCATCTGTGTCTCACACACAGGACAACTTGAGTGCAAGCACTCGGCAGGAGCATTATTGCAGTTCATATTTTAGCAGTGTTGTTTACTGCTCCATGAATATCCATGAACGCCCCACATTTATTCACCTACCCTCTCCGACTGTGTGTGACCATATGACCAGTTCTAGAAAACGGGCTGTGAGTGATGAGAAGTGAGTATGCTCTGAGCACAGCATTTGAGAGCCCCTGCCCGACCCCTTGGGGGCCACACACTGCAGGCAGCACCATCCCTGGGCACAGAGCTGTACCCCTCAGCCAGAAAACAGGTCCCTAGAAGGACCCCACCAGTGCACTTGAAGTCCTGAGGCAGTGGTCTCTGTGTGCTGAGCATTCACACCACAGGGGTTGCCCACTCACACAAGAACATCGCACATACGTCCCAGACCATGCAAGCGTGATAAACGCAGGGGCGGGGGTGGGAGGTTCATAAAAACCACGATGGTTAAAGTGTTCCCATCACTGTCTAAAGAAACCCAGCACGCGGGTTTTTTGTTGGGCCCTTTGGACCTCTCCTCTCAATACAAAGCCAGGGGACGTCGTTGCGCTCGGGCAGCAGCGCGTCCACACCTGCGCACCTGAGTTTTAATAAGACACTCAGGTAGTTTTTTGCGTACAGTAAAGGCTAAAGGCGTTGCCCAGCCTTTTCATGCTGGAGCATGCTCTTGCCACCTGCAAACTTCAGGTTTGTTAATCATCATATGTTGTTAAAATCCCCTGGAACATCTCAAAACTCCTCATATCTCCAGTAATCTTACAGTTGGTTGCTCCTGGGGTACATGTGAGCTGTGGGAAAATCCATCGCTGCAAACGTCACAATCTCTTGCTCCAATCATCATTTGTACCTGTATTTCTTCTGTCATTACTGCCTGGGCTAACAAGAAGAGGACAGAGATGTGTGTGTGTGTGTATGTATGTGTGTGTGTGTGTGTGTATGTGTGTGTGTGTGTATGTGTGTGTGTGTGTATGTATGTATGTGTGTGTGTAACACACAGATGTATATTTATATGTATGTAATATATCCTATCAACAAGAGAAAAGATTTTACTCATCTTAGGTGAGTAGAACTTTTTACACCATGACCATGACCTTGAGAAATCTGCTCAGGATGTCAACCCTGGCTGAACTTCTGCGGCCATGATCCGTTGCCACTGCACATGAGCTTCCCTGGTTTATCATCTCTTTTTCTTTCTGTTTATATGTTAAAGGGAATTTTGTAGCTGCTTTGTAGATGCAAGGGAAGCAGGTTTTTACATTATTTCACACTTGAACATCAACTTTATAATTAAGATGACTCTTGACCGTATTGAGTTCCCATGGCTGTTATAAGAAGTCACACACACTGGTGGCCTAAAACAAAATTAATTTATTCTTTCATGGCTAGAGATCCAAGTCTCAATCACTCTTTTTGGGTGAAGACACCGGTTTCTGCATTTTGGCTCTCACCTGCCCTTGTAGTTCCATTTTCTTTAGTTACTTGCTGCCTCCCTTTCCCCCCATCACTTCATCGTCACACCCTGTAGGCACCAGGGTGTTGGAGGTTGCTCTGATGTAGTTTGATGCTAATTACTGCTTGCTGTCTCTCTGCCCCACCTGAACTTTGCCTGAGAGCCTAAACTGTTTGACCAATAAAAGGTCATCACACCTGGGCAGGGCACGTGGGATAGGCGTGGCTAAGGGTCCAGGGCTTGGAGAGACAGAGTCCAAAAAGGAGGGACCAGAGGAGAAGAGAGAAGGAGGCTGAGCCATCATGGGTTAGATGGAGGAGCAGCCCATGGCTGGCATGGATGGAGGATTTGGCCCAGATGAAGAACATTAGCAAGTATATGGGATTATGGATGGGAGGTAGCTTGATAGAAATTATTAGAAGCAGATGGCATGGGATTGGGCCAGGATTCCATACCTGCCCTACTATGGGAAGTAGTTTAGAGGATTAATATCTGCTCTGCCCCAGGTTAACTAAGGCTATTTTAAAATATAATAGGTGTCTGTGTCTTGATTGATTGCTAGCTGGTTAGAAAATACTGCTGTAATAAAAATTATAGACCTAATAATAAGCATTATTAGGCCATACTGGTAATTTAACCACAACACCAGGGCTTCCATGTAGGTAAAAACACAGTATGAGACAGCATCAGGAGTTTAAACCAAAACTTGCCAAACCCATACAGTTATTAAGGAAGGGACAGAGGACGTGGCCAGAGTTAGCTGGGGATTTAGGCAGCAGAGTAGGGAGCGAGCCTCTTCAACAGATAAGCTCTGTGCTGCGTGCAAGGGAAAGCTGAGGCCCTAGAACTGCTCAGAGGGACTGGCATACATGCACACATGCCCACATGCGTAAGCCTGTGCCTCATGCCCTGGGGAAGAGTCTCATGGAGGTGATGGGCATTTCAAATGAGTCTCAGCCCAAGAACACAGCCTTTACTTTTGGATTTGTTTGGTTTGTTCATCTCTCCTACCTAGATATTTGGAGAACAATTGTTTGTGAAGTTTATAAAATAAGAGCCAATCTTCACGTTGTTCTTGTATCTAGAGCTACAAAGTTTGACGTGCTTGGCACACAGTAGGAGCTCACTAAAGCATTCTCACCCATGCTAGAAGAAAAGATTTAAGCAAAGACACAGAGAAAGAGTGACAAGAAGGGGGGGGCAGTAGGAAGAGAAGTAGAGAGCAGAGGAGGAGGAGGTAGGAGGTGAGAGAGGAGGGGGGTTAGGGAGGAGGAGGGCGAGGTGAGAGGAAAGAGAAGGAAGAAGGAAGCAGGAAAAAGAGGACAGAGAGGATGGAGAGGAAGAGATAAAAGAAGAGGAAGAAAGTATAATATGAAAACCAACTAGCTATATGATACAGAAGCTGAGTTAAAATATGTTTTCTTTTTTTATTATTAATTTATTCATATTACATCTCAGTTGTTAGCCCATCCCTTGTATCCTCCCATTCCTCCCTCCTTCCTGCTTCCCCCCCATTCCCCTCCCCTATGTCTGTGACTGAGGGGGACCTCCTCCCCCTGTATATGCTTATAGTGTATCGAGTCTCTTCTTGGTAACCTATTATCCTTCCTCAGAGTGCCACCAGGCGTTCCCATCCAAGGGACATGGTCAAATATGGGGCACCAGAGTTTGTGTGAAAGTCAGATCTCCTTCTCCACTTAACGGTGTTTTCTTTTCTAAGCAGGAATTTGTGTGTTTTGGCCAAAGTCAAAGGCAAATGCTACCTACATCCATTTAGAGATGTTGATGTCAGGTGTGTGATGTGTCTGTGCCGTATGCCACCACTGAAACTCCCCTCACAGACCATGTGGGCCTTTGTTGTCAGAGACTCTGGGGTAGAGTATGGCCCAATAGAGATCTACTACAGAGGCAGCACAGTGCTGCCTCAGTGTTCCACAGACACCTAAGAGTTAAACCTGCACCTTGCCTGGAGGACTGACTCCAGGTTCTGGCTATGTTTTCACTCTTGAAGGTCATACTTTCAAAATATATGGCGCCTTAATAAAAATGTTCGTGGTTCGGCTCAAGCTCCTCTCTGACCACCAACGGGGAAGAATTGGTAGCTCGGTTGATTCTGTCGGACCTCACAGAAAGCGCTGCGGTCGGCATCCCACTTGTTGTCCTTTCCTACACCACGTGCTTCCCTGACAGACAGAAAAGGAGTCGAACCTCCAGATGTTTCCTGAATTTGTACCCAAGGGCACTTAACACACACCACACAAAACGTCTTCCCTAGTGGGCCCATGACAGCAGCCTGTCTGGATGGAAGAGGAGTCCATACTGGGACTCCGTCCTGTTGGCTTACCAGGATTGTGTTGGTGAAGAGCTGGATCCAGGTCCAGGTGCCTTCGAACCACTCAGGTTTTGTTTTGTTTTTCTTACACTTCTCCAGGCTAGATAGAAGTCCACGCCACAGTGTGGGAGGGTTCGGCTCCTCCCCAAGGCTTTGGGTGTGACCCTTCCGTGTGGCTTCCCAGCATCTATCACCATTGATCCTCAGTGCTGAATCCTCTTCCACACTCTAATCCCAGCGCTGCTGGTATCCTCCCAGTAGACATCTCTGCTGCCACAGGGCTATCTTATGTCCTTGTCTCTCATGTCACATACAGGACTCATCTTAGGGGGATTAAATGGATCTGTGGTGACTCCATGTTCAACTGAGGCCATACCTTGGAACATCGGCTTCCTACACCAAGCATACACCTTTTTGGTCAAAATAGTTGCACTCATAGCAGATTCTGATAGTTTCCCCTTTCTAGAGGTGCTTAACTGATTGGAGCACCATTTTTTTTTTTCATGAGGAATTTTTGACACATGTTGTTACTAGAAATAAGAGAAGGATTTAACCATGAGTTATGGAAAACAGAGTCACAGATACTCACAGATGAAAGGAACCCAGGAAAATTCCAAGAATGGTTGTTCTATTTCTTTTTTTTTAAATGATAAAAGCCAACACTAATGATAACAAAATGAGCTGTTTGAATACAGTTCCTTCCTCCTACCCTATTCTTGTTTGTGGGAGGAAATCAATGTTAATTTTTATGTTTATTTTTCTGAAATACTCTATTCATTCAAGAGTATGCACATGTGCTCATGTGTGTACAGTATGTACAGTACATGCATTTCATATGTATGCACAGGTGTGTGCATGAATTCATATATATGTATTCATATACTCACATACAGAAATGTTTGTGTGTATGAATGGAGCTAAATATGCTTCATAAAGTATTTCTTCTCTAGTTTATAAGGCTTGCTGCTCAAAGTATAAAATAGCAGTTTTCAAAATGAGCTTTGCACAGCCCTCGGCTCTGCACAGGTGTTTTTGGGGCTATGTAAATTAAATATTTATTTTTGCCAAGAAATTAAAATGCATACTGCCAGAGGGTCTGTTTTTATCAGTTTTATCTATTTTTTTATATTTGGGGGTTCCTTAATAAAATTTTTGCGTAGAATTAGAAAAGCTTTATTACAAAGAGAGGTGAGGCAGAGAAAGAGAAACAGAATTGTTGAAAAGGATTTGTGTGTTTTAACCTTCTCGCCACATTGCTCAGAGCTAGAGACCCAGTGAAGGGAATTGGCGAGCTATAGTCCAGGAGTGGTTCCTACTTTGCACAGCATCTCACATAGACGGGGTTTGGTGGATGGCTGATGGCAGGCTAGTGAAATGTTATTTTGCTTTCTTGAAGCCTGGGACTGCTTGGCTCCCTGATCTCTGCTTCAGGATTCTGTAGACAAATGAGGGTCCAGGCTTTCTTAGAGGGGTATCTGGAGGAAAGCAAGAACATCTCTCAAGTTGCCATATGCAGACATTGCTACGGCTTGAATATGGACAAGAGCCTACAGGCGTGGTATCTGGAGTGGTGTTGAGAGGTGGAGCCTATTGGGAGGTCACTGATAGGTTGGTGCTGTCAGAGGATTAGTGTAGTCTCACAGGATGCTAGCTGGTTCTCATGAGCAGTTTGGAAAGAGGAAGCTTGGTGTTAGAAGTCCCACACCCAGCCATGCTTCTGCCAGGACCACATATCATGTTACAGAGACGTTAACATGCAGTCTGACCTTGAACTCTCTGCCTCTCAACTCAGTCTAATAAGACTCTCATCACACGCACGTCACCCAGCTATCTGCATTCTATTCTTAGTCTCGCCCTGGTACCTGCTTCTTCATCCATGTTCTGGTGGTGACTTCTCTCTCCTCTGGTCCCTACCTGAGACCCCCCCCCCATTGGGAAGTCCTGCCTTAACTCTGCAGCCCAGCTATTGGCTGTTCAGTTCTTTACTTAACCAATCAGAAGGTGAAGGAGAACAGCGTTCACAGACTGCTAAGACTGACGCCGCTTCATTGCTTCATAATAACGACGATGACAAAGTTCGGGCTTGTAATCAGATCTGCGCCAGCACAGAAAGCCGCACTTGAGTAACACACGGATAATCTTTACACCGTGCGCAAAGACGTCACTCCAACAGAAGTGGCCTTAGACAAAGTGGGCATCTCCCCTCTGTTCATAGAAATGAGGGCTGGGTGGGGAGGAACCATGCAGGGGGAACAATGAGATGACCAAGGGGTTGGGGCTTCGTAAATGACCCTGATGGTGTAAGGAAGTAGTGCTCAGGCATTTAAGGAAACGAGCAGTAAGAAAGATAAAATACTTTGGAGATGTACTTAGCTGATTGGTTGATTTTTTTTTTTTTTTTTTTTTTTCTCAGTGCTGAGGCTTTGGAGCAAAGTTCCAAAACTGACTATGGGAACGTAATTTCCGGATGTGGCTGGGAAGAAAGGAAGATACTGCCGAAGGGCCGATAACACACAGACAAGTCCATTCTGGAAGACACAGAACCCTGATGACGTGCGAGAGCGCAGAGATGATGACGTCATCAAAGAGCGCCGAAGACTAGGAAGTGAGTGCTTAGAACGCAGGAAGGGGAATCTGCACACAGCGAGGCTTCCAGTCTCCCATCTTCTGCCTCAGGATGTGGGGCAGCAAGTTGGTCTCCAGATTCCTGACAGAATTCCTGTGTAGACATTCTCCACACAGCTGGCTCAGTTTGTTGCGTCCAAGCCCAGACTGTGAGGAAGCTGTGTTCTAAGGCACACATCCCCAACCTCATGAGGTGAGTGCCAAGAAAAAAGGGTCTCCCGGACCTATGCAGGGGCTGCATCTGATGTGAAGTTGTGGAGGTAAATGTTAAGCTAAGGATGACGCATCAAAGTGTAAGCATGTCACAGGGGTGCGTAGAGGGGGTTTTGATATGGCCAGGCCTTCTGGAAGGAGCGATAGGATGGGGCTAGGATGGTACTGGGGTGGAGGGAGGGCAGCTACAGAAAGGCTGGAGGGCACAGCACACTTAGGGCATTTGGGTGGGCTGGAAAGAGGCCGCCAGGTGTCAGGGCCGCGCACACACACAGGGCGGGCTGCTTAAATGCAGGCTGCAGTCTTGGGACAGCCTTCTAAGTCTTTTGAGAAGGAATGGGATGAGTCCTCTGGAGTATTTACAGCAGGGGTTAAGGTCCTGGCACCTGTGTGGGAGACTGTCCTGGCTGTACACCGCTGCCCTGCTCACAGCCACTGAGGAACCTGAGCACACACAAGCCTTACTGACAAGTGTACAGGTGAAGGAGAGAGAAACATGGTTTTTTGTTTAGATCACAAGTGGGGGATGAGAAAAAGACTTGTGAGAGAGCAGGTGATGTTTATCCCCTTAGAAATCGAACCACCATGTGGGGGAGATTGGTTATTAAGCAGCTGAAAAACATCTTTGAACAAATGCTGAGAGGAGGTATGTGAGCCAAAAACAAGAGGCAGGGCCTTTGGAGACTTGGGATAGTTTTGGCTGTTCATTGTTCCACTTCAAGATGCTCCTAGAGAGAATTGCTTGAGGGAAGGCTTGGGGGCTCTGAGCTCCGGCTGAGATTCTGGATTCTGCTTACTCCAGATTTTAGCAGAAGAAATCCTGCTGATTACACCAGGAGAATAATTCCTTGGAACTGATATCCTTACAGTTTTCCATCATTGTATTCTTTAATCTTTTCCTATTGTTTAGGTTAGTCAGGTTATAAGTGAGGTGTTCTTGGTAATAAGTTCGTAATAGAATATATTTGTTAAGAAAATTGAGCCTACATACAGGCCTGCGCTTGGTTCACTCAGGCAGGGTACCTACCAAAGGCAGGGGAATCTCCACAGCAAGATCAGAGCTGCTGATCAGAGTGCTGCAAAAATGGCAGATGGGAGAAAGGACAGACTTTTACACCAGGCTGCTAGCATGTGTGCATGCATACCTGAGAGTGTGTGTGTGTGTGTGTGTGTGTGCGCGTGCATGCGTGCATGCATGCGCGATGTGTTTCTCATACTTCTACCCATTATTGACGTGTGGGAAACCACCCATTATGTTTTACTCTGAAATGACGTGTTGGAGATGTGGCTTTTGGTGAAAAGCACCCTCTTAGCAGATCAAAGGAGACTCGGCCACCTCTGCCCCAAGTGACAGATGAGGGTCAGTCTTCTTCTCTGGGTCACTCCAACTGTGGTCTGTGAGAGGCTGAGAGGAATCAGATAAGGGGAGATACAGAGGCAGTGTGGGTGATTTCAAGCTTTTGATCAGGGGCAGCCCTTAGAGCCAGATCTGCAGCCATCCTAGAGGTAAACATAAGCTTTTTTATGGCCAGCGACTCTAAAATGGGTATGTGTGCTATAAATGCTCTAGAAGGTGGGGGGCAGATATATTCTGAAACAACCCTGGAGAATAAGAAATAAATGTACTATGGAACATCAGGGTACTGAAAGGATGGTTTCACATTTGTAGAGTTATTTTGAATTTGGCTGGCCTTATTTCTAACAGGCAAATCATGTTCATAATGCTGAATATTTTAAATGTTTTCCCAAACACTACAATTTTTTTTCCTGTTTTCTGGAAGTGATCTTAAATAACCCTGCCACACAGTTAATACGACAGAATTTAGTTTCCCCGTGGACTGTGTATCCTCTCAGGTTTCTGTTTCCTCCAAATATCTGTGGTGAAAGGTAGGATTTTAAATTCCAAACTCATGCCAAAACCATGCAAATGAAATAGCATCCCAGGAAGACAGAAGCAGAAGAGAAGGAATGCAAAACACAAGTGTCTTTTTTTTATTTTTTTTAATTGCTGGATTCAACAGACTTTAAATCGCCCTGCCTCACTGTTCTAAACGTTTCTAAGTGGCGACCCCAGTCACAAGACCTGTCTAGTAGAGAAGGTGACAGTTCTGCCCGGCTGAGGAGAAGGCAGCTCACTGTAAGCTCTCTGAGTAAAGAGGTCAGAGTCCTTCCAGGGCCCCAGTGCCTGAGCCCAGTGCCCTCTAGGGCTCACAGTCAAGGCTGTTTCTGATGCCTGGCACAAGCTACCTCGGCTTAGCTGGAAGCCTCTTTCATTAATTGATTATTTTTAACACTAAGTGATGAATCTGGTAGTTTAAAAACAAGGCCTTTCCTACGCCCGTCTTCTCCTAGAATGATTGTTTGGTCTTATAACCATCATTGCACGCTCACACTCTCATGTTTGAACTCCAGTCTGTATTCCCTACCTTCCTGATCCACCCAAGGCACAGCCAGCAGAGGCAAGATGCGCTATCCCCATCCCCAACGCCCACCATGCTGAGGAGCTGTGGTGGTCCCCAGCAACATTTGCATTTGAACTTAAATCTGGCTTTCAAAGTGTATGCTTGGGGAGTCTCCCAGTCAGTGTCCTTTCTATTCGCCATTTCTTCTATGCCGCGCCCTCCCCTGCCCCTCTCCCCTACCCCTCTCCCCCGCCCCGCCCCAGGCTGCAACACTGTGTTCCATTCATCATTTCAGTGCTATTTTGAAGTCTATTATTGTAGTTAAAGGAACAATTTCACCTCTCAGGTTATTGTTTGTTTAATTAACAGATGGAAAGTCTATGTGGTAGAACTGGTCATATGAACTGGCTCTTAATCTCAAGTAGAGCCTTACAAAGTCCTACCAGAGTAAGCGCTACAAAAATCTAAGTACAAATTGATAGGTGTTTTTGTGAAATGCTGTCGCAGTGCCTGTGTCCCGTGACTTTATTATGACCTCCAGTCCTAGGCAGATTGATTCAGATTACATGAGAATGTTACAAGGGACAATAAACTTTATTGGTGAAGAAGTATGATGGCGTTTCTGCCCTCTAATTTACTAGGCTATCACAATTGCAGGGAGAAATTATAAAGCCTCGACAGCTCTTTCTCTCACCACAGTCCCTGAGTTATTACCCAGCCGTGTGTGTTCTCCTAAGAGCTTGCAAATTGATTTTTGGATGATTTGTTCCCGTTTTTCCAGGTAAGGAAAATAAGCTCATGCTCAGAGTTCCAGGGTCATCGTCCCTCCCATTTTTAAATATAGACACATTTGCCCTTTGGAAGTCCCTCTGAAACCACCTAGCATCCTTCAGGAGTTCTTAAAAAATAATGTCTGATGGTCTGGTAAATATTTCATATATTGAAGCATGGCATATAAGTTATCTTCATGAACTCAAACACATTTTCATTTCCTTGGTAAAATTATGTTTAAAAAAAAATTTTTTTAAATAGTCAAAAATAGCAAGCTAAACGGATAGGGTAAAGGTAGCCATTTGATGGTAATTTATCCAGTTCTGAAGACAGCATAAACAGTTGTAAAACTCCCAAAGATGCCACCCTTCCCTGTTGTTCTTGTATAAGCAGAGTACTGTACCACGTTGCGGGAGGATGACCTTGTGTTCTGGTGCAAAAAGTAGACCAGCTCTTTCCACTCTTTGCAAAACTTGACTGGTTTGCAGATCCTTGGTGCTGGGGAAGGCCAGGCCCTAGCTAGACAAACACTGTCTCTGTGCATAAGAAGCAAAGCCTACTGGCAATATAGAAAGAGCTAGAAGAGCAGAGAGAGTGTTGGGAGGCTGCAGCCCAGGATGTCTGGGGAACACGGATGAGTGATGGCCCAGCTTGGGGGATAACATAAGCACGACCTGTTACCAAGAACTGCAGGGTTTTTGGAACGTCACCGGGATATCACAGGAGGCTCCTTTAGAAACAAAGCAGCTTTGTATCTGTCCGCGCAGTAGGCAAAGCACCATGTCTGCACCCGTGGCAGACCAGGCAGGCACTCAGTTCAGGACCCAGTTTAGATTTCCTCTTGGGCTTGGGCCTTCAGAGACCCTGGTGTATCCATGGAATGCTGATGTGCCTCACAACCACCACAACAGGAAGACCCAGGGCTCCAAGGCTGAGCTCTGTTTAACTGTGTTTTCTGGAACCTCTTCCTGAAAGATGTTGAACCAGTCATTTGGCAAGCTCTGTTTATGGGTTAATTTGCTTATAAAATATTTAGGTAAAGAATGTCTGTTTCCTGAAGCATATAGACATCACCATACATAAATCTGGCTGCTTGGAGCAGATGCTGTTGCGGAAGTCTTCCTAACTCTGCATGTCTGGGAGACACAGTATGCACACACTTTCTAGTTTTCAAAACCATCTGGAGTCTGAGAGAGAGAGAGAAGAGAGAGGAGAGAGAGGAGAGAGAGAGAGAGAAGAGAGAGAGAAGAGAGAGGAGAGAGAGGAGAGAGGAGAGAGAGAGAGCTGAATTACCCCGAGTGAAGTTCTAAAGCCCTTTTCTGAGGCCGGCCTTTCCCCCCCACACCCTTCTCCAGACGAAAGTCGATAGCAGGTGCAAGCAGAGCAAATGTGTCTTCTACAGTGACCCTGCTGCCTGTGCCTTCACCACCCATAATCAGTCCTACTCAGATCTGAAAGGAGATCACTCACAGGCCACGGGCAGTCAGAGCAGAATCGCACAGGAGCCGCCTGCTCTGCATCCTTGGGCCACTGCTCAGCCTAGGACTATTGAGAAAGTCGTGATGCTGAGCACTCACAGGCTTCTACTCTCATCTCTTAGCCGGCTCGGCTTTCCCTCCCTCCCAAGGAAACCGGGGAGCCTTGTGGCCACGTCACCCACGATTCTTCATTTGGCTCCATACGAGAGACATGGGTTAACTGCCATGACTGCTTTTAAATCTGAGTGCCATTGGTTAAAGTACTACATGCACACCCCAGCCAAACCCTTACATACAGAAAACACATGATTATAACCGACGATGCTTCCATGGAGAGTGCAGTCGGCTGTTGGAAGGTCTGTAGGTATCCGTTTTTGTGTTACCATGGGGATTTGATCTTTAAGCAAAGAAATAAATGGATAATGGCAAAGGTAAAATGAGAGAGATGCAGGGAGGAGGAGGACAGAGAGGGACACAGAGGAAAGAAGAAAGGGGGAGAGGGGACAGGTTTCATCTTTTATCCAGTTGCATTGAAAAGAAATGGACATCTGACATGCCTGAACTGAGGGTGACCTGCCAAGCCGGCAGCGAGTAGTGTTTTGTTCTATCACTTAATGATCCCCAAATACTTCTACCAAGGTGTCTGAGGCACTTTTTCTCGTTCATAGAAATCGCATGGCAACCTTTGCTCCCCAGTGGTTTAAATCACATTCTTAAGGGATTAAACTGTTATGACAAAAGAAGAATGTTTAGATATTGTGCTTTGCAGCTCAAAATTTGTCAGATTAGAAACCGTGTGTTTTATAATCTTTGGATCAAAGAAGCTCTCCATCAAAGCTTTGTGTCTACTACAATATTTTCCCAACCTTTGTTGAACCTGAATTGTTTTGGATTACCTCACATTGGGTTCACTGAGTCTGCCTAGACTAACTCAAAGAGAAAAGCTTTCTTCCAGGTATTTTAAACACTTCGCATGCACAGGACTCGGGTGCTAAGCCCCAGGAATTAGTTTGCAGACCAGTGTAGCCTGCCTTGACAGTCTTTTTAACTCTAGTTTTATACAAGATGCTTTTTGAGATTAGAATGACAGATACAACCCTACAGGGCAACCGTTTATCTTCCATTAAGAACACTGCTTACTCTCCCTAACTGGCTGGCCGGGAGCTCTGTAAAGGGGCCTTTTTTATTTTTTTAAATAGAGTTTTTTACATCCCAATGGATTAAGTATCATTACCCCGTTGGAAAAAGAACAGTTCAATTTCCTCAGAAGAATGGTTTGTCAGGGTACAGCTGTTTGTCTCCAGCCATCTCTAAATCCAGCAATCATGTTTCCCCAGCAAGCACAAAGCAGTGATCACTCAAAGTTGAAATTGCCAATGAATTTAGAATCCGCTTCCCAAATTCCTTTATTATTCTACTGCCCTGAATCCAGTGAGGAGAACGGAAAGCCAAGTGGATGGGATTGGTGATAAATATCTGTATGCAAACGAAATGCAGCCGATGTGATCTTTCTTTCAGTAGAGGACAGGTTAAGAATCATAACTGTTATAGATGAAAGACTTTTTTTTTTTTTTTTTTTTTTTTTTTTAAGGAAAACCCAATTTAACATTCAGTGCCTTAAATCCCATTATTTTGATATAATTCAAGGGTGTAGCATAACCCATAGAAAATATAACTCAGTGGCATTTATTTCTGTACCTACAGCCTTTCACTTTCAAAAGTAATTATTGCATATTCGGTGTTAAGAACTGACTGATTGCTCAGTACGTGCCAGAAAAGGAAGAATTACAAATATGAATGATGTTTCCCCTGTGGTCAGTTCTCTGCATTGTGACATGCAAATGTACTTCTCAAAGCATCCATAAGGACCAATGTTAAAAGGACACTACCCATCCAAACCTTTTGTTACGGGTAGAATTACATTATCACATGAAGCTCACAGGTGGTCTGTCTGTCTGTCTTTTTAAAAATCAGAATAGTTATGCTTCATTTTAAGCAACTGCTTTGCTTATAACCCAGGAGCATCTTGACTCCTTGCTGACCAGCTCGCTCCCATCGACTGTCTGAGCCTTTCAAGCTTGTGCTGAAATTCAGCAGGTAGAGGAACGTGTGGCGCAAGCTCAGCCATCTGACCTTAGTTTCAGCCCGGGCTTGGTTTAACTCTTCATCACATGCTCTTCCTCTTATTTGAGGTTCTGAAGATGCATTCTTTTGAATATCTATGCAGTACTAGTATACAACACTGCACGCGTCTTTGGAAGAAATGAACATGTAATTGGGAGCAAAGGAAAGGGTGGTTTAAAGGAAGGTCTACACAGGAATTGCCATAAAGACTGAAAATGCCAAAGTGAGGGCTGGAGAGACGTCTCAGTGGTTAAGAGTGTTGTTGCTCCTCCAGGGGGACCTGAGTTTGGTCTCCAGCACTCATGCCAAATGGTTATGTGACTCCAGCTCTAGAGACACATGCACACACGCACATGCGCACATGCGCACACGTTCACTTAAGCCTGTAGTGGCATACAGGCAGCATGAGGCTATCCTAGGGCACAGTGAATGTAGCCCACTCCCTTATTTCAGCAGGAGCATCTGGACATGACCTTAGGCTTGGCCGGATCCCAAACAGGCTTGAAAACCTTGTCAGCCAGTAAGGTATGAAGAAGCCACGTTAAATAAATGTCTGTACTATAAGAGGATTCATGATGTCAGAAAATTTCATTACTGTGGAATCCAGTGCTCTACTGGGAACTGGAGATTCAAGGGAAGAATTGGAATCAATGCAACACATCTGTAGAACCAGAGGCAAACTCATCCTAGTTTGGCAGAGGCACCTTATACCGACCAGAAAAAGAATGCGAGCATCCTGTGAGAAACATTGGAATGCTAATGAGAGGTCAGGGAGAACATGGGGCCCTCACAGGACACCTACCGTGCCCGAGTGGCACTGCCTGGCTTCGTCCACCACAGGACACCTGCCGTGCCCAAGTGGCACTGCCCAGCTTCGTCCACCTGGGCCTTCTCTGTGACGGGAATCACTGAGAAGTAAAGCTGATTCAGTTTGGGAATTAAAAAAAAAAAAAGTAATATAAGAGATTTCTAAAGTTACAGACCATGGGAATGATCCAATTGCTAATTTGAAAATTACTGCCCATGGCACCCACTGTTTATTAAGAATTTCTCTGTACTGTGGTTTCCTTTTCATAGTCACTGTCACATGTAATCACTAAGCCTGCCCTTAGACCTAGCTAAGGGTATTTTATTTATAGATGAGGGGACAGACAGGTAGCCACCGCATTCCTCAGAGTTCTCGGGAGAGACTGAAGCAGCAGGATGGACGTACAGATATGCTATTAGGCACCAGCTCATGTGACTGTGGGGGCTGAGAAGCTACACAGCAGACCGCTGGCAAGCCGGAGCACCAGAAAAGATTGTGTTATAGCTTGAAGACCCGAAAGGCAAAGAACTGAGGGCTGCAGCTTCCTGTCTGGGTCCGAGGGCCTGAGGACCAGGAGCATCAAAGTCCAGAGAAGATGGATACAGTGGTTCATGTGGTCAGGTAGAGACCTTTCTCTCTGTGCTGGGAAGGGATGCTGCCAAGACACAAAGGCGGAGCCCCTATTGTGCTAAGGCTTGCTGTTGGGTGGTTCGTAGGCTACAGGGTGATGCACTGTCCACCTTCTATTTCACTGTGGTAAGAGCAGCTCATGATCGCTACACATTTCAAAAGTAAATTTCAGATATCTCGTCACACACACACACACACACACACACACACACACACACACACACACACACACACACACACACACACCCCGACAGGCAAAGGATGTGAAAGCAAATTAGTATGGGTTAATTATTCAACATTAGCATTTTTGTTAGTTGCTTTTTTTGTGGCTATGATTGAGTACCTGGCAGGAAGAAATTTAGAGAGGAAGGATGTGTGTGGGTTCATAGGATCATGATAGAAAAGGCCATGTTGTGGTGATGGAGGGACTTCTGTCTAGGTGGTGGTGATGGAGGGACTTATGTCCATGTTGTAGTGATGGAGGGACTTGTGTCCATGTTGTGGTGATGGAGGGACTTGTGTCCATGTTGTAGTGATGGAGGGACTTGTGTCCATGTTGTGGTGATGGAGGGACTTGTGTCCATATTGTAGTGATGGAGGGACTTGTGTCCAGGTGGTGGTGATGGAGGGACTTGTGTCCAAGTGGTGGTGATGGAGGGACTTGTGTCCAGGTGGTGAAAGCTTGAAGCTCAGCTGGCTCACCTCTCAGTACACTAGGGGGCAGAAGGACCGGATCGGAACCAGCTAGGCTATAACCCACAAGGAACGCCCCCACACCCCCACTTCCCCCCTCAAGGTCCCACAGCATTCCCAAACAAGAACACCAGCTGTTAGTCAAGCGCGAGCCTTGCATCACAGACTGCCCTGTTTGCAAAGCCTGCCTCCTCATCTTCATAGTGACAGATTCATGGGCAACTGACATCAGTGGACCGTCTGCATGCGCATCACTTTCCTGTTTAATGAAGAAGCTTAGTTGAATTTGCTTGTTCCTCATAGTTCTCAAAAATTATGTGGCGGGTGATGTTTGATAGTTGAGCTCATCTATGAAGCATATTTTCACCATTGGTCTATCAAGTATTGTGTATCAACTTGTCTGTTGTTGGTGCCATTTTCAAATTAAGCTTGTTTTAACTGGTATAAGAAAACATACAGTCATATGTACTACTGGGAGAACACAGTTTTCAGTACATACATGACTCAAATTCTCAAATGAGAGTGAACACGTATGCCTCCTCAAACACTGTTCATTTCTTCACGGTAGAATATTTTCTATACCCTCACCCCAAGCTTTGATGAGTGCACAGAACCCCACAGCCAATAGTGAAGCAGAGCCTCTCACTCCTACGACTGTGACTTAGACCCCACTGGACATCCTTCCCTCTTAAGCATATGGTGATCACCCTTCTGTTCACAACCGAGACAATGTTTAAAAAGCCCGTGTATGCCTCTCTGTGTCTGGCTTGCTTCACTTGGTGTCAAGATGTCTAGTTTGACCCGTGTCTTCTTAAATAACAAGGTTTCATTATCTCACATTGTTGGGTAGTAGTCAGTAATGCGTGGGTTGCATTTCCTGTGTCCACTCATCAGCTGAAAGACATTAAGGCATGCCTAACACCATGATATAAAAAAACTATACCACATAGCTTCACCTGGCTCGTTTATTATAGCAATGATACCATTCAAGTTATTTCTAATTTTTAGTTATTATAAAAAATTTTAGTGCATTTGTCCAAGTTTTGACATTGTTAAAAGTTTTTTTCCTGAGTACAAACTTAGCATTGGAAATGGCAGGGTTAGCATTTCAGTGAACTGTAAAATTGTTTCTAGGTATCTTCAGAAGTGGTGGTTAGATCTGTGGTGTCCTGCTTAACTTCCTGCTGCTGTGTGTATCTTTGTAGGACATCTCATATTTGTTTGGTTTTTTTTTTTTGGGTTATTTGTATTTTGGTATTTTTTTAAAGTTCTAGTCTTTTTTAATTTTTAATTTTATTACAATGTAACATATTTTTTATTAAATATATTTTTTATTTTTACATATACATTTATAGTATTACACACATATATAATAAACTTCTTGCAGCAAGAAGACCATGAAATGATCAGGAATTATATATATGTTACATTCTTAGTGTTTTGGCTATTTATATTTGGCAGCCTTGAAAAAAACATCTTTCCTATCTTGGTGAGTCTAAAATTCCGAATATAAATCAATATCTGTCACATCTTATTATTATCAACTTAAAACATCTATCTAGATCTACAAACATCTTAACCCCTAAATAACTAAGCTTAATTATAAAACTAAACTATCTTGTCTTCAACCCCATCAGAGACTTGAGAAGGAATAAAATTAATTACCCGAGTATACAGGGGGTGCAGGTTGAGAGACGTGTATTTCATACTGCAGTCTATATTCCATATGTGCTTATATGTAAGCATGTGTCCTAAGTTTTGTAGGTGCTAATTCCTTATCTGCTGCACGGCTGACATGTTTACCCCTGCCCTCCCTAGCAGGTCGTCACTGTGCCGGCTTCCTCCCTTGCTGGCCTAGCTTAGCTGGTGTCACCCTCTTCGTCAGCTTTGGCTTCAGTTGTCTGTGCTTGAGGAGCCACCTAAAGCAAGAGGCCTGTTTTCTGTCTTCTTCTAGAGATGTCATAGTTTGGGGTCTTACATTTGGGGCTTGGAGTGAATATTTCTCGTGCTGTACAGGCAGGAGGTGGCCTCCGTTCTCTCACACATGGACAGCTAGGTGTCCCAGTAGCACCTGCTGAAGGCATCCTTTCTGCGCTAATCAGTGGTGATGTCTTTGCCAAAGGCCATATGGCCACCTGCGCTAGGTGCTATTCACCTATCTATCTGCTTTTATGTCAGCACCGTATAATTTTTATTACTGTAACTTTGTCATGTGTTTTTGAATAAGAAAATATGAAGCTATCTCTTTTCTTTTGTTTTTCCATGTACATTTCAGATTTTTTGTTTGTTTTTATTTTTCTAATGTCACTCCTCAGAGGATACATACAGCCTTGGAGAGCTTCTTTGTAATATCACTGTTCCTGTAGCATTCTCCCTCCCCTTACCCTGGGAACTTAGCAAGCTATTTCTGTGACTTTTCTAAGCCATCTGTCTTTGCTGGTACCAAACAAAGATTCTAGCAATGAGATTTAGTTTATTTTTATGTCATTTTGCACCAGTGGCCTGGGTCTGCAGTGTGATCCAATTTGGGCCCTTATCAAGGAAGCCCATTCAGCCATTCTTGAGGCTTATCGCGTCTTCTCCTATCTGCTGCCTTTCATGGTTGTCCCTGGTGAGGTAGTTGGCCTTTGTCTTTGTTCCCCTAGAAATGTCAAGTTCTTGTAATTATCTCCCCTCAAAAATTCTCTGTTTCTTCTGTCAGTGTTCTTAAATGTTTTTCCTGCTCCACTCTGTTTCCAATAGTCAGTGCTCTTGAGGGAAACGACAAAAGGGCTTTGCCTAAAGTAGTCTGTAAAGAATGTTAAGGAGCAGCTTCTCTGCCAACATACGGGATTACGTTCTGAATACTCCTCAGTATCTCATTATCAGGTTTGCTAGTGTCCCATGTCGATCATTCAGTGCAAATTGCACAGATCATTGACCCTGAAGTTGTCCTTATGACACAGGGCACACTGACGTCAAACTACTGGGTGACATTTTTCTGATGATGATTAAGTAAAATTCTCAACCACGTTTCATAGTAAGTAGATCACGTGATCTTTGCTAAGAAGCCTGGTGGGTGACGCCTTAGAGGTCACAGCATGTCTTACCAAATACCAGCCTGCTTATGGCTGTTGCTTCCTTTTGACTGACACAAGATTAACCACTGGCTGTTCCATAGTGAGGAGATCTTGTAGTGTTATAAACTGATGGAAAATTCCTGTGAGGGTGTCCCTATAAACACACATGCTAAGGGTATGCTGTGATAATTTAAATGGAGAGGAAAGTTAGGACTAATGCTGGCACTCTTCCTAACCCATATCTATGTCAGGTCACCTTTTTCTATATGTATAAAGAACTCAATGTATTTATGAAAAGGTCTAACAAATTTTTATGACTAAATTTCAAAAATAAATTATTCTTATGCTATTTGTGAAATTTGGTGTCAATTTCAGTGTGTCAGCATCCTATTTATATTCAAGCATTCCAAGTAATATATGTCTTCTATAGCTTATATACTCCATTGCTGTCTGAGACTTTCTATAGATAAGTGTGCACTATGAGGATGTGTGTGCACATGCATGGGTGTGTACACATGCACACCACTTGTCCTTGCTTCCCCTTTTCCTCCTTGGTAGTGGTAGGTATGCTCATTGTTGAAAAGCCCCGGAAGGTAAACCTAAGGGATCTTCTCCTGGTTCACTGTTGTGGTGCCTCCTCAGCTCTCACTTCTGAGGCCATGCCAGAGCGATGAGATGAGAGAAATTAACTTCATCCACACACAGAGGCAAAGCATAGTTAACTGCTCTGAAGCCCATGAAATGCTGAGACTTGAGAACTCATGCTTTTGATAAATTGCAAAGGGTGGTGACCTTTGTTGAGTCGGAGCTGAAGTGTTAACAAAATACAGTGGACTCAGGCATAGAAAGGCCTTGAATGCCATTCTTGGATTTTGGCCTTTAATTTTTAAATCTGCATAAATAGAAACATCCCTCTGTGAGTAGATGATGTCATCTGGGCTATATTAGTAGCAGATGACACTAATATGGAGCAAGATGGATTGCAGGTCAGAGTGGCAGAAGACCGAAGGACAAGGAGAGTTAGCCATTGTATATCTAGATATGCACAGCAGACAGCTGGGATCCCAAAGCCTAGGCACTGAATGCTGAAGTAGAGTCAAACTCTCTACTCTAGAGTCAGGAGGACTGAGAGGTGCCTTATTGAGTTTCTATATGGGCAAAGGAACTGGGGTGGCTTTAAGCTTCTTACATACCTGGAGCAATTACTCAAATCCCAAAGGCCCATGTTTTAGTTTGTGCAGTCACCATCAAGGTGCCCGTCTTGCTTGATGTGCCTTCAGGACAGCTGTAAGGACATATCTATTCCCAATTTTAAAGTGTGCTATTTGGCTATTAGGAGATAAATGGAAACAGACAAAAGCAATTGTCAAACATCTCTCTTTCCCTCTGTGTGTGTCTGTTCTCTCCCCTTGTTCCCACTGCCCCGCCCCCCACGACCTCACCAGCAACACTGATTTTCTATTTTTGGAACTGAAGTCTCACTTCCAATTATGAGAGAAGAAAGGGAGCAGAGGAGATTCAGAGAGTCAGAGGCTTCTAGAAATGCTCATCAGAATTCTCTTCAGATCCAAATCCTTCATTATCCACAGGCTCCATTGGATCTACAGCCTTCATTGGACACAGATGGTTTGAGGTCTCATACAGTATGTGGCCATCCAGACATGGTAACCCACATATACAACCCCAGTACTTGGGAAGCTGATGCAGGAGGATTGCTCTGAGTTGGAGGACATCCTTGCCTAAAAGGGAGATCTAATCCTAAAACAATGAAACCCCCATACAAACAAATATGCATAGCCAACATCATAGAACCTATAAGCAACCTTCATTTTCTCCTCATTCCACCATGTCCAAATGCTGAAGAATGAGTGACAGCATCATCATAAGGGAGGAATGGGTCAGATGAACTTGCAGTATTAAAGGAAGAAATCAGTGTCTGTTGACTTTTCCTACTGGGGGAAAAAATCCTTGTTATTTTTCATTTTACTCTAAAAGACTCTAGCCTGGGCTGTGCAAATGTGTATGGAGTTCTCATGGCCTTTCTCAATACTTCTATACATAAGCCTTTGAAAAGTCTATTAGGAAATTACAGGTATAAACTGACAAGGACTTGCTCTAGAGGAGACCCGTGAGTGGTAGCGCTCTGTACTGTCACTTACTTCCTCTTTAATTAAAGAGATGTCCCCCTGGAAGGTCACATTCCTTTGCTATTGCAGGTCCACAGTAAGAGACTTTGACTTCCTATGTAGCTTGTGTTGTAAACTTAAGAGAGACACAGTTCTATCATCCATAAGCTCTATCATCCATAAGCTCTATCATCCATAAGCTCTATCGTCCACAAGCTCTATCGTCCACAAGCTCTATCGTCCACAAGCTCTATCGTCCACAAGCTCTATCATCCACAAGCTCTATCATCCATAAGCTCTATCATCCATAAGCTCTGAGGCTACTCAACAATGCTGAGTTATGTCATCTTGAATGAAACTTACAAGAAAAACAGCTGATTAAATGATGTCATGTTTTATGCATATAAATGTATACAACACTGAATAGATAGGTAGGGAGATTGTTTTACATGTGTCAAAAGTAATAATGCTTCTGAAATATTTTACACACCCCCCAACATGCTAAACTAATATAATATCTTGTTATCCTTATACTTTTTTATTTTGTATTTTTATTAGTATATATTGCTTATATATAATGGGTTTTATCATGATATTTTCTTACTTATATGGAATATATTTTGATAATTTTCACCTCCCATTTCCCTGACTTGTCCTGTACCTCTGTTGCTGATGCTCTTTCTGGACCCAACTCATTCCTTTCTATGTTCATGTCTTAATTTTCTTAATGACCTAACAACTGTCACGAGGGTTGCTTACAATTTTTAATGGCGATTCCACTTTTATGCATACTGTATCTGTTTCTGCCCCATTTAATGACTTTACCTATAATACAAATGTAAAGATAGGGCATTTTAATACTTAGGTAGTAAAGATGTGGTCGTGCACTTATCAGCATGGACAGTACTTGGGAAATGTTGGAAACACAGAGTTTTATCCTGACCCTGGCTGAACACACATATTGCAAAGGTCCCTCAGCTTAGTCGTGCCTTAGGGAAACATGAGTTTAACAGGTACTGAGCATCCCAGAGCTGGTAGCACAGCCAGGTGGGAATTGGTACAAGGTTTATGATCAGATTCACTTGAGAACCTGATCCTGAGCTTTTCGTGGAATGAACAGGTCCCAGTTAAGAACCCACCTGCCCTGTGTAAGACTCGGCATTCTAAGTTAGCCGGCAGTTACCGTTAGCCAGCCAAGCCGGCGAGAAAAGGAATAAAACGGAGTTGGAACCTGTTCTCATTCACGCCTCTCAGTTGCCATCTGCTCAGCGTGCCCAGTGTCACTGTTGCTCTCACTCTTCTGGACATCCCACTGCTCAGGAGTGAGCAGATACGGCTTCCTCTGCGTGGCTCTTGCCGACACCCACACCGAGAGCTGGTGACCTCCGGTTAATGTGTCTTCTTTCCACACACATGCCTGGAGTTCTCTGTCTTGATTCTATCTTATCTGTATTTTCCATCTTGAGTCTTCAAGGAGATTCCAAGTGACCCAGTGTTTCTCGACCTGTGAACCTGTCTCCACTCAGCAGGGCCAGGGTGTTGGAAACTGCCTCGCCCCGCTACTTATGGTCCACACGCAAGGGTCGGCAGCTTCTACTCTGTGTGCTGGTGCACTAGATGTTTTTTTCCTACGTTCTTCTTTGAAAGCCTGGGATGAGATGATTTCATATCTTAATTTTAGCATTCCATACCACATTTTACAATGTGACATTTTGATGTTTTGCCTTGGTCTTTGTAGTCAAACTATTCTCTCTTGAACAGAAATAAAATAATTCACTACACAGGACTGCACACAAAGGGATGAAAGGCAAGGGGTCCAGCCACAGGAGTGTTTAATCAAACCATCTCAGTAGTCTGTGAACAATTGTTATGAAAATAAGGCTGTAGAGACGTGTATAAACTGTGCTATCTGAGCAGTGCTTCCTGCTGCTTGCAGGCCAGCTTTACAAAATAAATCACGACAACCCACACCACATCAGGTAGCAGGGACAATACCAGAACAATTCTCCCATTTCTTTGATCACTGGTAGCATTTTTAGTTCCAACTCTTTGGAAAGTGTTAGAATATTTCATAAGATAAAGCAATGTTTCTTTGCTTTCATGTCCTATACCAGGTCCTGTGTTGACTCGTAAGTTTGTGAAGCTCTTTTAACACAGGCTTGTTAAACAGGTGAAATCTTGTGGACTCAAAATGAGCTATCCAGCGAAGACAAGACTCGAGTCTGCTGAGCCTACTCTCTGTTTTTGAAGACAAGTGTGCACATATTCATAACTAGTAATCCAGAGAGAATTGTATAAAGGAAGGGAGAGGCTTATTTCAGGTATTATTGGTCATTTTATTTTTTAAAAACTTCTTATTCCTTTTTTTTTTTGGTGAATTTCACATCATGCACCCCAGTCCCACTCATCTTTCCATTCCTCCATATCCACCACTGTCCTTGCAACCTCCCCTCCCCAAATAAAACTCACCATGGTAGCGGTGATGTGCCACTCTGTACACCGTTTCGTCCAAACAGCTTTACTTGCAGATGTCCGTTGCAGTGAGTCATTGGTCTGGTTTGAGGCCTCTGGCCTCTGTTACACTATCCATACTGGATCCTCAGGGGACTCATCTCAATTATTCTTGCTGGGGTAGGTAGCGCTGGAGATCTGGGCCTGCAGGCAGGGGTGTGGGAGAGCTGCTCCCGGTGGTGTGAGCATGGGACAGCTGCTCCCGGTGGCCTGATCGTGGGAGAGCTGCAGGTGGACAACTCAGCTACCGCCAGGGCTTTGAGTTGGCCCACCCCAGCATCTACCACATCTGCGAGCTGCTTGAGAGTGTAAAGGGGCCAATTTTCCAGAACAAAAGCTGCAGGATCTTTATGACAACAATAGGGTATTTCATTTTTTAGTGAGAAAAAAAATCCTAGTAGTTATTGCTGATATCCTGAATGATAAATCAGGAAATGTTTTCTCAGAAAGAAAGTTTTTGTTTTTCATATAAATTAAAGCCATTGCACATCTTAAGTGAAATGTTTTATTTTCTTTCATAGTTTTAAGATTTACCTTTTTATTTAAAGGTGTAATTATCTGTCTTTGTGTGTATGCATGCAGGTGCTGAGGACATCAGAGCTATCGGATACCTTAGAGCTGGTGTTACAGACTGTTGTGAGTTGCCTGATACAGGTGCTGGGGACTGAACTTCTTTATTTTAATCCGAGGGGGAAAGTGTATATGTAGCACATACCTAGAAGCTTTTCCACCAGTACTTTCCAGAACACCTTCTGGGGCAAACGCACCAGTACCTGGCTGCCTTCATTAAGATGCTATGATTGACAGTCCTCGTTTGCATATCTGCTTATAAGCTCCCCCACCCAGCATTCACACCTTTAAAAGGTTTACTTATTATAATATTTATCTGTGTTTGTGTCTCTGTATCTGCCATGTGTGTGTGGGTACCATGGAGCCATAAGAGGGTGTTGGAGCCCCTGGAGCTGGAGTTACAAGTGGTTGTAATCCTCCTGGAGTGGGTGCTGGGACTGAACTGAGGTTCTCGGAGAGTGGCTCTGACTCCTAACCACTGAGTCACCTCTACAGCCCTGAACATGTACACTTTAAAGACGAGACAAGATTTGCAGAATTTTGGCTAAAACTAGGTTTGCCGTGGAGAAGTGAAGATGCCCTGGGAGGGCTGGCTGTTCTAGTCTCTGTAATCGCTGACGACAAGTGTGTAGTGCATCCCTTAGACGCTGCTTGAAGATTGTTTGTGTATTAGCTGCATCTAGTTATGGCCAGGGCGGTTGTTTCCTTCTGCAGCTCTGTTGCATCTTCCTTGCTCATTCTCCTGGTACCATGCCGGGATTTGCCTCCATTACACACACATCCCCTCTCTTGAGCCTGTCGGCGTTGCTAGCCAGAGTGTTGACAGAGAGGCTCTATCTGGCAATTGTGTGTGCTTGCCACAGAGCACTATGTCACCACTGATATGATTAGAATCTTAGTGTTGACAGATGTGGTATATATCCAACATATATGTTTATGCACACGTATTATAAATACAGATATACACATCTGTATTTATGTCTTTTTATGCCTTTCAGAATTATAAATATTTGATGAAACATTTGATCAGGCCTCTTTGAAAAGCATATATGATGTCATATCAGAAGGGGTGACAATAATAGCCCATGTAAACAGTAATTATTTCTATTTCATTTGGAACCTGAGAGAGAGGCTTTAGAAAGGAAGGAGTGACCAAGGTCAATAGCATCAAAGCTCATATATGCTGATTGGTTTGCTTAAGAAACAAGGAAAACATGGTTATTTGATCAAAGGCTTTCAGCTAAGCCAGAACTCAGAGCAAAGGACACAAATCATTGATCCTAGCTGGGTGAGCATGTTCTGTGATAAGCCAATATGATACCAGTGTGCTATTATTGGAGTGCACGAAACAGTACGTACTGAGCCCCTTGTTCCACTAATGCGGTGGAGATAATGAAGGAGCAGCCAGCTCTTCCTGGGTGACGCGTACAGCATAGGACAGTGACTCACTGACAGCTTGACCACTGAGATGCTCTTTGTTATGACATCTCTGTGTTTAGTGCCTTGGACCCACACACTTATGTAAGGTGCCACAACACTCCGGTCAGCATTTCACCTAGCAGCTTCAGAGCGCTTCTTGCCTGATGTTACCTAGGAGCCACTGCCAAGGTTGTTTAGATAAGGAGGCCCTGCTATCTGCAAGCCTGACCTTAAGCTGGGGCTGATATGATTAGATGGCTTTAGCTTGTAGTCAATAAATAATCTTGGTGCTGAGAACACTGTCTCAGGACAGCCCAAGATGAAGAGCTGGGCGAAGTGGAATGTCAACTCCTGCTCTCTCTAATCCACCTTCTTGTCCTTGTTCCCAGACCCTCGTTGCTTGATTAGGAAAGATAAGTTACCTGAGTCTGTAGCCGCACTACAGGCAGCAGTAAAGGAGCTATATTTACTTCTGTTAAATCTCCTCATCTCCCCTTTTAGTTCTCTTGTTGGCAACAATCTCCTTGTTAGGGAATCCGAAACTTTAAATGCATATCAAGCCTGGGATACCAGGAGAGCATCTTACCCCTGGAGTTTCTGAGTCAGGAGGTCTCCTTGGGCTGGCAGAATGTGTGTCTCTGACAATGCTAAGTGGTACCAGTGCTTTAGCTCCCTGGAAAACATTGTGATGTCCACTGGCCCTGAGGAGGGCAGTGATGACCACTAGTTCTGGTGAGGGTTGTGAGTACTGCATTTGGCATTTGGCATTTTTGGATTCTGTTGGAAACGATTTGATATTGTGCCTTCAAAGAGGGTAGGGCTTGCTGGTTTCCCGCCCCACACCTTTCACACAGATGAATCACAGAGTATCCCCGATGTGTTCATGTGCACTGCCACACTGTTCTGTGGTGCCCAAGAAGGTACAAGTGCAATTTTAAGTAAAAATTTAAGATGAACATCAAACGGTTTTTAAAATTGTATCTGAGTGATAAACTTGCTCTATTTTGAAACCCTACCGAGTCATAAAAAGTTAATTCCTTTTTGATTCATTTTGTGGGATAAAAGTCTAACTTTGTCAGTGAAGCCGATGCCCCTGTTCACAGCTACACGTTTTCAGCCTAGTCCTGTGTTAAGTTCTCTGTGATCTTTGCAAACTCTAAGACAAGATTCAGGCAATTTTTGAATTGAAACAATGATGTAAATTCCAGACGGTCCATTTGAATTAATTATAAGGTCTCACTCATTCCTTAAACGTCTCCCCAGATGTAAGCAGCGCTACAGGCTGAGACCAGCGTGCTGGCTTAGCTTTCTTACAGAGCTTAGAACATTGAGAGTCTTGGTGGAATAAAACAAGGAGACCCCCAGACGCACCTCAGTGGTGATTGCAGTCTCCGGGGGCAGAGCGGGGTCCATGGTGTCTGTTTTCTAGTGGTAGGGTGGATTTCAAGGGAATGACGCTGCACATTTGGTAAATATTAAACTTCAGAAACTCAAATGTTGAATTGGGGCTCCTTGATCATGGTTTAGTTGATGGATGATAATCCAGGTTACAATGGTGTTGCCATGCGGACTTGATGTGATGACTGAGCAGAAGGTCCTGTTTCCTGTTGATGTGTGACTTCTAATAGTGTTGTTGGGGTTTCAGAACTTAGTCTACGTCAGGCCCATGGTTCCTGAAGTGAATCACAATCCTGTTGTGGAGCTATGTTGTGACAGACCCCCCCCCCCCATGTATCCCATTCATGAAAGAGAATGAACTATTATTAGAAAGCATGTGTGTGCGTGTGTGCGTGTGTGCGTGCACACACACACAGAACATATATGTGTTCTGCAGCAGCATTCCTTTAATCGCATAATGTGGGAAATGGGAGATTAGCCTTCTATTTATACCTAGAAGAGTACATTCATTCTGGCATAAATGTTAGAGTCGAGCCTGGTTTCCACTGGTTTAAAAGCATCTTCTGACTCCTTGTCCTAAAACCACGGAAGTTTGTTTTCTCAGATTACAAATTTGGGCACCTCTCAGGTCCAAGATGTTTTCCATGACGAACTATGGGAACTGGGAGGTTGCTGCTGGTTTGATTCATTGGTCCTTGCACTGAGAAAATGCTTTGAGATTATTCCTCATCAAATAAAGACGCTAACTCTCTAGGACTGCATAGTAATCATACTCTGTGCTGCAATTTGCAAAAAAAGAAAGAAAGAAAGAAAGAAAGAAAGATGCCTTCAGCCTCTGGGGTGCAGGCTACATGCTGTTATTCTGGAACATTCCCATGAAAGGAACTTCACGACTAGAATTTTTGGAAATTGGGATGGCAGTTGTTAAACTGTTGTTGTCGTGCTAGGACTGCACATGTGCTCTCTCTCAACCACTTTCCCCTGAAAGAAACTTGTGGCCAAGCTGCTCGGTGCAAAGAATTTAAAGATAGGCAGCCATGATATTTATAAGCCAGCTTTGTCTTTCTCCTTTTTGTCTCAAAACCCATGGCCACCTAGACTTCCTGCCCCATCCATCCATCCATCGAGTGTGACTGTGGGCGAGGTGCCCAGTGACACAGTAACTGTGTCCTTGAGGCTGTGGCTTGATGAATTCTTAGTCTGCACACTAACTCTCCCACCAGCAGACAAGGCACTCTCTCCCTGCTGGTGATTCTTAGGGTGCTGTTGCTTCCTGAGGTGCCGCCAGCCTTTCCTCACCTCCCTCCTAGGCTTGTCTGCTGGTTTCTCTGTCTCTCAATCCTCTCTGTCTCTCAGTCTTAACACTCTTGTCTTCATTGCCTCTGACCTGGGCGATCGGATCTAGACCGACAGTGACTTCACCTTCTAAAGGCGTTCCCCAGATTCACTTCCGCAGCTCACACCTGTCTAGGTCTCATTGGCTTCTGCAGATTCTCTTTTGAGCGCAGTCTGAAAATATCTGATGAGCCCTGCCTCCTGACCTGCCCGCAACCCAGGCCTCACAGGGACTTCCCACCCGTTGTTTTTCATTTGCTTTCCCACATACCCAAACCAAATCCCACAGTGTCATCCCTGAGTGATCTTATATCTTTTCTCAATCCACGGCCATTCTGCTCAACGGGACCTCTCGGGCTCCACTGTGGCATCCAAGGCTCTTTTTAGCATGTGGGATCACCCAGTGTGCTGTGCCGACCATTTTTATCTCAATGTCTTTGCGCTCCATATAAAGAACTTCTACTGGAGCTCAGCTTTCTCTCTTCTTACTCCTGCACTCTAAGGCCAGGGACAGCTTCTCAGGAGAAGCCGCAAAGTGTCTATTAAACAAGTGGACAGAAGGGCAGGAAATCATGCCACAGAGGGCCTTATTTGCTTGAAGTAAAATTCAACAGTTAGACCAATGACTAGAGCAGCAGCATAGAAGCCCTTCGCCATCCTAGGCATCACCTCAGATGCTGGTGATAGGCAAATGAGCCATGAAGTTGAGAGGGGCACAGGAAGCCACTGCCACTGTCACAGCCCAAAAGCTTCACAGTGACTGATGCGTCTGTTCCCCAGAACCCTCTGCCTAGCACCCGATTGTCTACTGAAATCAGAGACTCCCGTAGATTTCTTTGGCTCTTTAGTCTCTGTCTCCCCTTTTAGCCGATTTTTTTTTTTTTTTTTACAGAGGACATTAATATTGAAGCAGAAGTGGTTTTACTGCTGCCTCAAGGACATGCGGAATTAGAAGCAATTAGGAGAAAGTGCTGAAACCACAGAAATACAGTGGATGATGCCTGTGTCATTTAGAGGCACATTTGAGACAAAGCTATGATGCAGATGCTAATGCAAGGGACACAGCCGCCCTGGTTGAGGCATTTGACCCCATCGCAGGGTTGTGAGAAATGACTGCAAGATGTTCTTCAGGCTGAGGACTGTGTCCACAGAGGTCATCTCTCACAGTGTGCTTCCCATTTTAAATTCCTTAGCTCACGGCTTACGAGACATGTCACATGCTCTAACATTCTTATCACATAGATGCATTTGGTGAGGAGGCCCCGAGCTGAGCGCAGGGTTACTAGCTGGTTCTTCCATTCAGGAGGAGGGAAGGCCAGGGGGGGCTTTCTTGCAGAACAGCAAACAAATGAGATCTCTTATTTGGAAGGGCTAATCTTCCAGGAATAGATCACGGTGTTAGAATGTTCATGTAAAATCTGTGGGCATGCCTACAGAGAAGTAGGTGATGGGCTCTCTTGTCCCAGGGAGCTGGTGCGAGGGAGAGCATGAAGCGGGAGTCGCTTGCCACCAGTGTGATGAACACAGACTTAGCCTTAGCTGCCGCCGGGAATACTTCCAGAGTCAAGGAGGGTGTGCTTGGAATGGAAGGCGTGGTGTAGCTCTGGGCTCCTCTGCCTTCTCCGAGACTGTCTGGATTCTGTTGTACTCACATTCCAAGGATCTGGTCCAGTGATAGCTTTCTCTCCAGCACCACTAATCCCAGCTAAGAACAGGGCAAATGCTTCTTGAGCTTTGGAAGTACAGAAAGAGAAACCGCCAAACAGGTACCAAGGGAGGAAACAGTGCACATGTGAAGTGAGGGACACAAGTGTGAGATCTATGATCCTTAGTGTGGTCAGAGTCACTGGGGATGGTCATACAGTGTGGTCCAGGCATCCATGTGCACTTGGCTGTTGTAGGACAGAGTGTCTGAGGTCCAAGTGCCCAGTCCTCAGTCCTGTGAGTATTTGATTAACTCTAAAATAGTAAAACCACTGGGCTAGTTTTTCTAATGGTTGCATAAATTTACTGGCTGTGATGCCTATCAGATGTGGCTTATTTCACCTTACCTTCATATCTTCCTTACGATTCATCAAATGTCATATTTTATCTTAAAGATTTGATTTTCCCCCTCTTCCCAGAACAAGCCCCTGAACTATGATCAAACAACCAGAACGTTAAACATCAAGGCTTGGGGAGATGGCCCAGTGATGAGGGCATTTGCTGCTCTTTCAGAGCACAACTGGGCGTCACTCCCAGCACTCACACCAGGTAGCCCACAATTACTTGTAACTCCAGCTCCAGGGGATCTGATGTCCCCTTCTAGTCTCGATGGGTCCCTGTGCACACGTGGCATATACACACAAAGACATACACACATACACATAAAGAAAAGAGCAAAAATAAATCTTATAAAAATATGCTAAGTGCTGAAAGACTTGACTCGGTAAGATGACACTAATTTTAGACTAACTTTATAAAGCAGATTCCTGCCTTTTCCTTGCTCAACATCCATCTCCTACCATATTGTACTGTGCAGTGTGTTGTGCACAGAAGCCACCTAACCTGTGTTTTTACTGCATATTTTAAAACATGTGTGATGTCGGTTGTTGCTGGTTTTGCTGCCAATAGATGGAAGAGTAAGGAGCTGTTATACAGTAACTTGGTGTCATTGCAAAGCTCAGGGACAGGTCTTTCTTGCTGAAATATTTCTAAATTAATGTGTGGCACTTTGCTGGATATCAGTTTGAACACAGTGATAACTTCTGAGGGAAATAACTCATTGAGTCAGACGGTGTTTATTAGCCCACGTGTGGTCATTTCCTAAAGTACTGCTGCCCCGTGTGTTGGAGCTGGCAGCCAGAGGAGATAAAGAACACGTGACAGTGCTGCATCCACGGGTCTCAAAGAGTTAAAGACAAGCCATGCGGTGCCACGTGAAGTTGTATGTTTGCTAATTTCACCTAGCAGCCTTAGAAAACATGCTTTAAGAAATATCCCTTATCTTTTCTCTAACTCTCTTAATTAAAACATTTCACAGTTACGATATTAAGAAAATCAGCACTCACTCATTTACCTCCCTCCGAATCACACGGCAGGGTCTTACCTGGCTCCCACTCTGTTCTGCAACCACTACTCATGTGGAAGCACTGCCTGTCCCCTCAGTCATGGCCCTGTGCCTCAGGCATACCATACAAGAGGCTCTGTCTGGTGAGTTGGGAGAATCACGCAGCAGGCAGGAAGGACACCCTGCTTCTTGACCCCCAGAGGTTCTGTTCTGATGCACCTATTCAAGGCCCCTATAAATTTTAGTTTTTTGTAATTTCTTATTATATTCAGAAGCTCAAGGGAGAAATAACTCAGCAAGCAATTAGCCAGTGCACAGGAGAGGCTAGCCTGGCGGCCCTGCCTCCCTGGGATCTCAGTTTGTCAGCGTGCCTTGGCAGAGGCTCAGATCTGTCTCCGTCTTCCAGTCAGCTGTTCTTCCTGATTTCTCTCTGTCTCAGGGGGTTGCATGATCTCCACAGCGCAAGGAACAAACACTGCAGGGAATGAGCTCAGATGGGTGTGGGTGCGTGGGAGAAGGTATCAAGGGGTTCCTACATTGACCTTAAAAGAAATGTATTCCTCAGTATCAGAAGCATGGATCTCAGAAGTGTCTGTCTGACGGTGCTGACGTGTGTCATGTCCCTGACACTTTCTCAGGACCTGGAGGGCTGTGGCACTGGGAGAAGGTATCGGGTCCTCACCATTCCTTGTGCCACGAGCCATCCAGATAAGACTTGTTCCCTCACTACACTCTGCATTTTGAAGCATACAGACACTTTTCTGGATTTCAATAGCTCTTTGCTTTGTTTTAAAATATTTCCATAGTATTCAGACCTTTCCTTTGTCAGCAGCAACCTAGCTAGGGTGGATCTTGCTGCCCAGAGCCTTCCTCTTGGCTGAATCTGTTTGTGCTTACATTGGCTGCTGGCGGCACCCACAGCAGGGAACACATTTACAAATCTCATGGCATGTGTAGGGGCTGGGATCTCTCCCTTTATTTGCTGCTCACAGCTTGCAGCCACGAATGCCTTCTGCCATCTCATAGTAACCTTTTCCAAATGTAACCTCGTATTCACAATCGGACCTCATTTGTAGGCAACCCGCTGTGTCAGGAGAAGCTACTGTCTGAGGGAGCTGGAGTGAAGATGACTTGGAGGGGAGCTGGGCGAAGAGCAACATTCCTAGCCTTTCCTTTGCACAGCAGCTGGGAGGAATCAGTCCCTTCCCTAAGCACAGGCTGCTGCTGGCCAGCTGGCAAGGACCACTGCCGAGCAAGAGAGCCAGAGCCTTAACATCTGCATCACTGTTTATCCATCTGTAGAGCACACCCTACTCCAAGCCCCAGAGAAGGAGGGGAGGGGTACCTTTAAAAAGGCATTTTCAAAGCTATGTAGAAAATGTATGTCCTCTTATTGTGCGCAGGCTTTGATCCTCTGCTTAGCCCCCCTTCCTCCTGCCCCCAGGCTGGTGACAGTGCGTCCCTTAGAGGTGGTGAAATGCTGTGATGAGGCAGGTTGCTGAGCTGACTTCGGGACATCACTTTCTCAGACAACTGATAGGGAGAACTACTACTACTGCATCCATTGAAATTTTTTGTTTTGAGAATCATGTAATCTTTTAATTCGCAAGTGTTTCTCATGAAGTTTAAAAAGAACCAATGTTTGTGTCTTAAATGTCCTTACACTGTCACAGCTTGAACTTTGAACAGAGGCCCTCAAGAACCTTTGGGAAATTGTCTAGTTTTCTAAGTCTCAGTATTTTTAGAACTTAGTAATCCATGGTGAAGGAACACCATATCCCAGGAAGACCTTGCAGTAGCGTTCTTTCCTTTCCAAGGTTGCAGGAGATCATGGGAATTGCACTTGTGTGACAAGTTGACCACACATTCCATTTTGTAAAGCCATGTCCTCTTAAAATAAACGTGAGTTCTAGGATGAAGCCTTTTTCAGTCAGCGACTCATGAGATTATCTCCTCCTGGAGAAGAGGAGAAAATGCTTTCCCACTCTCATGAATGTCCACAAATACAGAAGGCAAGTGGGCAGTGCTCATGAGAAGGGGACAGGCATGCAGTGATCACCCTAGGAGGGCAGAGTCCTTGTGGGCCTCAGAGCCCAGTCTTCATGCCCATGTGGAAGTTTTGATAGCTACTGCCCGTCTCGGCCTTTGCCACTGTGCAGTTGCTGCCTACCAGGGTCTCTGCCGCTGTAGTGGGGGCGGGGCAACAGACTCTCTGCTGCACTTTGCCTTTATTTTCTTTCTTCAATCCCTGAGTTTCCCATTACTATTCACAGGAGTATTCCACATTTGCACCTTAGTTACACGGTTATGTACAGATGCAAACATGTGCAGGTGTGCTTTTTAGCTTAAGCATAAATTCACATGTGAAAACTAATACCATTGTAATAACATGTTATTTATCTTAGGAAGGTAGAATTGTAACCAACTTGTTTAACTTCTGTTTCTATTTATTATTTAAAACTCTCCAATAGGATATGCTGAGAGCACATGCCAAAGGGCAGGGCTTTATTTAGCAAAAATCCTTGTCTTAGTCAAAAATTGAGGGAGAGGAAGGGGGAGGGAGGGAGGGAGAGGAGAGGGAGAGAGAAGAGAGAGAAAAGAGAGAGAGAGAGGGAGAGAGGGAGATGAGAGAGAGTACCATGTGAGTCTACACTGATGTTTCTTTATTAATTTCTGTCATATCCAAGCCCTGTATAGTTGAGTACACATAATGTGAATTATTTCCTGAGATTCTCATTTCCAAATGCTATTGCTTTGGTGTTCAGATTTTAACTTTAATTTTGGAAAGGGACACAAATACACAAATAGTTGTGGCAGACACATAGTTCTACTTAGCAGTTCTTTTAGGTTCCAGTTCAATGACAAGTTCAATATCTGGTCCAAGAACAAGTGTAGGCTTGTGGTGCATCTTTCCAGAGGTGTCCAGTGACAGGGCTGGTTCTCAAGGAGCAACATGACCAATATGGAAATAGCTCGACTATCCTCCTGGTGCCTCCTTGGGTGATAGGTAGTACTCTCCTGAAAACAGTAAGGGGCCCTTCAAGTCAGTACACTATTTTCAATTCCATGCAGATGATAGGAAAAGAGGACTATATACAAATTAAAAGAAGAGCAAATTCAAAACAGATGTCAGGAAATACTTGGTTCCCTAGAGGAGGAGAGTCTGGATGAGAACACTGTTTGCACAAGGCACTTTACTGGGTTAAGACACTGGGGCTCATCATTTAGAAATAGAGACGGGCTGCTGGGCTGGGAGGGAGGGAGGCAGGCACTGAATTTAGAGGGCGAAATGTGACCTTCCGTGGAGAAAAATGCAGCCTGTGTGAATCGGTCCTGTTTGTTATCCCACTTGTCCGCTGCTGAGGTCTCTCTCCATGGGCATTTGAAAGGTATACTAAAAGTGTGTTTATGAGACAGGAAATACAGGGTTTAGCAGGAAATAAATCTGTCCCTGCAGACACAGAGGGCTGTGTATTTCATTAGTCCAGAGCCATTGTGGCCCCTTCACCTTTGTTTCCACTTCAACTTCTACCACACTGGCTGAGGTTTCCAGACGAGAGTCTCACGGCTGGTTTTCTGAATGAGTCCAGGTCAAGTTTACAGACCCACATTTCCTGAGCGATTATCGTGTGTGAAGTCCTCCTGCAGCTCAGTCGTGTGTAACACTGTCTCTTGTTTCAAGTGGGAGAGCAGTGGGGTTTCAAGTGGAGGGGAAGTTTGGGGACCAAAGGAATGTTCATTGACTTTTAGAAAAGACCAAACATTGCGAAGGGCCCCTGGCTCAGCACCGTGGGCACCATGACGTCATTGCCTCCAAGTGACTGGAGACGAGGTTGCTTGTTGGTGGTACATGACGACTGTGTACGGTGCTAGGAATGGGAGGCTTTTGTGAACACTGCATGTAATTGAAAGCGCTGTGGTGTCAAACTCCAATATGGGTAGAAAACAACAACAACAACAACAAAAAACAAAACAACACAGCACCTGTGCCATGTAATTGTGGGTCCTGTAAAACTCCACATAAAACACCATTTTACTCAACAGGCTTCCTCTCGGTGTCTGCTACTAAACTTGACATGTCACGTGCGGATTCTGTACCTCACATTGAACAAGAAAAGATTCGACAGGTCTTAACTGTGTTCATAACACTTCTTCTTATGTTCTGTTTCCCATGCAACATACTATTTTATATTTCCGGTGCCCTTAAAGTATATTTCCTGGAAGTACTGAAGGAAGTGGTTCCCTGTTCCCAGTGTTTCTCCCTTGCGAAGCATTTGTCACTCTCTCTTCCTGAGTGGTCATGAACCGCTGGGTGTATAACCGTAACAGCCATCATCACATTATATGATTTGTTTTCCTCCCACAAAACAAGCTCGAGATGGGACGGTGTTTTCAGAGTGTACATTAAGTGTGGATTCTGACGTTCCACCATAGAATCAATGTCCAGTAGAACTTCCTGAAATAGTGACATGAGAAATTGTCCTAGTTTGGATATGTCCAAAGAGGAGAGGCCAGGATGTGCCTGTGGGTATGCGCAGTCTTTTGGCAGAGGAGTCTGTCAGTGGAGGAGAAGCGCCCACAGAGCAAGCTTTTAAAAACTCACGACCAACTGGGGTTTGATTCCTATGGAGACCTCTGAAAAGCTACAAAGCAATTAGCTCAGAATTCTTTTCCCAGGGAGGAGTGGCTAGATAGAGGAGACTTACCCTCTCACTAGCATGTCAGGAAGGGCAGTTCACACTCCTTGGATGCCAGGCATGGCCAATTTCCAAGACTTTGGGAAAAAAAAGTCAAGTTGATAAAGCCGAGCGTCACACCAGACCACTTGGATAGGAAGCTGTCAGCAGTTAGGCTCAGGCCATCCTACGTGTTTCTGAGGGTTCAAGGAGGATGAGGGTAAAACAGTATCTGCCCAACCTTTAGGATGCAGGGCTTTAGCGAGTTGATGAATGAGGGGACAAATGAAAAGAATGGAGAGTGCCGAGATAGGGTGCGTTGGTCACGTCTAACAAGCATCATGAGATGATCACACAATGATGGATTTCATCGATGTGGCTAGAAGCAATGTCATCAGAGGGTGGGGGCGTAAAACAACACGAGCAACTGGGCAGATTAAAAGTGGATGCACATGTTTACATGGAAGGGAAATCAAGATGTCACTCTTGCTGCCTCAGGAGACGAAGAGGGCATGCGTGTGTGTGTGTGTGTGTGTGTGTGTGTGTGTGTGTGTGTGTGTGCGTGCGCGTGTGTCCTCAGACATTCCCAACCATCAGTTTAGTTCCGCCTCTGACACCTCATGTTAAATTTTAGAACATAGGATTCTGTGTTATAGTTTGGTATATTTACAAACTTACCAGCCCAACCACGTCTTCTCTCCACAGGACACCTGGGGTGGGAAACACCAGACTCGGAAGTGGAGGGTGCACAGTGTGATGATGAAAGAAACGCTTCTAATTCTGGTGTTTCCAAGTGGCATCAGCAGCAATACTGAGGCAGCAAGCAAAACAAGCAACCAGTCAGAGTAAAGGCTCCTGCAGGGAAGAACTAGTGAAAACCCTCCAAACAGCGGAGCCATGCAAGTCTCAGCTTCTTGTTGTAGTAGAACTTTGACAAGTTATTCTATTTGTATAGTCTCCCCGCCCCCGCCACTGAAATCATGTTTGACTTTGAAAGCTTGATATTTTACTTAGTAGAGAGTTAATATGACTTAAAATGTAAAGGTTGGGATTATATGAAATTAGTGAGTGTGATATTTAAAAGAGAGGATTTCAAAGATTTGGAAAGCTATCTAATTAGAGTTGTAAAATGCTGCCATTAAAAAACAAATGACACCTGTCTTTTCTATGAGAGACATCTGGAATAATATTATATTATAATATTCAGATTGAATCAGAAGCAAATAAAATATGACATTTCTCATTAGACCATGTCATGGGTGTAGTGCAGTAGAGACCAGTAATGCTGCAACATCAAGTTCCCTTGAGATCCAGGGGCAACAGCCTAAAAGTCTAGTAAACACAGAGTGAGAAGACACAATTTATAGGTGACCTCACCCAAGAAATAAGGAACGTTTGCTGAGAAGAGACCTTAGAAGTTTGTTTTTCAGAGATCGTCACAAGGCAGCTGAATCAAGGCAGTATTATTGAGGGGAGCGTTCGACCCAGTCTAATCGCATTCTGAGCAGTGACCGCCTCATGGATAAAACTGCGCTGTACAAATAAGTATGCACTAGGCAGCAGAGATTCAAGCTATTTAGAAAAGATGAATTCTGGACCAGTAGGACAGAATGGTCCATAAGTTGTCGGGTCTGAAATGCAGTCTGTGTATGTGTAGGAGCTAAATAGGGTGATATTTACCCTATTCTTAAGAGATAGTGAGAGACCAACTGGGTTTTGCAAAAGAGTTCTGAGTTGTTGGCACACATGGAATTTATCAACAAATACGCACCTGGGCTGTCCCACATAAGAGCCAGAGAGTCCCCTACACTCTTCAGTCCTTTTATTAAATAGGCCACATAGAGAAAAAATATCATCTGAAGGAATTTCATATTCTCTGGATGGTGGAATTCATTGGTCTTCAAGTTTAATCGCTGATGTGGGCTTGGGGACTTCTCTATGACATTGTGACTGTGGCCTCGGCATGTGCTGGAAGTTCTGTGTTATTTTAAAATTCTTCACCATTCAGTAATGCTCACTTCTCCTGCATCTTAAGACAGTTTATTTTTTATTGGGATACATGAGTTCTCGGAGAGTTTAAAATTTCTTGAGTATTTCCCAATATGTGGCTTAGTATTTTTAAAATATGGTGTCAGGGCACTCCAGAAGTGAACTGGATATTCAGAGCATTAAAATCATCGTATTATAAATTATGCAAGTCCTAATGCAGTGGGTAACAAATTTGTTGTGGTTTGGCAGTCATTCACATCGCACTGTTAATTTATAAAAAGCTTAATCTACTTATTACCCCACAAGGCTCTCTTATGCCTGCTCCACTGAGCCATGAGTTTTCTACTGTCTCTTCATGGACATTTTGAAAATCTAAGACTATCTTAGGATTTTGAGTTTGTATAATTTCACTACTTGCATATCAGGATGACTGGCATGCCAGTTTTGGTCTTGCCCTGGGTCATCCTCTGTCTGTGGCATGGTGGCCTGGTCCCAGAGGGTGAGGCATTGGGAGGAGGGCAGCATCCACTTCTTGATGTGGTTGCCTCACAACAAGCACTTGACCTTCATGTACCTGAGTCAGTGATTCTTGTCCATGAGGCACATTTGGTAATGTCTGAAGATGTTTTGGTTGTCACATTCTAGAAGGTGGGGGTACTACTGGCTTCTAGAGGACAGAGTTCAGGGACACAACAGTGCACATTGTAGTGGAGAGGTTAGCTCTGCACAGACTTCCATGGCCTAAGATGAGAATAGTTGGGAGGATAGATCCCCTGATGTCAGTATTAGCACCTGTAGTATTAATCACTTAGGTGTATCCACTCGTGCCTGTAATCTCTCAGGAGCTGGGAAACCTAGGAAGGATGGCTGTCATGAGATTGAAACCAGCCATGGCTTCTCAGCGAGTCCCGCTACAAAGTGACACGGTGTCTTAAAAAACCAAAAGTATAAGACAAAAAAAAAAAAAAAAATGAGGCCCCAATGTTGATCAGTGTTCTCCTGTTAGCCTCACTGTCCATAAAGGGTTGGAGTTAGTACCTACTGTGACGTTGACACCCCACAGCAGCTGCTCCTGAGCTGTGCAGTGGAGGTAGCTGCACAGAGTCGCATCACAGGAGGACATGAAGACATGCTGAACACTGCGTTCCATGCTGACACATTTTTTTTAAGGTGACAGTTTCTTCTGTGAGTGTGTAGGTGTCAGAAGCTCCTGAGCCAGACTCACAGTTCCAACCCACAGGATACAAGAGTGTAAACCCACGTGTGACTCCAGAGTGCTAGCTAGCTAGCTACAACGCGAACTTCAGGTGTTGGAACTTAATTATTCAAACGGATCCCATCTATAGATGTTTATACAGGTAGTACTAATAGTAAACCTTGGGGTGTTTGAATATATGTATGTATTTATGAGTACAGTCTTGGATTGCAGAATACAAAGCTTTAGAAGACTTGCTACTGAGGTTGGCCTTAGAGAAAGGATGCTTCTCATGCAGACATTATCACTTTATGTAGGGGTAAGAGCATGCTGAGGATTTGCAGGGTCGTGAGAGAGTGTGTGTCTTCCAAGTGCTACCCATTTGTATTGTAATGTTCTTCTAACCGTGGCCACACAATGCGCTGTGGAGATGTCGCCATGGCAGCTCTGGCTGACTGGAGGAGGGAGTATGCATGAAGGACGGAGACCTTGGGGGAGACTTCCTCTGGGTCTCACTTAAGCTGCCACCCACGCAGTGTTGTTCCTCGGACACCAACAGCCCAGGCAGGAGTTCAGCCCTGGCAATAGTCTCCGTGGAAGCTTCTGGGATGTAGAATAGAAGGTTCCAGCAGTAGACCTGGATCTAGAGCTCAGCCGATAAACGTGGGAAATGTAGGTCAGGCCATTGCATGAGAAACCTGGGGACCAGCACAGACCATCTGTTGGGAACACCGACGCCAAGGAGGACAGGCAGAAATGGTGGGAACTCGGGAAGGTGTGGAAACTGGGGACGGAGAGCAGGGCGGTTTAGGTTTAGCCATCCCCTATGTCGTTTCACTTTCCCCTTTTGCTTGGAATCCCACCCAAGGCCAAGAAGGGCTCAGAAATGTGGTTTTCATCATTTTGTGGTTTGTTAAAAGACAGTACACGGGACAGCTGAGCCGTGGCCACTGCCGTGCTGGGATGGACTCTCTGTCGTTTCTATTCTGTAGTCACATGAGAAGGGATGAGTATATTTTTTATATGGGAGGCAAATGTTAATCACACTTCTGTTATGCCAAATATAGTAAATACATAAATATAGCAAAAACGGTGAAGTCCTTTCTAGTATTTTTAGAACATTGAAGTAAAACCACTCCATCATATCCTTTAAATCCGAGTGAACCAATAGTTACCTTCACAGCATGGCATGAGACAGGCACTCATGTACCCAGCGTTGTGGCTCGAATGTAGGGTGCTTGTCATAAGCTCACGTGCCGGGTGTGTGTGGGAGGCACTGTTTGAGGAGGTTGTGGGACATTTAGGAGATGGAGAGTTGCTGGAAGAGGCAGGTCACGGGGTGTGGGCCTGGAGGTGCTAAGGCCACACATTCCCTGTGCACCCTCTCACCCCTTACTGTCCTCTGCTGCCAGGCCTTCTCACCTGCTGCTGTGTCCCCTGCTGCTGTGTCCCCCTCGCCAGGATAAAGTGCTTCTCCTTGAGCCGGAAGCCACAGTCAGCACTTCTGCCCTGAAATCTCTTCATGGCAGTAATTCGGTCACAACAAAAAATAACTAATCCATCCAGCAACCTGCTAACCGGGCGTATGTCCACAGATCCATCCAGCAGCCTGCTAACTGGGTGTATGTCCACAGCAGCCTGCTAACCGGGCGTATGTCCACAGGAGCCTGCTAACCGGGCGTATGTCCACAGCAGCCTGCTAACCGGGCGTATGTCCACAGCAGCCTGCTAACCGGGCGTATGTCCACAGCAGCCTGCTAACCGGGCGTATGTCCACAGCAGCCTGCTAACCGGGCATATGTCCACAAATCCATCCAGCAGCCTGCTAACTGGGCGTATGTCCACAGGAGCCTGCTTACTGGGCGTATGTCCACAGCAGCCTGCTAACCGGGTGTATGTCCACAGGAACCTGCTAACCAGGCGTATGTCCACAGCAGCCTGCTAACTGGGCGTATGTCCACAGCAGCCTGCTAACCGGGCATATGTCCACAGCAGCCTGCTAACTGGGCATATGTCCACAGGAGCCTGAACGCCGATGAGATTGCACGCTTTCTGCAGCATGATTCACAGTAGCTAAGGTACACAAACCAACTAAGTTGCAGATGGATGGGTGAGAAAAATTGTATCTCAGGTTCTTCCTGTGTCCTGTGGAAGCCTGTCTCTGAGCGTGGTGGCCTGGACCCAGCGGATGGGGTACACTAGGGCTGGCATTGGAAATACAAAGGCATACAATGGAATATTATTCAAGCATTTAAAAACAGAAAGGAATGAAATTCTATCATTTACAATAACTGGAGGGCATTGTTTTCAGTGAGATATACCAGACTCAGAATGCGAGCACCATATATTCTCACTCATAAATGGAAGACAAGACATTGGTCTTCAGTAGAGGACAGAAAAGTGGCTACCACCCAGAGTCTGAGAGAGCTGGCTAGGGAGGGGAGAGAGAAAGCGGGTCCAGGGCTGCAGTGGGTAGGAGGGCCTCTGTGATGGTCTTCTAACACGGCAAGAGAGTTATAGCTGATGACAAGTAATCAGATCTTCTAAGGAAATATGTGGAGAGAATTTCCAAGGTCCCCAATGTATAAAGGTTCAGTGACACTCGCCATAGGCGTGCCAGTTACCTTGAATGCTATACAGGCGAATGTATGCATGGGAATATCACACCGCAGCCCTCAACTGTGCATGGCTTCCATGTTGATACAATGTACACGCTTATCCTAAGGAGACCCACAAGACAGGTAACAATGGTCCTTCAGTGTTCCCCATAGGGGTGGTTCTGGTGTCTCTTCATCTCTCTTCAGCTTATCATGTGGGATACTGGGACTCTGACTTCTGTTCAGGTCAGCGGCAGTGTTTTGGAGAACAGTGATGTACACTGCAGCTTTTAAGGGATTCCCTTGGAAGTTAGTCTCTGTGGCAATCTACTCACAGAAGACAATTCCTGGTGACTTAAAAGCCCATTTATAGTGTTTTAAAGGCAGAAACAACACTCACTCTTAGCAGCGTTCGGTTACAAGGAATGACTGTTCCATGGAGGTATTTAGCCACACTGATATCTGGTTAACTAGCCCACAGTCTGTCACTTGAAGGAAAGGAGTTTGAAAAAAAAAAAAAACTTCATTTTGCTTCCCACCTTGGAGATCTCCCCCCCTTTTTTTTGCGTCAACAATTTGCAATTAGCAGACTAAAAGATGTTTCTGTTTTTGTTTTGACTGAGGTCAAACCATTAATGCAGACAGGCTTCAGAGAGTTCTCAGCCAAATGTCCTGTGATGCGTAACTGTCTGTGATTGGTTGAGGAAAAGTCCCCTGTACAGAAGATTGAGAGCAGTTGCACATGTCCCGGTGGAACAGGGAAGAACAGCAGGGACTTCAGAGGGTGACTGAAGTTTGAAGTCCCGCCGCACTGGAAACAGGAGCATGCCATGTTTCCAGGGACCTGTCACTTCCCAGTTCAGTGGTGCCCTTAAGTGATTGCTGGTTACAGGAGAGCTCAGGGAAATGGGGTGTAGCTGTGTGGTTGCACTCTGCACATGGACCCTGTTTTTGCTATATCTGTTGATCTCTCATAGGTCAGTTCCCCAATTCTGCGTTGCTAGAACTCCCAGAAGTATTCTGCCTTTGCCCTGAGATCACGATGAGCAGCTAGCTCCTCAGGTGACCCTTTTATTATCTAGACGCCTGAAGTCGTCATCTTACTCATTTCTCTCGAGCCTTCGTTACAAACCCAGGGAGAAGGCAAGGTCTCTAAAGGTCTGGGTAGTGACGTCTGCTTTTTCTGACCTGGTGCTGGACCCACCAGGCCTCCCTCTGTCCTTACCCTCTGGGCACACTCTCAACCTCAGGGCTTTTGTTCTCGCTGTCCTTTCTCCTTTGAATGCCCTCTCACACAGTGCTATGGCTTATGCTACACTTTTGGAGGGGCCAGGCTTCCTTTCATTCCTCTCTTTAGCATGTCAGCTGCACATGTGTGTGCTTGTGTGTGTGTGTGTGTGTGTGTGTGTGTGTGCAGTGCATTGTATATGTAGCATGCACTAGCTCTTTATCTCATCATGTATCCTCAGGCTGTGTATTACACTACATCAGAGGGATTAAAAGTGTTAGAATCTCTCGTACTAATAGTCCACAGAACAGACACACTCATGCAACATCTAAATCACACTCTCAAAGCTTTCCTGTGTCTGCCTTCTGCCCTCCAGGGTTGCCTTGGAGACACTGCTTAAGGTCTTTTGCCACCTGTGTACACTGGTCAGTCCTATTTCTCTATCTCTGACCAACCAAAATGGTTTTCCCTACTTTCCGGAGCCTGCTGAGGCCTACCATAAACTATTGTGGTCTTGGAAAAAAAATCATCATTCTGACTTACGCATGTGCTAATTTTCTCCTCTTCATGTTGTTATTAGTATTTATTCAATGAGCATTTGAGGACCCACCAAAGAGTTAGGGATGAAAAGACACACTGGAGCGACTAGTGACTGGCTCCATAGCTTTAGCCGAGGATTTGTAGAGTGGAATCTGGAAAGAATTTATCCTTGGGCATATTAGAAATATCCCCCAAACACATTGATGGATTAGGCGGCTGATACCTTTTAATCACACACATCTTGAGTGCCTTTTCATCTGATTGAACTTCTTTTGGAAGAGATTATCTATTGAAAACTTACATTATCAAAGTTAAGAGCCACATTTCAAAGATGAGACTTCTTCTCCGCAGTAACTCCTCCTCATCCAACTGAAAGTTCACTTTTTTTTAAATCTATCATCATCATTAACCACCTTCAGCTTGAGTGCATTGCATATGAAGAAGGTTTATAAACAGAGCAAACCCTTGAGACCAATGTGGGAAAAGAAAAAACACATTTGCATAAAAACTAAAATGTTAGCTAGAAAATATGAATGTGAAAAAATATAAGAATGTGCATGGCTGACAGTTGGAGACGGAATATTGGGAAAAGCCTTGTTGTCAGGAGGAGTGACTGTGCACATACTAACTGCACACACTGATGGATCTTTAAAATAGTGTAGCCTTCCATTTGTGTACATTAGTGATATGTCTGAGATTTCATTAACATGGGGATATCTTTTCAAATGATACTTCTGTGTGCCATTGCCTGTTAGAGAAGCAGCATGCGTTATTGGTGTTCTCAACTGGCAACAGAAGAAAGGTTTATATGTTGTAACATTTAGCAAGTACCTCTGCAGTGGACACAGTCTTTTGGGAATATGTTCAGGAGAGACAGAGCCAAGCCATAGTGTGGAATTGTTTTTATCTTTTCGAGGAACCACCACACTGATCTGCACAGTGGCTGCATCAGTTTGCGCTCCCACCAGCAGTGAATCAGGGTCCCATTTACCTAAAATGTTTGTAGTCTTCATAAAAAAAATCTTAGGTGACTTGAATGGGATAAGGTGAAATCTTGAAGTAGTTTTAATTATTATTTCCTTGATGGTTAATAATGTTGAATTAAAAATAATTCTTAGCCATTTGCGTTTCTTGTTGTGAAAACTCTTGTTTGGCTGCACAGTCCATTTCTTAGTTGCATTATTTGTTTTCTTGGTTTGTATTGTTCATTAGTTCTTTGTATTTTTATATATTAACCCACTGTTAGAATAAGATATTTTTCCCATTCTGTAGGCTGCGTTTTTTACTCTAATGATGACGTCCTTTGCCATATGGAAGACTTAGTTTCGTGGGTCAATTGTTGATCTTAAAGTCTGTGCTGTTGGGTCCTGTTCAGAACGTCTGTTCCTGTACCTGTGAGTTCAAGTGCTGTCTCTGCATGCTGCTCTGTCAGACTCATGAGCGAGATCTAATGTTGAGGTCCTCGGTCCATTTGGAGACTTTTTACAGTTTCAGCAAAGAAGATCTAGTTTCATTCCTGTGCACGTAGCTGTCTAGTTTGACCAGCACCCTTTGCTGAAGATGCTACCTTTCTCTAGAGCAGCTCTAAAGGGGACATCCATGTCTCACTTCCTCTCTCCATCATCATCATGGAAGATGGGCTGGGATGATTGTGAAAGCCAGAGGGACACGATGAATTCACAGTTAGCTGAGACGGCATGCACATGACTTACACAACATCAGGCTGTCCGAAACTCACATGGATGAGAGGGGTACACAGTGCCCTACTCCTATCTGAAGAGCTGTTGGCATTTGGACATTAATGGACTGATGGCTTCTGGAGGTGACCAAGTCAGTTATTTTGAGGGATTTGGGTCCTAAGATATTACCCAGGCTCCAGGAGATATTCATGCACATACATGCAGCGCTACTTGGACTTAATGTGTGTATGTGTGTGTGTACGTATGTACGTGTGTGCGTATATATATGTATATACATATGAATGAGAGGGAAAAGAGAGAAAGAGCGAGAGACCATGAAGTGAAGATGAGAGGAGAAAGGACTAGAAGGGAAAGGGGAGAAGTTAAGGGGAGTAAATAGGAATTGAATTTGATCTAAACACATTATATGCATGCATTAATATTAAGTAGCATACTTTAAAAATAAGTAAATATTTAAAGATAAATAAGTCATATTTTAAAAATAAATAATGGTGTTGGGACAACTGCAATAATTTGTTGGATGGATATTTTGTACCAAAACACTTGGCACCTCCCTAATAGTCCCAGCAAAGGTGTGACACAAACACTGTTATTCCACCTTGTCAGTTAGGAAATGGAGGCATGCTGAGAGCTGCGTGGTGAGAGAGAAGGTCAGGGTCATGATGCAGTCACGATTGTCCATCTGACTGCTGTGCCCACACTCTCCCAGAGACTTCACCAACACGGCCCAGAGGGGCCATTACCCTGTTCTGCTACTTTGCGAAGGTTACTTAGTAGCTATCACATCGGTGGGTCTCCCTGGAAAGCAGCTGCCATGTTTCTGTAAGCCATCACATCTTATCTGCAAAACCAGGAAGTCGTAAGAAGTAACTGCCCAGTTGACCCTTCTCTCCCCTGATGTCTGGTTTTCGTACCAACTAGGGCCTGACTAGGAAGAAGCCATTTGCTTGTGTTCTTAGGACACATCCTGGAGTTTTAGGCCACACATATATTTAATAGCATCTTCTGTAATCAGTCAAGACAACACATTGCTTTTATTCTCTCCTGTTACTTTGTTACAAATCCAAGTACCGTTTGATGCTCAAGCCTAATGCACACCTTCGTCTTTTACTTCTAGAACAAGAATGAGTTTCCTTGATTCTGCCGTCCCCTCCCCCTCCCTCTCCCCTCTTCTTCCCCCCTCCCCCGCCCCGAACACACATAATTACTTTACTTACCAAACCAACCAACAATGAAATGATTGTTCTTCACCCTGTAGTCCTGTTACTTCACATCTTTTTAGAGTACATTTTTGGTCAAGTGCCGCCAAGGAAATAAAATAATCTTTTGTTCATATAACTTCACCATTCTCATTTTTAAATTAAAAATTAAAAATGTAAGGGTTTAGTTATTTGCTTTGCCACTGACTATAACTATTTGAAACGTTTCTCCTTTATGAATCAACATTTTTAATCTACTTTAAATACATCCACAAGTGTGTTTTTTTAATAAAAGCTTTAAGATGTAGAGTATGCCTCACTGCTTTGAAGAAATCCTGTTGAAAATGGAGGCTTCAGATCTCCACTAAGATGTATTTGTTGTGTGACCATCTGGCACGGAGGGACAGGCTCAACTCTTGAACTTTGTGGCTGGCCTTTCTGTTCACCTTCCCCACTAGGAAGATCCGGAGTGCTCAGAGCTGCACACCACGCTCAGGCCTGGTGGGGGCAGGGACACAGGTGTCTGCCCACCTGCACTGCAGCTGCACACGCTCTTGCCTGAGTAAAATGGGGTTGTAAGCTATCTTGAAGTAATTACAAGTTTATCTTCTAGAAAGAGTATCCTTAACTGAGATCTACAGTTGACTCTGCACCACGTTCACCTCCTGGTTGTTCTGTGCGGACAGTGGTGGGTTTGTCCAAACTGATGAGGGTGAACTTGAATATCTCCCTCATAAACATGGGAACTCCCATACCTTGCTCAGGCCACTAAGAACTGTATTTAGCTTAGCATTAGCAACTGGCTTCCAGTATGGGAATTGGTCATAATATACAGCTGCTTCCTGGTCATTTGTGTGTGTGTGTGTACGCATGGCAGCTTTATTAACTGTTATTAACTGTAGAATGTCATGCAGAACCTTATACTGTCCAGCATTAGCACAGCAACCCTGGGCTCTGTGGGGGAAGCAGCGAGCTGACACCTCTTGTCTCTATTCCAGCCAGTGAGGTCTGTGGTAGCTTGTGTACTGGTTAATAAGTGACCAGAAAGAACACCCAGTTATAGTGTTAATGCTCTCTTACCATATCCTTGCAACTGCAAAGCAATAAAAGGCAACGAAGTCACGCAATCTTAGCTCTGAAGCAGTAAACTTCACTAGCAAAGCGTGTCAGAAAGGCGATGCTCCTGTGTCCCCATCTCTCGGGATCGTGACACTTGCATCTTGAGTAATGTGTTACTGAAGAACAACACACTGAAAGAAGCCACCGTAGCTGGAGCACCAACTACAGCAGCTGAGCGTATGTGCACGCGCGCGTGCACGCGCGCGCGCACATACACACACACACACACACACACGCATGCATTCCAAATCACGAAACTCGATGGACAGACATAAGTCCACCGGGACGTGCATTCGTGTCTAAGTTGGTTCTGCAGAGGCTTCAGTAGATATCAACAGGTCAAACAGATACAGCCGTCCCAGCCAGCTTATTCATGCACACGATTTAAACTGTGTGCTTGTGCATTTATTTTGGCAAATGTGCACAGTCATGTGAAGGCTTAGGAAACATATTTTTCAGTGTACATTATGCTACTAAGTCAAACTTGATAATTAGGCACACATAACAATCGTGTATAGAAATCATTAGATAAGGGATATATATATGCACACACAAAGGTGAACCCTATAGAAAGTACCACAGAAATTTCAACTAGTAGTATTAAGGAAAGGTTTTTTCTTTCCTCTGAAGTACTTATATTTTTGGCTGGCCTTATTCTCTGCACAGATTAAGAATAGTGACTAAATATTAGTTACTATTTTAACTACTAATTTTAACTACTACTAATTTTAAGTTAATGGAACTGGATGAGTGACTTGTGAAAAGTTGTTTTTGGCAGTGATGGGCTGATAACGCAAAGTGTATGAGTGTCAAGGCTTATTGTGCCTCTGTAGTTTGTGCAACTATTAGACCCAGGGCAATGGAAAAAATAGCCCAAAGTTAAAAAAAAAATGTACAGTTGGTAGCTCTCAGGGATGTACCATCTAAAAAAGCAAGGCTGTGTGGCGGCTTTGGATGTGTAGGGCTGCTCCTATCATCAGCCTCTCTGACTGTCAGTTTTACCAGTATCACTCATTTAGAATAAAAGCAATGTGACTAGAAAGTGAGAGAAACTTTTTACTTTCTTAATAGCTAAAAAAGAAGATATTATGTGAGCAAAGCTATGGTAAAGTTAGCACATGGAGGGGAAATTACAGTGACAACGTTGCTGCGAGTGAATTTCCAAATTTGGCTTCTGTTTTCCACGTGTGAGCTTTTGCACAAACAACGTTTCTCCCTCGGTACCTTTTACTTTTTCTTCTTGAGCCGGCCACACAGAGAGCTAGTGTCTAGCCCAGTGAGGTAGCCAGTCAAAGGCCTTGCTTCCTAGCCTCCAATCCCAGCATGTTTCACGTGGCGTCGGCAATGCACAGCCTGTGGATGGAGCCCAGGTCCCTCCCAGCGGATGCAGAGGTGTGATAGGACTCCTTGGGCAAAATCTTCTGAAGCCCTAATCTAGAGTAAACAGTGCGGCCCTGTTCTCAGGTAGGGCCCACATTCCTAACAGCTTTCCAGGGCAAAGAAAAGGTCAGCAAACATCACCGGAATAAAAGACAAAGCCGATAAGACCACCTCACAACGAGTAAGGCCAGAGCAGCAAAGGGTGGCTAGGGTGGGGAAAATGTGGGGTGAGCTCCTTAGCCTTGAAAGGAAGTGTGGGGTCTCTGGAGTTCACTGGTCTATAGAGACAGAGTATTGATCAAGCAGGCAATTCCGTTTGGTAATCTTCAAACACTGGCTAATTGGTAACTGACTTGAAAGATACGATGGATAATTTTTTAAAAAATAATTGCTTTGATGGGAAAAGCAGTTTGGATATACGATATCCTGTAAGGACAGACTGACTCCAAGGGGAAGTTCTCTCTGTGTCTCAGGGAATTCTAAGACAAGAGGCAGAAGACAAGCACAAGTCCAAACGCGCATGAACACCTCACTCCCGTGCAAAACCATGATGGAAGATGCTCTTTTCTTTACTTGCCACTGGCTATAAAATACCTGAACTACAATGCGAAATAGGTTTGCTCCACCTGAATTCTGTGTCTGAATCTTAATTTCTCAGCAGGTGCTGCCGGCGACAACTCTTTGAGAGATCACATAGTGTGGGCAGCACGAAAACTATTTTCATGAAAGCTGGTGCGGTGGGGGTGGTTCTGTTTTCACTCTGATTTGGGAGCTAAAAATAATGGCAGCGCTGCTGTGACTCTGGGACCATTGCCTTCCTACTCTTAGGTTGGCTGACTCGAGAAGGTTTTCAGTGTCTACCAGACTGAAAGAATGCTTCCTCCAGCCTCGGTGTCTCTAACCTACTTGGACTTTATTCTGTGTTCTGAATTTGTGTGGAGCCGGCAATCTGATGAAGAGAAGGAGAAAAAAAAAAAAAAAAAAAAAAAAAAAAAACACCGAAAAGATTATTTTTTGCTTCTTTGTTTTAAATTAACATCTGCCATCTTCCTGACCCAAATTCTGACAACACAATTGCTATGAAATATCGGTTTGAACTCAGAACCAGAAATCCTGAGTGTAGCTCTCTGCCAAATAGGTGCTAGTTAGAACCAGCTGCCCACAGCGGAACTGCTGAGTGCTTCAAGGCTGCCTGTGATCTGAGCAAACCCTGGGATCAGCCTTTTGAAAACAGGGAGATTGCCATTCTGCAAAATCCTCCAGGATGGATGGTGTCATCTGTGATAAATCAATGCACTATCTCTTTCCTTGTTGCATTTATCACTGTGAATATCTCATATGGAAGAAGAAACAATCAGGGTTTAGGTAGGCAGTCACATGTACCTACATGTGTGTGCCTGCATACATATCTGAGTGTAGTCTTTCTTGTGTGTCTGAGAGAATACATATGTGCTTGTATTCGTGTGTGAGTGCATGGTCATATGTGGTCACATGTATTCATGTGTGTATGTGTGAATGTGTCTGGATGTGAAATTGGAAGAGACAAAATTTCTGATGAATTCATACTGTTTGAGCACAGATGCCCTGACTGGCAGCCTTGGAGCAGTGCAGATCCAACTGCCTGCAGTCTCAGCTCTGTGGAGCTACAGGTAGCCCCATTCCTTCCTCCTTTCCTGAAATTTACTGATAAAAAAAATATTCTCTGAAGGGCGGCACTGGCTGTGGTCATCTCATTAAGCACAAAGTTGTGTTTTCAACATAATTAGTCATCTAATTACTCATCCAAAATTAGTTAGTGCATTCATATGCCTAATTAATTAAAATTTCATTGAAAGCACCCTGTTGGTAATGCTTTTGTTCTCTGTTCTGACAAATCAAATTACCGAGGGACAGATTTGATTTGGAAATTGGTTTAGGTTGTGTCTCATTGTAGACATATTAAAATATTAATGAATAAAAACAGTGAGAATATTAATTTCCATAATTAAGACATACCCCCAGATGTTAGCAGTTTCTAAGGAGCTTTGCTTTTCAGCACAGGAACCATAAATTCCCTAGCATTTCAGATTGAGCCCTGAGGTTGAAGAGATCTGAGTTCAACACTCCCATCCATTCCTAGAAATGGAGCTGTGAGCTTTGTATAGTGTACAAACCTGGGGTGAGTATCAAGGCTGAAGGCTCAGCACCATCTGTCCATTGTCCATGCCTTCCAGCAAAGACACTCCTAAAAGGCAGCCAGCGGATAATAGTTAATCTACACCTTACAGATCTCTCTAAGACTAGGAAGGGACAGTGGCGTGCAGTGCTGGCCATGTACACATGGCTGGTTCCCGGCAGTTTTTATTAACTCAGTAAATCTTCCTTAGGACCCCATGAGGGTTGTGCTGTCGTCAGATCTTTTGCATAAGATAAAACAGAGACTGAGAAAGGATCAGAAGCTAGCAGACAGGAACAATATGGAACTGCCTGTTCACAAATCCACCCTGAGAGATGCAGTGTACCACATGCTTTGCTGGGGAAGTGCCCCAGAGACCGATGCCACCAGATGAGAGGCAGGAGATGCAGAAGGTTAGGGAGGGATTGGCCTTTGGAGGGGAGAGTCACATGGAGGCCAGCCCCCAGGCAAAGAGGACAACACTGGAAAGTGAAAAGTGACATTTTCAGAAAACGTAAAATAAATGTTAAGGTTGTCTTCATGGAGACAAATATCTATTTTAATGAGAGCTGAGAAGGTGAAATGAGGAAGGCAGCCCTGGCTGCTTCCAGAGTGGCTTTGAGGAAGGCAGGAGAGACAGGGTATACAGACAGGGTATACTTGGGATTGCTTGCCAGGGATCCGCTGCCGCCCACTAAACCCAGGTCATCGCAGCACTCAGTAACCCTAGGAGTACCTTGAGGCTGCTGACTGGCCTCCATGATTATGCACATATGGCTTTAGTCGGCCTCGCCCAACCCTGGCTCTATGTAAGGCTTCTCGGCTTTCTAACCCAGCTGGGAAGTCTGATTTCCGCTTTTAAGTTTGATCCCTACTTAGTTGTGTGTGCTTGGGCTGGGGCACCTGTTTCCCCATTTGCAAGATAAATGTATATGTCATTTTAGATCCAAAGGCAAATTCTCTAAGTAAGTGATCCCGTAATGACTAATGAGCCTCAGGGTCCTTACGTATAATAGAAATAGGGTAGCACAGAAAACACACTTCACGCCAGAGGTTGGCGGGTCTAGTAAGCATTGAAATCTTTCTTTTGATAATGTAGAATTGCTCTGCAAATACCACTGAGAGATCATATAATAATATCATCTATATTTACTTTTCTTCACTTCTTTCCAAGTCAGAGCTAAGAGCATTTCCAGGACAGTTTGCTCACAGAAGGCGTTGTCATAAATCAGGGCTCTTTTCTTTACAGCTCTACTGTAAACTATGTTTAAAAATCTAGTTTTGAAAAAAAAATATGGGTCACTGACTCATCTATTAGAGTCATAAAAGGAAAAATTTAAAAGCAAGGGAAGGGGGCAGAGACAGATCCCAGTTACCTAGGCACACAGCCACTGCTGCACACCCAGGCTCAGAACCATGGGCACCATCAAGTCTCCCCTCCTCCTTGCCTGGATCCCCTGGTTTGCTGTTTTCTCCTGAGGTAGCCTTCTCAGTGCTATAGAGATGGGCACATTGGTTTCCTTTCAACTCCACCTCTTAAGTTGAGTAGAAAAATTAATGCTTTCGTTTTTCACACTCATTTCTCAAGAGATTTTTTTCCTTTACTGAATTTTTTTGAAAGAAAAGAGTGAAGATGAAATTTCAGAGTAGGCTTAAGAAATGCTTAAAGGGGCAACTGGGTGGAAGAGTGAAGGCAAAGGAGGCGGTGGGAGCGAAGACGATGGAGTGGGAGTCAGTCAGGGGCGACAGCCTGAGGCTGGAGGTGGAGGGGGTGCAGCCACTTCCCAACGCTTTAGTGCCTTTCAGCTTTATTCTCCTCTGTTTCTGACTCTGTCCTCCAGAACTCCATGGGATGAACAAGGACACCCCCAACCCCCCCACCCCGTCTTCAATTCTTCATTGACTGGGAACGAGGAGGCAACAGAAGGTGCATGTAAATTGCTCTGGGCTGTCCCTGTGGGCAGCCCTACAGACTCCCCGCCACGGGCGTCATTGCGTGTGTAATATGCCTCCATTGGGGTCATTCTGTCACTATTTTCTGAGTGTCCGAGGCCTGCGTTGGAACGGAGACTCTTTAACTATCAAATTAGCACAATTTCCTGGTTGGTATGGTCAATTTCTCACTAGAATTTATTTTTATTTTTAAAAAATCAACTATCGCTTTCCCACTAATGATACAGAGACTTGTACATGTGTTTGCTTCATAGGAAGGGATACTGAATACTTTCCTCAAATCTCTGAAACTGAAAGGTCACTGAAGAACACGAACGCATGGAGTCTTTCATGTGCTTTGTCATTATTAATGTTTTTCTATCCATAGCCTCTTACCATGTGTGTAGAGTAATTTTATTCAGTGTCATACCATAAATCTTACACACAGTGCCCACCATGCTGGTAGACACACCAGCACGCTTGCATAACGAATATAGTAAATATCCACTTGCCTTTTTCTTCATTTACTTGATGTTTTAAATTTTGTTTCATACAAGGAAATAGGTTTCATTGTGAAAGTTTTAAGATAAATTGTTATACTCAGTCATATTCACCCCATCCACTGTTGTCTGCCGTCTCTCTTCTCACCTCGGGGGTCCCATCCTTGCCCGTCACCCCCACTCTTGCTCTCACGGTTGGAAGCTTCAGCTCAGTTGGAAACAGCAAAATCTAGGTTTCTCTATGGCAAAATTGCTTGAAGTCAGTGTTAAGTGGACAGAGAAAAGAACTCTGTGTTCATGGGAGGAGGTTCTGCTGGGGCGAGTCCTGCTGCTAAGTAATGAAAAGATTGAGGGAGCTGTTTGTTTTTAAGTCTTAAAGCAGAAATGATAGACCAGAAGGGGCAGTGATTGGATCAAAGCAGCAGTAATTACAATGGCTGGAGTTTTCTGTGGTGCTTACTCAGGGGAACTGCTTTGAGGGTTCTGTCACGTGCAGTGCACACACACATGTGCAGACTTATTGACTCTGAGATTTAGAGCTGTGCAGTGGACAGAGACACACATAAATAGAGTAACTGTGGTATGCATGGGTTCTGCTGGAAGATGCCAGTTTTGTGACCCACACCACCATCTTGGTAAACATCACTTTCAGAATAGATTTATTGAAGTGTAATTTTACTAGTGCAGAAGTCAATCTTTAAAGGAGAAGTTGAATGAGTTTTGGTGATTTTTTACAGTCATGCAAACATTACATAATCTATATTTAAGACATTTCATCGCTCTAATGACCTGCTGGATTAAATCCTCGCGGCTTTATCCCTGCCCCGCCCAGACCTCATTAACCTGCTCCCTTCTCTTGAAGTTGCCTCCACAGATGCTTGGGCTCCACTTGGCTCAGTGATTTTGAGGTTCCTTGTATTATATACAGCACAGTTTGTTTGTTTTATTATCAACCTGAGTTTTACTGCTGAACCTGTTCTCAGTTCAGATTGACTCTCTTCTCATCATTTTTGTCAACATGCCTACATAGCATAGCCCATGTATGATAAATTAAAAAATCATGTTAAGGCAAGAAGATGGTGCTCTTTAATTACTGGAAGAATGTTATCAAGAATTTGATCAATGAGACATGGGAAGAGTAAACTAGAAGAAAGGGCAGCAAAGAAGAAATTCTAGCAGTTCGCATGTGACACTCGCTCAGGAAAAGGGGCAATGAGAGAAAAATAGCCCCTAATCACTCATCTCTATGTGGACAAATAGAGAAGTGGGAACATCCTCACTTGGAGTCCGAGGATTGCGGAGCATCAGCTACAGCAGCCAGAATGGGGCAGCAGCCCTCTGAGTGCTCACCACGCTGCTGGGAGAGAGTGGCACAGAGCTGCCCACATGTTGAAGTATCCACAAACTACACAGATTTCTCCGTAAGACCCCAGGTCTCACTGAGGATGCTTTATTGAAACCAGGAGTGAATTCAGCACAAGCCATATGAGGGAAAATATCTTGAAAGATATATATTACTATGTCAGAGGAATTAATAAAAGAAGTTTCAATCTGGTAATATTTTATTTTTAGAACAAAATTGCTAGTAATATTTTCTTTTTTATACCTTTGTGCGTGTGCTTTTGTGTGTGTGTGTGTGTGTGTGTGTGTGTGTGTGTCTGTTTCCATGCTACAGTGCATTCTGGGACCTAACTCAGGCCATCAGGACCAGCATTAAGTGCTTTCTTTTAAAAAATTTTAATTTTATTTTGTGTGCATTGTTGTGAGGATGTCAGATCCCTTGGAACTGGAGTTACAGATGGTTGTGAGCTGCCATGTGGGTGCTGGGACTCGAACCCAGGTCCTTTAGAAGAGCAGACAACACTCTTAACCACTAAGCTATCTCTCCAGCACCTGTATTAAGTGCTTTCATTCACTTGAGATATTCTACTGGCCTGCTGATAATATTTTCTAAATTTTTATTTTATTGTTACTAAATCTGAAATTGTTTTTATTTATCAAAGCGTTCATTTATTGGAGGCATATATATCTGCCAGGCCAAGCATGCCCTAGTATCTTCTCAGGCTTTAGGAAAACAGCAAGCACACATACACACTCTAGGACGAGTATATGGCATACGGACAGGGTATCTCCAGTCACATGAGTTGAGGAAACAGCCATGGTCTCTGGCAGCCATGTTGGAGCCCAAGGCTAAAGAGAAATGAGTGTTTTTATGTAGCACCTTTGTCATTGTCAAGCTAGACCTTATTTTTAAGGCAGTTTTAGAATTATAGGAAAGTTAAAATTAAAGTGCCATGTTACCATGACCTCCTTACCTGCCTTCCTCTTATTCTTAATCAGTGAACCAGGGTTGGTGCATTGTTGTTAGTTAAAGTCTGGAGCTTACCTATTTTCCATAGTTTTCCTCTGCTGCCATTTTTCTATTACAGAATCCCATCAGGGGTTAGGAATTTCACTCTGTTGTCAATGCTCCCGAGGCTTCCCTTAGCTATGGCATCACTGAAATTTTAATTTTGGTGTCTTTGAGGAGGTGCCCCTCTCTGCCTGGAGTTTTGTTCATGGTGACACTGGTATGAAATGAACTTGGGCCAGGGGGGACAGCATCACAGAGGTAAAATGTCACCCTTATCCTGTAGTATAAACGGGATGTGCTCCCTATGTGAATTTATCACGGTGGATGTTGTCTCCCGGCACCTGGTTTTGGTCGTATTCACCAGGTGTCTCAGCTGCAAACTCACTGGCCCCACCCCGCACCCCTGTCTTAGGAAGTAACTATTTCTAGATCACAATAGAGGAAGACTGTGCCCCACTTCCTTGAGGGCAGAATAGATACATAAATTACTTGGTTTTTTTCTGGGTGAGAGGGTTGGCTTCCTATCTAACGTCACCGGCTGCGCAGATGTCTTCGCACACTGTAACTCTGTGGCTGTTTATTATTTATGATGCTTTATGTTGTTCCTGTTGCTCAAGCTGCTCTAGCCCCAAGCCTCGGACAGCGGCTGTTTCTGGGTCTGTGACCCTCTGGAACGTGCTGTCCATATAAGGATGTTAGTGTTGTCAGTGTGGGTGATTTTTCCTCGTTCCCCCCCCCACCCCCCGCTCCGGGAAGATGTGATGGTCTCATTATATGCATTTCCTCTTCCTGTCATCCTCCTCCCAACCAGAATTGAGCCAGAGAACCCTGGTTTCTCCATTAGAGAGTCATGTTAGGAGCACTGGGTGTTAATTGTACTTTTCCACTTCTCACACACACACACACACACACACACACACACACACACACACACATGAGCATGTACATACACACACGTGTGCACACACCTGCACGTGCACTCATGCACACACATACACACACACACATTTTATGTAATTTCAAGAGACATAGGAAAGAAAATATATGGTAATATGTTGAGATTGTGAAAACTACTTTTTGTAGGGCCTGAGGTTGCTTATAGATCCTGAACAAATTGTTATATTTTCTTGATACTAAAAACATTGAAATATTCTGGACTGAACATTTTTTCTTTTCTTTCTTTTGAAGATCTTTCATATTGGACAAACATTTTCATAAGGCTCCTTTGAACACTTTTGGAGGAATAGACTTAGTTAGGTCTGGCACATTCTTAGTCCCTTTGAATTCATTCTGACTTATTACAAAGTAAAAACATTAAATTAGCCACAAGAGTCTAACAAGTAACATTTATACAAAATGGCTTCTCTCCTGCACTCCTTGTTGATGGGGCTCAGGCACTTGGTGTAAGGCAGTTGTGTGCTCTGCTCACATCTTATGATGTGGATTGCACACTAAGGGTTATGATATCCCTTGGTGACACAACTGTATGAGGTAGTCTGCATCCTCCCCCATCGACGACAAGAAGCAGGTCAGTGTGACCTAACGGAGCGACCGATGGATATGTGGCTTTCCTTGACTAACGTGTGGGTGGACAGCACATCACCACAAAAATATTAATTTAAATCTTGGCTTCCTGCCAGTTAATTTGTTCTTTTCATTTGCTTTCTAAGGAAAATGTTGTAACATCACCTAATTAAAAAGCTTTGCTTTAAATTATGACCTGCTAGAAGCTTCATGAGCCAACAATCTTGGGGACTCTTCATATTAAACAATATGGGTAAAGATATCTCCTACTGACTTTGAGCAAGATGAACATCAAAATATAAGGGATCATGATGAATATGTTCACTTTTGGAATGATTCTGGCATTTCCCTGAGAGCTTGTTCATCACAAAGCATTGCTGATGACAGAGAACAGAGACCCTGGGTGCTGTGAGGTAGTCTTCCATTATGTCACACTGGCTGTAGCTGCGGATTGTATGAGCCACACAACCAGACCCTCTCGGCCTCTTCTTCTGCGAAAGCTTTGCTCTGTTGTAATGATGATATTCTTCATAAAATCTATACTTGGTTGTATCATAGGAGTGTGCGCACAGGACCACGCACGTGAGCTCATCTTCAGTGCTGGACCTTTAGTCAGGTCTCATAATAATGGATTGCCTTGGTAGAGTGGATTTCTCTGACTTGATGAGCGAGATTTAAAAGCACAGTTGTTGTGGGTGTCAGAGTCAGAAGCATCTTGTGGCACAAGTAGCTCAGGCCGTGGTGGGGATTAAGTCTCTTATCATACATAGACAGGAGACCCTGTAATACAATGTGAGTGGGAGTGCTTTAAACGGAAGCTGCTGATTTAAATGAAGTGTCGTTTCACTGGGTTATTGGACCTTTGCTGGAGCTGCCATTAAAATCTCAAAAGCATGGAAAAAGTTGCAGCCAACTGTCTTCTTGGAAGCCTCATCTACCTGTGGAGTCTAGCTCGTCAGAAATGAGAAAAGAAAAAGAAAATGGACACATACACTTGAAAAAAAAAAAAAGATATAGAGCTGTCAAAGGTGTTTCCAAAAACAAGAAGACTCCATAGCGTGTTAAAGGGTGGGGAAAGTCATCTCTGTTTACTTGTGACTCCTCAGCAACTCTTCATTTCCAGAATGTTTTCATACTTCCCGCCAAGCCTGTTGCCCTGCAGCATAGGCCTTCCTGCCTCGCTGAGTATGACAGCCCGCTGTTCAGAGAGGGCAGTTAGAAGCAGCCATGCCAAAATTGTTCCTGGTCCCTTACACTCTGCAGACAAGAAGATTCACTGACCCAGCCAGTCACTGTTGAACCCTTTTCCCCCCATGAGTACCCTGGGTCTTCTCTCTAAAGGGAGATTGTCACGGCCAATGTCACCATTTTGTATATGCGTTTCAGCCACCGGGGAGAAGGTTTACGGGAGTGAAGGCTCGTTAGAAAACCACAGTCTTCCTAAAACATTGTATATAATGCTGTGAACGAGTGACCCACAGCTCTAAACAGTTTCTCAAACTCTGGAGCTGGAGAGATGGCTTGAAAGCATTCTCTCTCCATGCCTGGCATGGTGTGCTGCACACATGTTTGCACGAACACACACAATGGTGCTAATAATTAAACTAATTACCACTAACAGGAATGATTAGAGATAAGGTAAAATTCCACTCTGACTTATTTTTTCAACCACCCCACTTACTGTTTGACTTTGCTGGTCACTCTCTGAGTGAGGCTCAAATACCATGAGGTTCTGTGCAGCTGCAGAGTTGTGTTCTGTTACCTTATGGGACACTAGGTCGTGCTGAATGCAGCTTCCCCTGGTGAAAACCTTCTCTGAGGCTCTGGCCAGTCTCTGCTCGGCAGAGGCTCTAGGGTTTGCCTCTGCTCTCCTGCTGCTTCCTCCACTGGCTGCAGTTGGATGGACGCTTTCAACAGCTTTATTCTCTAGTGCTGTGCAGAAGGCATTTTTAACCTATGAAAGTGGAAGGTTTAAATTTTTAATTTCATTGCATGGTAAGACATGTATGCATGCCTGTGTGTGTGTGCGTGTGTGTGCGTGTGTGTGTGTGTGTGTGTGTGTGTGTGTGTGTGTGTGTGTAGGTGTAGGTGTGGGGCCCAGGGCACAGTTTACCTTATTTCTGACGCCAGGTCTAAAGCTGACCAAGCAGGCTATAGAGCCTGCCCAGTGCCTCTAACTTCCCAGAGCTGGAGCTGCCAACATGTACCCCACACAGGCTCTTTTTACATAGGTTCTGGGCCTAGATCTCAGCTTTTTGTGCTCACAGGGCAAAGCTTTATAAGTGATCCATCTCTCTAGCCCAAAGGTGGAATTTTGTTGATATTAATTGATGTTTATATCAATTGATACCAAAAGCTTATAGAGCAGAGACCTGAGTAAGAGACACAGCTCACTGTGTGGTGAGCTTGCCCCTCCTTCTGCTAACTCCCATTCTATAGATCACCAAGCAAGGATGGAGATGCAGTCTTCATTTATTTTTAACTTGACACAAGCTACAGTCTTCTGGGAAGAAGCACCTCAATTGAGGAAAAAGCCTCTATCAAATTGGCCTGTAGGCAAAACTGTGGGAGCATTTTCTTGATTAATGACAGATGTGGGAACACCCAGCCCATGGCAGGCAGTGCCACCCCTAAGTAGGTGGCCCTGGGCTGTATAAGAAACCAAGTGGAGCAAGCCATGGAGAGAAAGCCAAAAAGCAGAGTGCCTTCATGCCCTGTGTTTCAGTTCCCGCCCTGACTTCCCTCAGAGACAGACAGAGACTTGGGCTGTTTAAGCCAAAGAGACATTTTTTTTCAACCAAGTTGGTTTTGGTCCCGGTGCTCATCAGAGCAATAGGAAGTCAGACTAGAACATGTCCTAGACCGCTGGAGTAAAGAAGGTGGCTTTAGCTTTGGCAAGCAGTGAGGACGTCTGAACACAGTGGAACTGGCTTTGGGGATTGCGACTGCCTGGTGCTCTCATACCCTCTTCACTCCCATGTGGCATGGAGACCATCGGGAGAGTCCTCTTTAGGGGAGCCAACAGCCACAGCCTCTCCCTATGATGCAAACGCATTTAAGCACACATGCTCAGAGTTGCTGCCACAGGGAACAGAGAAATGCATTATAAATCACAGGAGATCAGACACGTGTCCACACTGATGTCTTTATTCTGTTAAATATGCATTAGCTAAACATCTCATTTGAAAAGTCCTTGTGAGAGTCTTCTTAGAAACAGGCACAACTTTAAAATTTTGAGATCTCAAAGGAGATAAGTAATTTCAGCATTGGGGAGTGAAGACAGGGGACTCGGTGGCCGGCATGCTAGCTGAAATGATGAACTTCCAGTTCAGGGAGAGGCCCTGCCTCAAGGGATTACAGTGGAGGGTGATGGGGGCAGTGGTGAACAGGGAGGGGGCAGAGGGAATAGGAATTGCTCTCTGATCTCTTCACAGGCACACCGAGGAGTAATCGGCTTTAGAGCGATATCTCTGGAACCCACTGAAGCTACAGAGTGGCCTGCTACTGTAATAACTTACAAGTGTAATAATAACTACAGTAGTCAGAGTCTGAATTATGGCAAGGGCAGTGGAAGCTACAGAGTAGGGATGGGCAGCTGGCAGGCTGAAGATGCCTTAATGATTGGATGAGTTTGGAGTAGCTAAGCCCATCTTTGGGTTTGAAGCATGGCCTGTTTATCACTGCATATGGTCTTAGTTATAACGCAGGGCCTTGGCACACCGCAGGAAATACCTCTGCTTTGAACGAACGAATGAGTGAGTACAAGGGTGACATTGAAGATAGCTCCATTATTTTACCTCCAGCACCTGGAAAGCATAACCTCTCACTTAAAAGAGAAGAGAGTGCCAGACACAGGCTGGTCTGAGAGTAGATAAAGTAAATTGGATTCATTGCACTGACTTAGAAGTGAAGATGCCCCCAGGAGAATGCTCACAGACCACTGTAGCTTGTGGGAGAATCCAGGGCTGTTAAAAGGGGTTCAGTGACATCATACAGAAGGACAGTCCAGACCAGGCATTGATCCAGAGAAGAAGAGAGACAACAAAATAAACAAACAAACAAAACAAAACCAAACATACCTAGATTCTGGTGTGGACGCACTGCATCCTCCCCTCAGATTCACGCTAGCACAAACGATCTCTTCTAATCTTTGGGGTAGATCTTGGGAGAACAATCAAAATTCACCTAGATCCACCTGGGAAAAGTGGGGGAAGTGTGGTAGTTTTGAGCTCAACTTTCACTCTTCAGGTCCATATCCTCACAGGCTCCAGTCTCTTCTATGCCCCACCCCCTGGAGTACTTGTAGTTAGTGGTATAGAGACCTCACTTCACTACAGCATGAGTCCTTAAGGGGACCAGTGAGGGAAAAGGTGAATATTCTCCCAGCAAGAGATTATACACACACACACACACACACACACACACACACACACACACACACACACACCTTGAAAATAGTTAAGGACTTTTGCGTGGCTTTCTGGTGTGTACTGTTAAGTCGTTGTTCGTAAGCGGTATCAGAGGTAGGGCATTTCTCAGCTTACACAGAAGAAAAGCAAACGTGTCCCGAGACACATTTGACATTAACCGTGCCTTGGCTGTCTGGGATCTTCCACTTGTTACTATGTTTAGCAATGAAGCCATGAGAAAAATCCCAGTCTAACAGTAGAGGAGTCTAGACACTGACATGGGAGTGCGTCTGCTAAAGTATAGACTTCTTCCAAGCACAGCAGAGCCCAGCACCAAGAGGAGGAATCCATAACCTCTACTGACTAAATTCCCCCAGAGACCTGGAGGCGTGAAATCAAAGCATGGTTTGGAGTACCACTTGCCTGCTTGACCTGAACTTAAATGAGCACACAAAACTTGTGTATCTACGGGGCCTAATCTCTTACTGCCAGTTAGAAACAACATTTCAACAGTTTTTCAGAATGGTTCATTGCATGGAAACAGAACTGTAGTGGAGATGGCAGAACTGGAGCTGGGTAGTAAATTGATTTTCTAAGTAATTATATCCTAATTTTTCTACATCTTACTCTTTCCCAAATTAAAAAAAAATTATGACAGAAATACGGGTAATAAGAACTTCAAAATGACTGATGCTCAGAGGAGTCAAAAAGCAAGTCGGAGGTCTGGGAGTATTGCACTGTGTCGTTAATTTCATTTGCTTTCTATTCCCCTTAACATCCACTTTCAACCACTAACATGTTCACATGGTCTATGGAATTTCTAGCATTAACCTGCACATGACAACAAAAACAAGAAAAACAGTAAAATAAGTAAAAAAAAAAAAAATAGAGTGTATAATGTGCAACTAAAATATTAGAAAACCAAAAGATGGAGTAAAAAAGATTATGTTAAAGTGCAAATAAAAGGGTCTAGAAAAGGTTAATCCATAGGTATAGTTATATAAATGATCAAAGTAGTGAAACAGGATTGGAATAGCACAACAGAATTTTCTCCTTGTTTTTCCTCTTCCTCTGTAATATTGTGGACAGTGGCCATTATCTCCTCCATACTGTACTGTAGTGGACGGTGGCTGTCATCTCCTCCATAGTGTACTATAGTAGATGGTGGCTGTCATCTCCTCCATAGTGTACTATAGTAGATGGTGGCTGTCATCTCCTCCATACTGTACTATAGTGGAAGGTGGCTGTCATCTCCTCCGTACTGTACTATAGAGGATGGTGGCTGTCATCTCCTCCATACTGTACTATAGAGGATGGTGGCCGTCATATCCTCCATACTGTACTATGATGGACAGTGGCTGTCATCTCCTCCATACTGTACTATAGTGAATGGTGGCTGTCATCTCTTCCGTACTGTACTATAGTGGATGGTGGCTGTCATCTCCTCCACACTGTACTGTAGTGCACGGTGGCTGTCATCTCTTCTATAGTGTACTATAGTGCACAGTGGCTGTCATCTCTTGCATACTGTACTATAGTGGACTGTGGCTGTCATCTCCTCCATACTGTACTGTAGTGGATGGTGGTCCTCATCTCCTCCATACTGTACTATAGTGGACAGTGGCTGTTTCCTCCTCCATACTGTACTATAGTGGACAGTGGCTGCCATCTCCTCCATTCCGTACTGTGGTGGATGGTGGCTGTCATTTCCTCCATACTGTGCTCTAGTGGATGGTGGCTGTCATCTCCTGCATACTGTACTGTAGTGGACAGTGGCTGTCATCTCCTCCATAGTGTACTATAGTGGGCAGTGGCTGTCATCTCCATACTGTACTGTGGTGGACAGTGGCTGTCATCTCCTCCATACTGTACTATAGTGGACAGTGGCTATCATCTCCATACTGTACTGTAGTGGACAGTGGCTGTCATCTCCTCCATACTGTACTGTAGTGGGCAGTGGCTATCATCTCCATACTGTACTGTAGTGGACAGTGGCTGTCATCTCCTCCATACTGTACTATAGTGGACAGTGGCTATCATCTCCATACTGTACTGTAGTGGACGGTGGCTGTCATCTCCTCCATACTGTACTGTGGTGGACAGTGGCTGTCATCTCCTCCATACTGTACTATAGTGGACAGTGGCTGTCAGCTCCTCTATACTGTACTAAAGAAGATGGTGTATCAGTGTAATATTTCTTAGAGTGTGACTGAGGCCCAAGTTTGCAGACCTAATCACTTTATGGGTTGGAACTGTGTCATGAAAATGTGTAGAGTCACATAGTAGGGCAGTGATGAGTTCAAACTTTGCATTCATATATGGATCTATAAGTGAACTGGCCATGATTACCTATCTGTGGAAAAAATTTTAAAAATCAATATGGAGAACAGGACAGAAAATAATGTTCTTGTAGTCAGGAGATGCCATTTCTTCCTGGGCCACATGAAAGGCATCCATGCTTTCTGTGTGATCTTTCTGTCAGTCTATTGGTAATTCTGAAAGAGACTTCAGATTAATGACTTGATCGGACACCGGCATCACTCCATGCTGAAAATTTTGTCTTTTCTTCATGTTTATTTATCTATTTGTTTGGAAATTCTATAAAGCATCTCTGCAGGGAAGGCCACCGGGGCTCTGTTCTACAGCTGAAAACCCTGCTAAGTTCACAGAAAACGCTGAGTGCTGTCGTAGCTCCTCCCATGCATGCCTCGCAGCGGACAGGACAGGCTTGGAGCACCTGCTCAGTGCCTCACTGAATAAGTTAGAGCCACTGTGAGGCCTGAGTCATTGTCTGAATGCAAATGGAGACCATAATGGCTCAGGGAGAACCGACCTTCCTTGCAAAACTGCTCATTAATTTCTTAGGAGACCTATTTTCAGACAGCTTGCTACTAAATAAACTCTGCCCATGTTTCTGTTAGGGTTTCTTGCTATCTATATTAATAACACTTAGGCACTTTCTGTACATATGCAGGGTTCGCGCATTTACATTCATTGCGGTTTGATCATATTCCAGGCCACGAACCAGAATGCCTGGCAATGAGGAGATAGAACTTTTACCTTCAGTAAGGATAAACAGTAGCCGTGACCAAACACTCAGATGGATTTCGTGAGTCAGGGACCAGGGAGGTCTGGAGGAGGAATGTACAAATCAGATCAAGGGCCCAAGAAAGTGAGCAAAGGATCCAAGTTGCAGATTAAAGGAGGAAGGTTGGTAGCGTGGTGAAGGACGGGACAACAGATGAGGCCTGCACAGTGCAGAGGTGCAGGGGAGGACCAGTGACAGCTGCAAGAGTGGCAGTGCACCCCACGGACACACCACCCTCGCACCACCAGGTGGCCACAGCTCTAACTGGTAGTCTTGCTGCCTTTACAATGTACTCTCCACCCCATGGTCAGCTGAAGGCTCCTATGCTTTTGTTATCATCTTGCCATCACAGGAAATGCATAGGGCACTAATAGTTCATCCCTCCACCTCAGCTTCTTCTCCCTGACCCTCTCCTCTCACGCGGCTGTCCCACTGGCATGCTTGCTTTTGCTCTTTCTTTGTGTCTAGTTAAGAACATGAAGCCCTGTGCCAGACAAAAGAGAGTTCATTAAACTCATCAGCAGCTTCATGTCTTGCCAGGAAAAGTTTTAGCCATATGTACACAGGTCCCTGGGACTGCTCTCAAGGGAAGGACACATGCCCTCCTCCCTCTTCCTGCCCTGACTAAATGGTGCCCTCTGGAGCTAGCCTCTTTCATAGTGGGATATATATGTCTACACAGGTAAGAATATTCACACAGGAAGCGGCGGATCCATGAAGAAATTTAGAACTTAATGACACACATTATGTAGCATGAAAAAAGAAAACAGCACAGACCAAAGAGACAGAAACTTCAGTCCATTGGTGGTTACTGTGTGTGTGTGAGTGTGTACGTGTTTACGTGCATACATGTTACACTGTTGCAACATTATATTTGTGTATATATATACATATATATGACATGAAGTTTAAAGACTAATAAAATACTTTATATAAAGGATATCTGTTTGATAGAATATTAATTAGTTTAAATTCCTTCGGAAGCAAGGATCAGTAATGATTAAAACCATTAATGAAGACTGCTTTCCTCTCTCTTCTCAGTATCATTTTTTAAATAGAGTATTTTCTTTTAGTGCTTTCTGAACTAGGCTTTTTGGTGACTTGTTATCTATGATGACAAAATGAAACATTACTGCATAATTTATTTCTTTTCCCCTAAAACTGAGAGCTAACTGCTAAGACAGCTCCCACGACAAGGCAGATAACACTGGCTTTAAATGTCACAAAGAGCAGAAATATCAGAATGCTGTTATTCCTGAATAGCCACTGAGGTCAGAGGGCACACTGCTAGAATGAGGGTCAACCCAGGGAGCTGGGTGTTTATTCCTGTGGACATATATAGCAGTTTCCTGATCCTGTGAACTCTCTCCCGAGGTCAGAGAGAACAGCATTTTACCCTGTGTAATGGACAAGTCAAAATGCCTCCAAAGCATTTGCTCTAAAGAGAAAATAAACAGGAAGAGGGAGGAGAAGAGGAAGAGGAAGAAGAAGAAGAAGAAGAAGAAGGAGAAGGAGAAGAAGAAAAAGAAGAAGAAAAATACTGTGGCTGAGAAAGTTCTTTTGGATATAAATCTACTTACAGAAAAATTTCCAGGTATTTTCTGAGTCCAACACAGAGTGGGTATCGTTTCTCACGGTCCACCTCCCCAAAGTGACAGATTAAAAAACAATGTAGCAGATTTGGTATTTTATCAGTATTTGCATTATCTTTGTTCCCAGAGAAAAGATCATTCAAATCCCCTAACTTCATACTTTCGTCCAGACGTTGCTTCTAGAACATTCCAGACATGTCGTGATTGAACCTGCTGTGTGTTCCTTGGACTTCATTCAATGTCTGCTTGGTGATTCTTGTTTTTTGCACTCTGGGCTGCAGCTAGAATCCCTGGGTGGCTTGTATTCTTGTACAATTGCCCTGACATCTGCAGGCCTCAGATGCTGAAGGCAGGCAGCACCAAGTGCTTGCCAGTCACTGACACAGATGCCCTCCTGCTGACCATCAGTATTGATCTTCAGTACGAGCCTAGTGGGTGACTCTCTGGCTGGGTCTATGTTTTGGAACTGAATTATCCATGAATAAGAGCGTTTATGCTTCCTGGCCCTGGACCATTTCAGAGTCACAGCTGTCTTGATTTTCCCCGCACAGGGTTCCATTCTGGCTGTGTGAATGCCACACTATCAAGTTGAAGTGTTCTTTAAGAGAAGAAAGTGAGATTTTACTGAAAAGGTGTTTTTCAGTCTTTTTTAAAGAAATAAGTACATTCAGATACTATCTAGCAAATAATAAGCTGTCAGCGTCCTGCCAGAAGTAGTTTGGGGTCAAATACTGAAAGAAAAGTGAAAATTGTCAAAGCAAGAACCATACATAAAAGGTCGGATATTTTGCATGGAAACCTGGCTTTCTAAACACATCGAACATCAAATTAACTATGAAGTACAAGCAGCCAGTCTCACACAGTTTCTCTGGTTCCTTTCGACAGTTGCCTGTAATGATTGAGAGTAGCCTCCTAGAGCCCGGATAGCTCAGTCGGTAGAGCATCAGAAAACAGCCTCCTATGCAGGGGGCATAGAGATGACCCTCCCCAAAGTCCTTGTTACCCACCTGTACATAACGATCATATCCTCAATGCTTGCGTCTCCTAAAGAATGAAGATGTGAGTTTTCAGAAAGAGCTGCCCCATGTCGCCTTTGTGCCTCAGCACAGACTGGCCTTCCTATTTTGTTTACACCGGCTTCTGGCTGATTTTAAGAGCCATCTACTCCTCTGCTTCTAAAGGTTGTCAAGTTCTTCAGACTGATCACCCACTCAAGATATTAGCTCCTATTTCCACTCAGCCAGCGGTGACCCCTTCTTGCCAGGCAGCTGTCTTTCATCCTTTGTCCCAAGCAGCGTCTCTTCCCGGACTGGGAAAAGCACAATGCAGAGTCCATTTTAGAGGGGTCTCTTTTGTACTGTGCTCATGATGATACACCCAAAGGTGATCTTCAAGTGGAGTGCAGCCGAGGAAGAATTTGAGAGGCTCGCCCCAACTGTACCCATGATGAGAGCACAGCTAGTAGCAGGATCTGTTCACAGTGAAGTCAGGGCTCATTACCCAGGTGGACAGATAGTCAGAAAAGCTGAAAGAACTTGCTTTAAGTCAGCTAGTCAGTGATGACTTGGGAGTTAATCCCAGAACCACATCTTTAGAAAAAACAGTGTTACTGTTTATCACCTGGCAGTAGGTGAAAAGAGGCCCCAGAGCAATTTAGAGTCCTTTAAGAACCAGCAACCGATATGTGTATGCATGACGCTGTCTGTACGTATGCACACACACACACACATTAATGAGTAATATAATATGACACAATGGCTGAAACTGCCATATATATGGGTATGTATGTATTCCTAATATACATGCTATATTGTGTATCACACATGTGCACATGCACAAGTATTTATTAATGAGTAATGTAATATAATACAATGGCTGAAACTGCCATATATATGTATTTCTAATATACAGGTTATATTGTTGTGTCACACACAGGCACACACACAGAAAGAGAGAGATTCAGTGTAGTTAGCTGCCTCAAAGATTGTAGGTTGGGCAGCGCAGGGTCTGTAGAGCAGGGTGGAAACGTAGGAAGAACTGAGTAACAACTGTCTTGTAGCTTGAGCCTGTTTTGGGGCAGAATCCCGTCTTTCGCAGGGAGTACTTTCTCGCATTTCAATAATGTCTGCCACATTGTAGAGGCCAACCTAATTTACCTGGACTTTACAGATTCAGATGCAAAAGTTATCTAAGAAATGCTCCTTCTACACTGATGATGCTTGATCCAAACAGGAAACCACAGCTAGCCAGTTGGACACATGAAGCTTGGTATTACATTGATGGCCGGTGGATAGATGTCTACAGTCAGTGACTCACAGCTCAGGAACTTTTCTGAGGAGCTCTGGTTTTATCTGTGAAGGAGAAGGCAGGAGGTTGGTAGTGTGAGTGGCAATGGCCCATCAGGGTATCCCGACGGTCTGCTGGAAGTCCACTCTCAGAGAAATGTGTACAGAGACCTGTAGTGGATAGCCATTATGTTGCAGTTGGTTTTCCTCCAATCCTTAGTTCCCAGAACAACTTCATGAGACTCATTAAATATGCTACAACCTCAGCCACGTAGCTGGGCTCTTCTCTGACTAGCTCATACCTTAATCCACTTATTCTAATCTGCATTCTGCCAAGGGGCTGGTTATCAGCTCAGGCACCATGTGTCTGTCTTCCACACATCTTGCTGGCTGAATCTCCCGTGCCTGTCTCTATCCCAGAATCCTTTCTGCCTGCTGGAAATCCTACCTATTTCCTGCCCCACCCATAGGACATAGGTTTTTTTTTTTTTTTTTTAAATTGACAGGCATTGCATTAATACAATACACAAGAAATTCCTTCTACAGGACCACAAGGAAGTCTTGTTAAAGAGTGATGGCTCAGAAGGTAAAGTAAACTACATAAGCAGAAGGCCCTGAGTTTGACTCCTAAGAGAACACATAGGTCCAGACACAGCAGCACAACTGGTCAGTGCTCCTACAGAGGTGGGGGGGAGGTGGACATAGTCCTGGAAGCTCATGGATGGGCTAGCCTGGCATATGCCGTGCTGAACTCCTGGAGACTTTGATGGCAAAGAAGATGGAAGGAGAGAACCACCACCTATGGTTGTCCTTTGACACATTTCTCTGACACATTTGAACACACACACACACACACACACACACACACACACACACACACGACTGAAAGTCGAGGTGAAGTGCCTTCCTTGCTGTCATTAAGCTATGGGCAGTCAGTGTTTTTCGGCCTTGACCCATTCCCTGGGTTGCATCAGAAGTGGCCTGGCTTGATTACGGCGCCCTGGGTGTTATCTCATTCCTCGTCTTTTTCCTGCTGCCCTAGTGTAGTTAGGGTAAATAAATGATTCTGGCCAGGAAGTCAAGCTCTGTGTGCCACTCTGCCTTGGACTTCTAGAACTTGTAGGACTCCTGATGTATGCCTGGCCAGGTGGTGACCAGTCTCTTTCTGAAGAGAACCCATGGAGGGAGGGAGGAAGTCATTGCTAACGGGAGGTCAACCACACTAACCCTTTTGCAAAGTGACCAGGCAAATAAGTGACCTTCATGTCCATGGTCCAACCTGGGCATGTGTTCCAGTGAAAAAGGAATTGCTTTACTTGTCCTGGAGCCCCTGATGGCACCTCAGTGACAGTGCACACAATTTAAATGCGAAACTAGCTTACAGCAAATGCGGCTAAACATGGCCTCCCCCTCTTGCCTGCTCCAGAATTACTCATCCAGGAAATCTCCGTTATGCTTAGAAAATAAATGATACCTTTCTATTCCCAGCCATATTTACTGTACAACCTGCTTTCCAGCCCCTTCATCTTGTTAAAGGTCTCAGATCAGGACCTGAGAGTAGCACATTTTTATTACAAAGGGTGTTTTCTTGATAAAAAAATTTTCTAGTTTATATCTAAAATGCATACATGCTAGGTATGGTAGTGTACACCTTTAGTCCAAGCACTTGGGAGACAGGCAGGTGGGTCTCTGTGAGCTCCAGTACAACCTAACCCATGGAGTGAGTTCCAGGCCAGCCAGGGTTGCATGCTGAGACTCTGTCTCCAGAAACCAAAGAGTAAAATAAAATAAAATAATAAATACATAAATAAAGTAAGATGAACAAACCTCCAAAATGAAGCCACACTTTTGAAACAAAATCAGCCCTCAGCACCTTTAGCTTTCTAATGGAAAGATAAGATTTTTTTTTTTTAAATCAAGTTACTTAAGAATCTGAGCAGAAACTTCACACCTGCAGATCATCTTAGAAATGTGCAAAATGCAGACACATTCTCAACAAATATAGAACTAACATCCACACATTGGAAATAGCAGCCGAGACTCAGGGAATCTCACTAACTCGCCATAAACTTTTGAAATGGAAAAAAATTAAATGCCCCCCATCCCCCCCAAAAAAAGAACAGATCAGTGACTTTTAATCATTCTAATGCTGAGGCGGGAAGACATTTGCTATAATTTCTAACACATTAATTTTTATCTGAAGACATTTGCAAAAAACACTTGACTGAGAATATAAATGTAAAAAAATCAGGGCTGGTCTTTCTCAGGAGAGAGTCTTTGCACTTAGCTTAAGAGGGGAGATTAATTGCACACGTCTCATTATAAGAGCAAGTTACCCTGATCACCTTGGTGCTGCCATGTGGAGCAAGACGTATGTACGGGAACAGGGAAGCCGTGTGCGGTGAGGACACAGAAGTATATGCAGCTGTACCTACGTGAATACAGGACCCAGTGAGAGGAACTCACGGCAAATCAACTCTGTCATCCAGGAGCTGAACTGTGCCCTTGGCTCACGAGTGTGCGCCCATGAGTGTGCATTCACGAGTGTGCATCCAGAGAGTGCATCCATCCACCAGCAGCTGTGCTGTCCAGTAACAAGTAAACAAAACTTCACTTCATCCCTGAATGCTGTTCATGGCCCGAGTGTTGCTAACCTAAGAACGGGCACTGCCACCAATCGAACGGAATTCAAAGGAATAGGATGAGGGCCCTTTAGCAATTTTATTATAAGTCACAAAATGTAAAGATGAAAGCCACCTAGGAAGTTCAGATCAACTCTGTGGGTTGTTTTTTTTTTTTTTTTTTTTTTTTTGTCTTGCTCCCAAATTTGCTTCTCCACATTGTCCTCAATGTAGCTCATGCCAAGTCCAGCTTGTGACACGAACCCTTAAAATTCTGTAATGGAAGATTCCTTGGGGTGCTTGTGAGGCCCCTGCACGGGTCAGGCTACCATCCTTTCTGGGAGTCTTGCTTCTTTTTTAACCTGGCCACCCATCCCTGTATTTAGCACATCACTTGTGGTGTGCTAGCGAGACACAAGGACCATCACAGGGGATGCACATCTGACCCCGCTCTAGTCCACTGCTCATCCTCCCTTCATCTATTCCTTCTCTAAAAGCTACACCCAGTTATGGGGCCAGCCTCGCTGCCCCTCAGCAGAAGGGAGAGTGCTGCGACATGCGCACTGTGGAGACTCATTCGGTAGGGAAGAATACATATTGTTGGCCAGAAAATGGCTTTTACTACAGATCATATTAAGGGGAAAAATCCTGACTCAGGAAGGCAGACAATATCATGTTTTCTCTCATTTGTGTAGGAACCCCAAAACCATGTATAGATATGACACGAGAGCAGAAGGGAGGATAAGGTGAGGGAGGGAACCAGTAGGAGGTGGGAGACAAGGGAGAGTGGAGGGGTGATCAAAATACACAGCGCACTTGACAGAATTTGTCCTTATGAAACCCAGCTCTAAGAGTAATGGAATATGAAAACAAAACAAAACAAAACAAAACAAAAAACCCTACTGAGTTTCCATAGATCTGCAGGCTTTGAAAGAACTATTGAGCTTATCGCAACAACACTTGGATTACTTGTCATAGATTTTAAACTTTATTTTACTATTTTATTAGTACATGCCAGGAATTCCTGCTGAGCCAAGAACAGCGGACCCTCCATAGTGAGCCCCTCTCACCCCTCTGACTCCTCCTCAGCCGCCCTTTAGTGAGAATATTACTCTTTCACAGTGAAGGCTCTCTGCAGCTGGTGATGCCATTCCTGTCTACTTTTGCATGCACCACCATCCCTGCTTCTCTCCTTTGGTCTTTCTTTCTTTTCTTTTCTTTCTTTCTTTTTTTTTTTTTTTTTTTTTCATTTCTAAGATCCACTGCAGGGTCTACATTCAATGCCAGGCTGGGAGGCCAGGGATCGGGATGGATGCAAAGTCCTTAGGACAATGCCAGCATACAGCAAGTGCACCAAGAATAAGTGAATGAATGAATGAATGAATGAATGGGCAAACCAGTATTGCCTTCCTCTGAGAAGCACTAGGAGTCTCTTAAAAGAGATGAGGAAAGGGCAGCATTCGATGCTTTCTTCTCAGGACAGAACAGACAGGCTTTTCTGAGGACCAACTTCTTCTGAGTGTGGAGCACAGAGGCAAGATGAGGAGGCAGGCCACCGAGGCGCTGCTGTGTGGTCTTCGGGCCAACCAACCTGAACACTCTGCGCTTCCTGCTCCCTTCACTTTGTTCCACTCACCCGTGATGCAGCTGACGTGGTCTGCAGTAAGCGTGGCTCCTCTCTCTGTAGAATATATACATGCAAAGCTAAGTGAAAACACGAGGGGAGGGGCAACAGACCTGTAAGAACAAAGCCAGAAAAGCCTTAGATCCATGACAAATGAAGTTACGGAAAATAGTGGGACAAAAACAGACCTTAAAAAAAATGGAAGCACAGGACTTTGGATGACATGATGTAATGCTGGTCAAAGGCAATTTGTGCCATTTCCATTTGATGTTAAACCCTTTAACCCAGATAATTGTTCTAAACTGTAAAGGGCAAGGCAAATTTAATGGAAAAACCCCAAACTCAAACGAACTTGAGAGAGCATTTGAAACAGAGGAGGCCCCATTGAAATAAATTCTGCGTTCATGCATATCACATCGGTGCATGCTAAATGAATACAAACTCAGAAACGTTATTTAAAGTATTTAAAAGTGTGTGAATTATATACAAGTTTATTTTATTTTTGAGTAGAAAGTGGCTAATGTCTTAAGTATTCTGAAAGTATTCTGAGGAAGAGAGACTGTTTTAAGTTTTGTCAGAATGAATTAATTGACTCATTTCCGGGGGTGGTGCACTTTATACAGTATTATAAACTGTTATTTCACAGGGATTGTTTTTGAGAATTTAGAAAAGAACCTAGTAATTCTGGGTTTTACTAGGGTATGCTGTGCCACACCTGGACAGTCACAAAGATTCATCGGAGCTACAAACAGCTGATGATTAACCATGTTGCTGAGTTGATGGAGTGATGGAAGCACTGGGGCCATTTTGGGCACCCCCACATCTGCAGCCCACCTGCTATTTAAGTCTGGACTCACCTATGAAGAAGCTCAATAGTCCCACATGCTCCTGTCCTCTTTCTTACCTTTGCAAGATGCCCGTCAGCAACTTCAGGGAAGCACTGAGGGCAGGTGCCTGTATTCCCACGGACATGTCATTTGATGTGTTACTGACAGATCAAGCTAAAAGCACAGCGAGGATTTGCATGAGATGAGGGCATATTGTAGGGAGAACGTCCAATTGATTATGTTAAATGACACACAATCTTTAACATTTTTGAAAATTGCAGAACAATTTTATTATTAAATAGCTATTACTAAAGACCTGTTAAATAGGCCTTAATAATTGTGCTTACATAATGATATTTTATATGCTAATACACTAATGAAATGCCAAGGCTTAGACATGGTTGTCTTTATCAGACCATTGGATCTCCTTCCCCTCTCTCTCTCTCTCTCTCTCTCTCTCTCTCTCTCTCTCTCTCTCTCTCTGTGTGTGTGTGTGTGTCTCCTCTCTCTCTGAAAACTCCTTTGAGTAGAATTATTTCGTCCTGTCCTATTTTCTGGGTCAGCACCATAGACAATAGAACAATGTTACAGCAATTTGATGAAGAAGCTGACAATTACAGAGCAAAAGTGAAAATAATTAGTAGAAATGAGTCTGCAGAATTCTGCTCCTGGTTTTTGGAAGGCATGCTGTAAGATCCAGGAAAGGGGCTGGGGAGATTCGGGCTGCAGAGCACCCTCACTGTTCAGCTGACTGCTGACCCAGCACCACAATGGTGTTTATCTAAATGTCCCTCCCTGGGGCTAGATGTGAGTAGCTCTAGCATGTGGGGGTGTCTGTGAAAATGTGAGTTATCAGTGCTGACTCATGTGTCTCTGTGCTCCCACCCGCACCCCACTTGAGGGCCGTTCTTTTCTGAGCCTATTTTAAGACAAACTAGCTCCCCCTCTCCCTCTTTCCCTCCTTGCTTCTTCCTCAGCTCCGCTTCAAGGTTCTACCCTAACTCTTTAATTCCAGACTCCTGCACCAGGGTAGTTGCATCAACAGATGGTGCATTCCTGCTTTGTGTCCCTTTTAAATTTTTAAGTGATTTATTTACTGTTTTCATTATCATTTGTTGGCTTCAATATGTATGTTTTAGAGTTGCGCGTGCATGCCTTGCGTGTGCATGTTTGCAGGTATCTATGCAGGCACACATGTACATATATGTGGATGACCAAGGTCAATGTGGGATGTTTTCCTCCATGGCTTTATCCCTTCTATCTCTGGAAGGGTCTCTCACTGAACTCATTAGTCAGCTTGCTCCTGGAAGTCCCCATCTCTCTGCCTCTCTGCCTTTAGTCCATCAGCTGGGGTTGCGGGTGGGCCACTCCACCCACCTGACCTTTTTGTGGTTCTAGGTGTTAAAAATTCTGGTACTCATGTTTGCATGGCAAGCACTCCCCAACACTGATGTCTTGTTTTAACCAAAGGAGCATACTGTGCCCCCCCCCCAGAAAGTTCAATAAAGGAGGAAAATGAAAAAAAAAAAAAAAAAGCTTATAATAAACTCAGAAGCCAAGCTATCTAGACTTCACTCCTTGCCATAACATCTTTTTGCTTCGGTCAACGGGGCCGTGTGGACTCTTCTGAAGAAGTTGGAAGTCATAATGCTCTCTCACTCTGGACTCAGTTGGGCGCTCTCCTCTGCAGGTGTTCTGTCAGCTCAGACGTTCCAAGCACCGCCTTTCTCTAGCTTCCATGCCAGGAGGGATCATGTTCCCTGCTCTTGTCTCTGAAAGAGTTTGGGGGCACTTCAGAGTGAAGACACCTGGAAGACAGAGGTGTGATCAACTGTTCACAGCCACAGCAGCAAGGGGGCAAGTCGGAAGTGTAAGATAAGACTGCGCATTGCAGCTTGGCTTCCAGGATCCTCTTGTCATAGATGTGCAGAAGCAGGGCTCAAAGTAGCACTCAGACAAACTACATCTGAGGTAGACCTGAGGTACGCCTGAGCTACATCTGAGGTACACCTGAAGTACATCTGAGGTCCACCTGAGGTACACATGTACGTGATACAGTCAGTCACTTTTGAAATTGTCAAGGTCCTGCAAGCCGGGGAGAGACTGAGAGACATTCCAGAATCCACGAGCTCACTGTATAAGATAGCCTAAGGCAATATAATTCATGACATAATGCCTTGCTGTAAAGATGTTTTCAGAAAGATTGAAAAGGAGTTTGACAGGACCTACGAGTCTTATAAAAAACAACAACAACAACAACAACAACAACAACAACAACAAAAAAAAAAACACAGTATGAATGTTATCTTTCTGGCTTTGACCCGATGTTTTCATTTTGGTTTGATGGAAGGGTAACCTTGTTTGTATTCAGAAGAAGAATCGAAGAATTCAGGGTTCATATTAACAGCACAGCATATTTACAGGATTCTGGGATGAATCTATTTTACTCACAAGTTTTTTTTATTAAAAAAAAAAAGATTGCTTCCAAATTAAAAAACTAAAAATAAAATTGTCCTTAGGTCTCACTCATAGCTAAGGAGCTTTTGGCAGTGGGTGGCTATTGGGAGAAGGAGAGGCCACATTTCTTACAGGGAGATGGCCACTGTAGGATGTCCATGCCCCAGAGGATGGTACTACCGCATTCATGTGCATACTCAGCAGTAACTGAATTCAGTGAGTTATTTCTAAAAAGAGAGAGAGGACATTGGGGTGAGGAGGGAGATGGTGAGGAGGGAGTTAGATAGCAGAGCGGATTGGGGTGAATATGACAAGGACACGTAAGCCAAATAACCCCTCGCTGCTCCCCAAGTTCTTTTTGGTCATGGTGATTTATCACAGCAATATATCTAGGACAATATGCATGAATTCTCAAAGAATATGTATTTAAAACATAAGTAAATACAATGTAAAATAAAGGGAAGATCATTGTAGAATTGTGTGGTGTTGTACCCCAGCTCAGTTTAAGTCCTGACACTGCCAAGGATATAATTTGGGAAATTTTGAGAAAAGCCAGTCCGTCACTCAGAGCTTGTGCCTCTGCAGCTTGCAGCAAAGCTCCCACTGTTTCCGAGACACATCTGAGTGATTTTCCTCATCCACTGCCAGGAACAAGGTGCCGCAGCGGGGAGATCCTTCTGTTACCCACGGATCTTTATCTTCCCACATACCCGCTTTATCTTCCCAGAACTCTCAGCAGTAATGCAGATTCCAGATGAACTCAAGAATCTGGGTAGCACATTTGGATGCGTTCTCACCTCACAGTGTGTTGTACAGACTCAGGGATGGCTTTACACCACCCTAACTTGTTTATTTGCAAATGAGAAGCCTCTGACCCAAATGCCACTCTTTGGGTAGGGCTGTCACCTGCGGGTGTCCACTCTTTGGGTAGGGCTGTCACCTGCGGGTGTCCACTCTTTGGGTAGGGCTGTCACCTGTGGGTGTCCACTCTTTGGGTAGGGCTGTCACCTGCGGGTGTCCACTCTTTGGGTAGGGCTGTCACCTGCGGGTGTCCACTCTTTGGGTAGGACTGTCACCTGTGGCTGTTCACTCTTTGGGTAGGGTTGCCACCTGTGGGTGTCCACTCTTTGGGTAGAGCTGTCACCTGCGGGTGTCCACTCTTTGGGTAGGGCTGTCACCTGCGGGTGTCCACTGTTTGGGTAGGGCTGTCATCTGCGGGTGTCCACTCTTTGGGTAGGGCTGTCACCTGCGGGTGTCCACTCTTTGGGTAGGGCTGTCACCTGCGGGTGTCCACTCTTTGGGTAGGGCTGTCACCTGTCCAGATGGTTTCTTTCTTCTTGTGGACCACACTGTCCGCTGGGCTAAAAGCTCTTCACCCACTGTGCAGATGCTCCCTCATGTTTGATGACCCTCCAGGGTTTTAATTTTTCCTATTGTGTTTTATTTTTTACATCAAATTCAAGGGATACAAGGTGATGATTTCAATCCTATTTACAATGTATAGTAATCAGAATAGGGTGCTTAGCATTCCTGGCTCCTTGAATACAGTAAGTGCCCTGGAAAAAATACATCTTAATTAGGCATTTATATGCTATAGTGCGATGTTGGAATGTGTGTATCACTTCAATAAGTACCCCCCCCCCATTCTCTGGGACTTACAGTGGCATACAGTGCTGATGTCATCAGCCAGTATTATCAAGTATCAAATCAATAAAAGGTTAGACTATCAAATGCGAACTGTTCAAGAAGTTTCTCTTTATGCAAAGTGATAACCGCATAAAACTAATCCGATGCCACCGTATATCAAAAAGATCGATTGAACATAAAAACGTCCAGATTAGTGATGGTGGCATCAGGCATGCGTTTTTCTAAAACTTTGAGTAGACAGCTGAGGATTTGTTTAAAAGTGCATCTCAGGGCTTTTGTTGCTAGGCAGTAATGCCTCAGTCATGCGGCATTTTCTCTTAAATTATATACAAAATCAGTCTCTGGTAAGTGCAAATATTTTTAAATATGTAAAAAAAGAAATTTTACTTTGAACAAAATTATTTTTTTCATATACTGGATGAGTTTTATTCACTATCAGAGTGGACGTGCTTGCTACGTCCATCCTTTTACTGAGCGTGTGCTGAACCCAGATCTCATAATGCAGCCTCCACCCAAAGCTTCCTCCAAGCTCCCCCTTCCCCCTGCGGTGATCTGCAGCTCTGTAACAGTCCAAGGCACCGCAGTAAGGAAAAGCAGTAGGTTCTTGCAATTATTTTTCACTCAACATGCTAAACCTTGCTACTCAAAGAAGGTAGCTTCTGGGGCAGTCTTAGGCTCCAGTTAGAGGAATGCTTTACGGCCTGGTCTGTTTCAGATGAAGTGCCTGTATCCCATCTGCCACTCTGGCTCTCACTTGTAACTTAGCAGCATGCCACGGCCATAGAACATAACTCACCGTGTGACCACAGTCCTGGCGAGCAATGGCCCTATTGTTTACTTAAGAGAGAACGTTAGGCTAGCTTCGCTACAAGTAAAGTTTCCATGCTTTGAAAATACAAAGTTGACGTTATTGTGCTTGCTTTTTATATTTTATGGCCGATGCACCTGGCACAAATCCCATCTTAAGCCAGTGATTTTCCACCAGACTGAAAGGAAGCAGAAGCTCCATCATGGTGCTGGCAAGGGAAAGGTGCTCCTCAGTGTGCCGGGGGCGGGGGCACCTGAGCTCTCAGCACACTGTTCAGGCAAGAAGTCACCCATTTCCACACAGTCTGCTATTTCAAAGTGTATATTTGAAGGCCGTTTTTATAAGTGGGTTCCATATAATCCAGATTTCGAGTGGCAAAGGCCATGGAGGAAGACAATGTTTTCCTGTAGCTTACTTATCTAGCACCTAAAGTTTCAAGAATTCTTTCAGGCCATAAACCATTATTATTTTTGTTGTCGGGTCAACCTTTCTTTTTATAGCCCATTAACTGGTGAGTGGATTAAAATCAAATTTAAATAAGTTATATAATGTGTATAGAAATAGACTTACAAATGAGGTAGTCATCTGGGTAGCTGGGCATCCCAAGATAAGGTCATGAATCAAGCAAAATGTAGATTTAAAATGTGGCATGAGTAAAGCATGCATTTTTAAACTGGGGGCTGAAATTGGGAGACAGATTGTTAGGGGCCACACAACTTACAAAGCTCGCATTCACATACAGGTGAGGACATGTGACTGAGTGAGGCACCCGAATGCTGCCCAGGACAGGATCAGTCCGGTGCTTCTGACTTCTCCTGGCCTTTGTGAGTGGCAGCTCTTCTTGGAGTCTTTTCTCCACTTCTCGGTACGAATGTCGTGAGGACACACTGATTTCATGTTGGGAATCTGATCACTTTTGTGAACACGTGAGGATGACAGAGACATTTAAGGGAACATTCGGTGACTTTAACAGGAAGTTCTGAATTCAGTAAGCACTAATTATAATTGCTCTGCTGTTCTTTCTTAAATATCAAGTATCTGCTTGTTTGTTTATATATTTATTCACTTCTTTGTAAAAGGGTTTTATCTGCTCAGGCTGGCTTTGAAATTCTAACGCTGCTCCCTCTACCGCCCAAGCAGCGGTATTACAGGCATGTACCACCCCTGTGGGTTTACACAGTGCTGGGTCAAACCCCCTATCAACATTCTGCCAATGGAACTGCATCACCAGCCTGATTCTGATTCTTACTCGTTTGAGAGAAAGATTTTTGCCAATTACTTTGCTCCAAGTAAAGGTGAACTTCTGAGTTTCATATGACCGAAGACAGAATTTTCCCATCAGGCCATGTAACCAATCACAGAGGCCACCCCCCCTCCCCAGTCATGGCCACTGGACAGCGGGGGAGGGTCTTGCAGTCTGTGATATCACTGTCCCTCCATAGATGATTTTCTCAGATAAATTCCTGCTGGGATAGAGGTACAGCTTGCTGTAGAAATGAGGCAAACTGCTCTTGTGGTTTTTTTCCTCAGTGAAACATGTCATTTCTCTGTGTGATTCTGTAAGATTTTTTTTCTTTACAAGAAAACATTTATTGGGCTGAGAAACTATGCCCTGAAATGAAGAGGAGTTAGCGAGATGGAAAGAGAGGGACTTTGGATTGGGCGACTGTTTTGGTGGAAGGACTCTTCTGAAATATGGAAACGGTAGATTTGATGGTTAATATTAAATTAGAGAAAACCTGCCCGTTGTCTTATGCCTGCCCACAGCAGAGGCTCAAGGAGAGAAAGCACCGCTCACAGAATACACATGAACACGAAGGCTGCAGATGAGTGAATTCTCATTTGTCTGCCTTGATCCATCATTTTTCTCTGATCCTCTTATGCAATTAATTCAATGAAGGAAACAGGAAAGTGGAGAGCTGGAGGCTTCAGCATTCATAGATGCAGGGCCCTTTTCCAAAAATCATCAGTGGGCTGCAGCGCTCCATTTATCATCTTGAAATGAAGTGCGCAGATCAAATTAGGTATACTTGATTTAAAATGGCCTAATTTTAAAGGAGATACAAGTTCAGCATAGTTTAAAATACTAGAGTCTAATTCCTAAGAGTATTCAGAAAATAGCCAGCTGAGCCATGCTTCTACAAAGGAAACAGTGGGCCCGTTAACTGACATTTAATCCGCAGCCACTGGCACTAAGCCACAGGCCTTAGGGAGGTGACCAGATCCTTAGTGTGGAGATTGTGTGAATGACAAGTTAGAGAGGAGGCACTGGGAAGCTTGTGTGCCCCTCCCATGGTGGGAAGATGTCCACAGCCACAGGTACAGGAGACGCAGTCCACAGCCACAGGTACAGGAGACACATAGTCCACAACCACAGGTACAGGAGACACATAGTCCACAACCACAGGTACAGGAGACACACAGTCCACAACCACAGGTATAGGAGACACACAATCCACAGCCACAGGTACAGGAGACACAGTCCACAGCCACAGGTACAGGAGACGCAGTCCACAGCCACAGGTACAGGAGACACAGTCCACAGCCACAGGTGCAGGAGACACACAGTCCAAAACCACAGGTACAGGAGACACACAGTCCACAGCCACAGGTATAGGAGACACACAGTCCACAGCCACAGGTACAGGAGACACAGTCCACAGCCACAGGTACAGGAGACATACAGTCCACAGCCACAGGTACAGGAAACACACAGTCCACAGCCACAGGTACAAGAGACACAGTCCACAGCCACAGGTAGAGGAGACACACAGTCCACAGGTACCATCTAAGAGAACTGGCCACTCAGGACACAAAATGTACTGCAATCTTGACTGTGGACTTTTCGGACTCTAGAATTTTAAGGAGTGACTTCTGCTGTTTGTAAATTACTCAGTCCAAGGCATTTTTCTTACAGTATCCAATATCCATTTACGTAAAAATATTTATAAGCATATATGTATAAATGCTGATTTATAAACATATGCCTATAATTATATGCACATATATATGCAGGCTGATTCAGGTGCTTTTGCGACGGTGATGTAAGCTTCAGGGAATTGTCTAAAATAGTAATATTTCCTGGTGTCCTAGTATCATTTCTGTTGGTATGATAAAATACTGTGACAAAAGGTGTTGAGTTTACCTTACAGTTCTATATTTCAGTCCACCATTTAAAGGAAGTCAGGCTAGCAGGAACTTGAGATAGCTAGTCACATCACATCCATACGCAAGGGCAGGGGGAAGTGCTTCCACGCTCACTTACTGTTCACTTCCATCCTTCTCCAGCCCAGGACTCAAACCTCACAGTGGTGACACTGTTTGGGGCTTGTGAATCCTTTGGGGCTCTGCCGTAGCTAGCATAAGTAGATCATGGGGATGAGCATGAGGCTTGTGTCTGCTTTTGGTCAAACCCTGAGCCCTCTAGTTCCCATCCATTAAAGTCCTCCACATGTTCCGGACACCAGGGACTCTACCATGATGAGAGACTGAAACTGAATGCAAATATATATATGTTTGCCTTGAGTTTTTTCTTTTGTGATAGCAATGAGAAAAGTAACCAATACAGTGGAGAATACCGGTGGAGAAAAAATAGTGAAAAGAATGGAAGGACATGGGGGTGGGGGGTGGGGTAGAACAGGAGCTGACCATCCCGGAGCTGTGGCCTGGAGCACAGGAGGAGCCTGGAGCTGGCCTTCCACAGCAACTGCCTTAGTCTGTTTGCACAGTTATGCCAGAATACCATAAACTTGGCAATTTATATCCCAAATAAGTTAATTTCTCACCATTTTGCAGCCTTGGCTGCCTAAGGCTCTGGGGAAACATGGTGTCTGGTAAGGGCCTTCTTGCCTCATACACTCTTTCACTCCAACCTCATGTGGCAAAAGTTGACATCAAGGAAGGAAGTGCCCTCCCACCCTATGACCTTCAAGGGACCCAGCCTCCTCCAGGAAAACATCAATATATGACTTTTGATGAGACATGCATACTATAGGAGACACCAAATGGGCTTGAGTCTCAGAAACCAGCCCCAATGTAGGATCTGTTCATGAGAGGCGATGCCCACAGCTGGAGAGCAGAGACAGATGTACTGAGGTGAAGAGGAGGAGGGGCCTTTGCTTTCCTGCTCTGGAAAGTGTTGCTGGACATCCTTAGCAGTCTTGTGCACTCAGGGTTTTCCTAAGCCAAGTGGCAACAAGAACAGTTTCAACACCATTGGGCAGATTTCCGGCATCCACAGAGCCTAGAGACAGAAGGGGACACCACCTCTAGTTCATCTACCTGTGGATGTGCCTACCTGGGAGACGCAGGAAGACACAAGACGCCTTTTTTTTTTTTAATCTAAAACTCTGATTTACTTTTCTTTCACTTACTATCCCATTAATTCATGCCCTTAATGGTCAATTGGAAACACAAAGGCCATGCTTGCTCTATGAGTGTCTTAGCGTGGCAAGTGGTGTAATCATAGTGTTTATTTGTTAGTTTACTTTTGTTTTGTTTTGTTTTGGTTTGGTTTTTTTTAAGACAGTTTCTCTATGTAGCCTTGCCTGTCCTGGACTCCCTTTGTAGACCAGGTTGGCCTTGAACTCACATTAATCCGCCTGCCTCTGCCTCCTAAGTGCTGGGATTAAAGGCATGTGTGCTACCATGCCCAGCTGTTAGTTTACTTTTGAATCACTGAATGTTGTCTAAATTTTTACTATCTAAATATATATATATATATGTTATATATATAAACACGTCAACTATTAGGTGTCACAGAAATGCTTTCAAAAATGAGAATATTGGAAATACCAATTCTCTTCCTATGCAAACAAACCTTTATATTTTCTGGTTATAAGACCGTACCCTCTGTCCTAATTTACTGGCATGCACTGCCTGGAGCTCCTGTCCCAACAGGCCTGATTTCTCACATGCATATTGTCGAACGGTGCCTCATTTACTCTGGACAACATGTGTCCGTGTCCTGCATGCTGGATATCAGGAAGGTGTGTGGCAGGCACTGCAACCCGCTGACACAGCAGCCATGGGAATTTTCCTCTCCTTGGGTACCAAGATAACAGAGAGCTTGACTGCCTTGTCCATCCCTGTATCCACAGCCTGTAACACAGTTACAGTCACGAATTAGGCACCCATAACTATCTATGAAGCAAACTAATGGCAGCAACTAATGTTTCTAAATGCTTAAACTTCAAAGTCCATTTATCTAGATTTTCCAGCAGCTTTATTGGGTGTAAATCACATAACACATAATGCATGCACTTAAGCTGTAGAGCCAATGATTTGTAGCACACCCACCGTTAGACAACTGCAGCGATCCATTTGAGGGCTTTTTCATCATGTTCCAAAGAAACTCTGTACACAGCAATGGAAACTCTGTGTCACGTCTCCATTTTCCCATAATCCTCTGTCCACCCTGGATAACCCTGTGTGTGGGCTTTCAACAAAAATTCTATACTCATCCAGGCAAACTCTTTTGGACAGATGTGTGTCTCCAGTTCTCTTAGGTACATATGCAGAGTAGAATTTGCAGGTCATAAACAAATTAATGTTTTGACAAACTGCCAAGTGTTTTGCCAGTAACCGTTGTTTTAAATTCACAGGCAAAGCACAAAGACCCAGCTTCTCCGCCTCCTCACCAATTCCTAGTGTATGCTTTGTTGTTACCACCTGGGAGGATTGAAGTGGTGTCTCACGGTGGCTAACTCATGCACTTCCTTAGTGACATGGTTCTTAATTATTATTTTTTGTGTGCTTGTCATCCATCTGTGTGCCAAACTCTGTGCTAATATCTAAACTATGCTTTTTAATTCCATTGTTTTGAGATCAGAATTCATACAGCCTAGGCTTGGATTTCTGATGCTCTTGCCTCACCTCTGATGTAGCTTGCCAGTATATTCCATCATACTTAGCTATGTGCTTTCTTTATATTGCTCAGCACTTTGGGCTTTGTCCTATCTGTGCTTTGAAATAGTTTATGTTCTATGGTCTTTTTTTTTTCACTCTCTTGGTAGTGACTTTTGCAACAAAAATATTTTTAATTTTTGATAAAGCCCACAATGTTTTCTCTAGTTTCTCTCTCTCTCTCTTTCTTTCTCTCTCTCTCTCTCTCTCTCTCTCTCTCTCTCTCTCCTCTCTTTCTCTCTTGTTGTTTGTTGTTTTTTTGTTTTGTTTTGTTCTGGTTTGGTGTTTGGTTTTTTGAGACAGGGTTTTTTTTTGTATAGCCCTGACTGTCCTGGACTCGTTTTGTAGACCAGGCTGTCCTTGAACTCACAGAGATCCGCCTGCCTCTGCCTCCCTGAGTTGCTGGGATTCCGGGAGTGTGCCACCATGCTTGCCTTTCATGTTTTGATTTGTTGTCTAATAACTGTTGCCGAATCCACGATCACAAGGATGAGTGCACACACTCTGTCTATGAGTTTTGAATTATAATGTTACTCTTGGGTCTTTGATCCATTTTGAGTTAGATTTGGAAACAACAGAAGGCAAACAATCTCATCTTTCTGTGTGTAGAAATCTACTTACACTAGCCCCATTTCTTGAAGATTTTCCTGCTGGACTTTCTTGATGCCTTTGCTAAAATCAGTTGAACACAGGGTATGTGGTTTCCTTCTGGGATCTGGATTATTTCCTCCTGCAGTGTTTCCCTGCTAATGCTAGCACCCATTATTACAGATACTTAGTATCATAGACATCAGTATCTGTCTTATTACAGATACTTAGTATTACAGATACAGATATCTGTAATGCTAAATACCTGTAATATTTTGTGATTTTTCAGTGTACAAACATGATGTTTCCTTTGTTAAATCTACTCCACAGCTGTCTTCTCTTCCCCACCCTGTACTTGGGATTGAACCTAGACCTTGCAGGTTGTCTGAATACAGCACAGTCTCTAGGTTTTGTTCTTTGATGCTGTTGCAATGGAACTGGCTTCTTAGTTTTAGTTTTGAATCACAGATGGCAAAATCAATCATTCCTTCTTCAAGTGGTTTTTCTCAGGCATTTGTCACAATGGCAGAGAGCAGCAGAACCAACCTACATCTGTCTGTAAATTCCCCCCTAAGCAAGCCTTCCTTTTCATTCTGGAAATTCTGGGGTAGGTTTTGCTTTGTTTATTTTTAAATTTCTTTGATTCAGTAGACATTGAGAGTGTAACCCTTTTAAATATTGGAAATGTCTCAAATTTCTGTTACTCACCTCTCTTTTCATCCCATCATGTTTGGAAAAACATACTGACTTTAAAATTTATCAAGAGACTTGCTTATGCCCTAGCAGATGGGTTGTCCTTGGGATGCCCGAGTACCATATGGAGGGATTTCCATCCCGCTACTCCTGTTGCTGGAATGTTCTTTAGCTTTATGATATATATAATTAGTGCATAGGCTAATTGAGGCCTTTTCTGCTGAAATCATGGACTTCTGTCCACTGTTGATGCTAGAGCACTCAGATATACTTTTGGCTTCGTTTCTGTTGCTGTGATAAAATACCCTCACTAAAACAGCTGAGGGGAGAAAGAGTTTATTTTAGCCCACAATTCCAGGACACAGTCCACCCCTTCATGGAACTTGAAAGTCACATCGTACCCACAGGCAGCTCTGGAGAGACAGGCAGACAGGAGAGCTATCACTCAGCCCACATTCCTTGCTCTTATACAGTCGCAAGTCCAAGCAATGGCGCCACCCACATTCTATGTGGCTCTTTCCACATCATTTAATGTAATCATGTCAGCCCTCACAGATGTGTCCAGAGGCCATCCTGATCTAGACAGTCATGGAGACCTTCCTACCCACATTGCCCGCTCGGCAATTAAGGCTGGCAGCACAGATGCTGCTCTCCGACTTCCTTCCATTTTTGCTTGTGCACATTTTGAGAGTACGTTGTTAGGCATCCACATGAGGTGGGAAGATTAGGAGCAGATTGATTTCATTTTCTGTATTCTCCCCTCAGTGATTATTGACATTACTTGACAAAGAGGATGTACACAGAGACAACTGGGAATCAGTTCATCTCCAGACACAGCTACACTGTTCTTGAGCATACATCCCAAAGGATGCTCTACCCTCCCACAAGGACATTTGCTCAGCTATTTTCATTACAGCCAGTTTTATTCATAATAGCCAGAAACTGGAAACAATGTAGATGCCCCTCAACAGAAGAACGGGTAAAGAAAATGCTGTAGATTTATGGAATCTCTAATGGAATATACTCAGCTATTAAAAAAATAACATCATGAAATTTGCAGGGGAATAGTGAAGTAGAGATAAACTTTTCTTTGTTTAGATCACAAGTGGGGGATGAGAAAAAGACTTGTGAGAGAGCAGGTGATGTTTATTCCCTTAGAATTCGAACCACCATGTGAGGGAGATTCGTTATTACGCAGCTGAAAAACATCCTTGAACAAATGCTGAGAGGAGGTATACATGTGAGCCAAAAACAAGAGGCGGGCCCTTTGGAGACTTGGGGTAGTTTTGGCTGTTCCTTGCTCCATTTCAAGACGCTCCTAGAGAGAACTGCTCGAGGGAAGGCTTCAGGGCTCTGGGCTCCTGCTGAGGTTCCAGGTTCTGGTTACTCCAGGTTCCAGCAGAAGAAATCCTGCTGATTATGCCAGGAGAATCATTCCTCGGAACTGGTATCCTTACGGTTTTGTTATTGTATTCTTTTTTTTTTTTTTTCAATATTGATGAATTTTATTTCTGCTCAGGACTTAGTTCTTCTTTTCTTTTTAATTTTATTTTATTAATTTATTCATATTACATCTCAATGGTTATCCCATTCCTTGTATCCTCCCATTCCTCCCTCCCTCCCATTTTCCCCCTACTCCCCTCCCCTATGACTGTCACTGAGGGGGACTTCCTCCCCCTGTATATGCTCATAGGGTATCAAGTCTCTTCTTGTTAGCCTGATGTCCTTCCTCTAAGTGCCACCAGGTCTCCCCATTCAGGGGACGTGGTCAAATATGAGGCACCAGAGTACATGTGAAAGTCAGACCCCACTCTCACTCAACTGTGGAGAATGTCCTGTCCATTGGCTAGATCTGGGTAGGGGTTTTAAGTTTACAGCCTGTATTGTCCTCGGCTGGTGCCATAGTTGGAGTGGGACCCCTGGGCCCAAATCTGCCTATCATAATGTTCTTCTGAGTTAACCCAGAAGCAGAAAGAGTTAAATGGTATATACTCACTTATATCTGCATACTAGCCCAAGGGGCATGTCCCATGAAAGCCTTCACTAACCAAGAAACTCGGACAGAGGGGAGGACATCCTATTGGGACTCTAGATGAGAGACGCATGGGAGAATGGCAAAGTTGAAGGATCCAGAGGGTCCTAGAAACCTACAAGAAGAACATTATGTTATTGTATTCTTTAATCTCCTTTTCCTATTGTTTCAGTTAGTCTGGTTATAAGTGAGGTACTCTTGGTCAATAAGTTCATAATAAAATATATTTGTTAAGAAAATTGAGCCTACAGTAATAGATGCAACTAGGAAAAAGAAAAACATGCTAAATGAGGTAACCCAGACCCATAAAGACAAATATGGCTTATATCCATTTTTTTTTGTTTGTTTTGTTTTTCTTTTTGTTTTTGTTCTTTGTTTGTTTGTTTGTTTTGTTTTGTTTTTTGTTTTTTTTCTGAGACAGGGTTTCTCTGTGTAGCCTTGGCTGTCCTGGACTCGCTTTGTAGACCAGGCTGGTCTCGAACTCACAATGATCCACCTGCCTCTGCCTCCCGAGTGCTGGTATTAAAGGTGTGCCCCACCACACCCAGTGAGTGTATCCAGTTATAAATAGATATTAGATCTTAAGTAAATGACAATCAAGCTACAACCTACAGATCCAAAGAGGTAAAGAGATGGGCCTAGGGGGCCCTGTACAGATCGCTCTGGGAAGAAGAAAAGAATAGGTTTTGTGAGTGGACTGAGGTGGGTGGGAATTGAAGTGGGTGGGATCAAGTGGAGGGATGGAGGGAGAGAGAGGATTCGAGGAGGAACAGCTGTGATTGGGGGGCATTTGGATAGTCGGGTAGAAACCTGGTGCAGTGGAAACTGGAATCTGTGAGACTGACTGTATGGCAGACTCCTAGTAATGGAGGACATAGCATCTGAGCTGACCATATTTGTAGCCAGGCAAGGCTTCCTGTGGTGGGACTGGGTTGCTTTCAGTTGAGTTACTGGCTGAGGGGGTCCTATGGTGATCCCTAAATAACTCAGGCTGATGCTACGGCCGCTCTCTGAAACTGTCCGTTGCTGGGGACAACATTCACAGAGCTCATTGACCATAGAGCTGGTGCCCACACAGAGCCTTCACCCCTAAGTTTTAGTCTCTTTGGTACAGGAAGGTATCTGTCGGCTGCTGAAAGAGAAACCTGGACACCCACCCAGGCACAAATCCTTTGACCTATAATCTTCCCTCCCTGCAGGATGTCCCTGGGGCAGTGGTGGTGCAGACCGTGGGGGAGTGGCCAACCAATGTCTGATTTGACTTCTGGCCCACTCCTTGAAAGGGAAACCCGTGCCTGACGCCACCTGCATGGTGAGGAACCGGAGACTGGATAGCCCGCAGACCTAGGGAAGAACCAAACATGACTGGCAAAAGAAAAAAAGTCAATGAAATGATTCCTAATGATGTTCTGCTATATTCATAGATCAGTGCCTTGTCCAATTGTCATCAGAGTGGCTTTTCCTGGCAGCAGATGGGAGCAGATGCAGACATCCGCAGCCAGACATTATGCTGAGAGAGTCTAAATTGGAAGTCTTCATTGGCTCCCTCCCCCTGAGATCAGGGAAAGCCACAGAAGAGGTGGACGAGTCAGAGAAGACGGAGGACACAGGAGAGCATGGCCTGCTTAATTAAGCAAGCAGGGTGCGTGTGGCCTCACAGAGACTGAAGCAGCAAGCACAGGATGCATGGTTCTGCACCAGGTCCTCTGCATGTATGTTGTGGCTGTTAGCTTGTTGGTTTTTGTGGGACTCCTAACAATGGGAGCATATGTGTCTCTGGCTCCTTCGCCTGCTCCTGGGACTCTGTTCCTCCTGTTGAGTTGCCTTGTCCAGCTTTGAAGTGACAGAATTTAATATGGATCTGGGTGAACTAAGGGAGGAGACATTTATAGAGGCCTTGGGAGAAGCCTGACATCATTTAGTTGCTGTGGGGAAGTCTATAGGAGGGAGGAAGTCATCTCACACATCCAGGGCCAGGTTGACTCGAGTCACGTGGAGTTACTCACACCCCATGCCAGTAACATGTATCATGATACAAGACATGGGATGAGAAGAGATTTGTCCACCGAGATATTCTGTACATGTGTTAATTAACTATTCTCCCATTTATCACGCAGTAAAGTTAGAAAGCATAACACACACGATGCCCAGCTCCCAGAGGGACTCAGCAGAATGCAATCGCCCCAGCGTTTAGGGAACAGTGGATATGCAAGAAGTTGTCACCCAAAGATGCGACACTGCATACCTGAAGAGGACAGTAAGAAATCCAAATTCTCACAAGAGGGTTGCGCCCTCAGCACATTGGGCATCAAGGTGTGTGCTCGGAGCTGTGGTCACAAGCTCACATGGAGCAGTGAGATCTTTGGATGCTAAAAGGTGGCAGCATTAGGTATCACTTTTTCCTGAGTCCATAAAATATTAATTTAAATCTCCTTACTGTTTCGTCCTCACTGGGAAGGTTGACATCAAACCTGAGCTAGCAGTGAAGTAGAGGCCAACTTTAAGAGGTCCTGGCCACAAAGACTGGAAAGCGAGAGATGCAGGATGCTGAAAACAGCAGAGCTACTGCCTGCTCTTACCACTGGAGACCAGAGTGACTGGGAAGGCTTGGCTTGCCAGATGGTTAATGAGTTGTGTATTTATTACGTCCGCACAAGGCTAGGCGGAGTTAGAGAGAGAACGGAACGGCTTGAGTGTGGCAGAGCATCAATACCAAGGTGAAGCACAGAGGCTTCCCCTGGGAACCTTAGGAAACACCTTCAAGACCGTGGCCAACAGGGATGCTCACTAGTAAGGCTGAGCAAGGTGCTCCTGCACGTTTTCAATAGCAAACAAACAAACAAACAAACAAACAAGAGGCTGATGAGGATTAGTCTTGTTTCTTCACTGCCTGCACTTGCAGCTCTCCAGTTTCACCTCAGTGTGAGAAATGGGATTCCATGCCCTCGTGTTAAATTTTCTGTGCACTGGGTTGTAAAAGCAATTGCCAATAAGAATTATTTCATGTACACATAATCCCCTGTGCAGCATGCTGCAAATTTATTCATGATCTTCTCCAGCTAATACGAGGGAAGTCAGCTGCTGTGCCAGAATGACAGGGTGATTTATACGGAAAGCTGAAATACACATTAAAATTCTCCATTTGATCTTCTGCTCTGGAATCTGAAGGGGAGTGCGAGGGATGGTGGAAAAAAGAAACCCTCCAAAGGTGAGCTGGGCTGGGAGATGAGCAGCCTTGACACAAGAAGTAGCATGTGTGTGGTGTTTATGAATAAACTGGATGACGATCCCAAAGAAATGGCACTAAAAAGCAATGGCTAGAACAAGTAAAAGTTAGAGATTTAAAAAAAATAAATAAATAAAATAATCTGAAAACAAGTCACGCTGTGAGCTTATTTTTATTAAAGACGGTGAGCCAGGCTCACTGGAGTTTTGCAGCACTTAGGGACAGGAACGTGACTTGGTGCTCTGTAGACACATGGCATGCTGTACTGGCTTCAAGAGACCCATCTCAGCAGGATGTGCTTTGAGCCCTGCTCCTCAGGGTATGTACTCATTAGCAAGGTTGCTAAGACTTGGCCCCTCCAAGCTGGTTGGCTGAGCTCCCTCCCCTTGACCGTCTCCTGACCCTTACTACTGCTCTTTCATGCACCAATTTATGCCCAGCTTGCTGATGACCTGGGTTTTGCCTTTGACTCTTCTGTTCTTCTTTACTTCCTCCTAAATTTCACAAATGGGCTTTGATAAGATCATCTTAATGAGCTTGTGGGCTCTTAGGTACTTTCTGTCTGTTACATCCCATGAAATACTGTCGTGTTTGTGTTTATAAAACGGATTTCATCTTTTTCTCCTGGGAGTAAAGTCTCAGTGACATCCGAGTTCCTTCTGATTCAAACCCAACTTCTTTATAGCTGCTCCTGTAAGGGCAGTATTCCATAACTGAGCCCCATGTCATAATATACCCCCAGAGAAGCATACTCTGGTATGTATGTATGGATATGTATCTGTGTATACATGTGCATGCAAGTAATGTATACACGTGTAGATGTCCATTACTTCATACACTCGTATGTCTTGTTAGACTAGTCCATTCTGCTAAATGCCTCTTATCCCGGTTAGGGTCACTGTTGCTGTGATGAAACACAGGCTTTGCTTTACACACACTTCGTCACTGGAAGAAGCGAGGGGGGAAACTCAAACAGGGCAGGCACCTGGAGGCAGGAGCTGATGCAGAGGCCATGGAGGCTCTTATGCTAATCTGTTTCCGGAGGATGTGTGCTCCATCAGATCTGACTCCTTAGTGCAATCACCTTCCTCCTTACAGTCCGTATTTCAGTGAGTGAGTGGAATTCCCCTCCCTCCCACCATTTTTACTCTATGTTTAGCATTGGGTAGATTTTTTTTTTGAAGAGCTGAAAACCCTTTGGAACAGAGAAATCAAAGACATGGGACACAGGAGGATCCTGAGATAGAGGAGGGTGGTCGCTGGCTGTCTTCAACTCCCCATGATGCTCTGGGCTTACTTGATCTGCTTTAAGTACTTTCCTCCCATTTCATACTTTAGAGAGTGACTCAGCACTTTGTATATGATGATCTACCTTCTGAAAATGTTAATGAAACTTCATGATATTTATGCATTTATATGTGTTGAGGGAGATACTTTCTTCTGCTTTTAGCAACTTTTTTTCAGCTTTACTGGCTTATTCTCAATACATTTAAGTAAAGTCATCAATATTGCTTAATTAAAATAAAATATATTTTAAAAATATATAGCACAAGTACCACTTCATAAAACAAAAGTTCTATGTTGAGTAAATAAATATGTTTAAAGAAAAAGTATATTTGACACTTTAAGTCTTGCAACTAGAAACAGCTGTGAACATAATGTGGAGATGGGGGAACTCCTCAGGCTACTATATGGCTGGTTTCTTCCAGATTTTAAAATCTAAAATAAAATTACCCTGTTTATTTAAATTTAGAGTTTCACAACTTCTGAGTAAATTAAATGAATATTATTATACATGTTTGCCAAAAACCGATTTCTCCTTAGATTTTAAAGGAAAAATAAACCACAAATTTAAAAAAAGTGTATATCAAGATTCAATAAGAAAAGAATTTCCTCCAAAGGCAATCTATGTGCCAAGCTTTTTATTTTACTGATTTAATGTGAAACATTCAAGCACAGCCTGCCGTGTATACTCTGTGAATCTGTTTCTTCCTAATTGAAATGCTCCTTTTTGGAAGGAGACAGATCATGGGGTTCATGAAACCAGAAGAGACTAAAAGACTCCTGGGACCTCCGTGTTCTGTAAGATGAACAGTTGTGGTGAAGGAGGCTGTTTGGTGTTGTGCGTTCTGCAGCTTGGGAGGGGACTTGAGGAATGATGACTTTGTAAGGGTCACCCATACTAAGATGGGCTTTTCAGTGACCCCACTGCCCGAGTCGCTCGTGCTACCATCAGTAACCCCAGTGAGCTTCTTATTTCACTAAGGTAGATTTGGACAACACATCATTTCTTTAGTCTAACATTTCTTTCTACATCTGGGCTGAATAGAAAAAAAAAGTTCCCAGTGGAAGTGTTTGGGCAACAATAAACTATAATACTCAAGTCCAAAATGTAGAAAGGCAGCCGAATCTTGCCTGTTCCATGGTAAAGGGTAGGCCGGTATGGTGGTCTGACTGTGTTTAACCTCAGCTGGGATGAAATGGGTCCAGAGTCATCAACCTGGAAGAGAGAACGCCTAGCTAAATGGAGCTAGGGATGTAGAGCTAGCCATTTCTCTGTTTGTTAATGCTAAGTTTATGAGAAGGGATTTTATATTGATGAGGGGTTTTGTTTTGTTTTGTTTTTTAATCAACTGAACATGTTAAGATCGTCTGGGAAGAGTAAACCTTGACTGAAAAGATGCCCCCATCAGATTGGCACGTAGGTAAGTAGGGGGGGATTTCCTTTACTAGGGATTAATTGGAGAGGGTTCTGCCCCTGAACACTGCCACTTCTGAGCACAGGGTCCCACCTTGTATATAAAAACGGACTGAGCAAGTCATGGGGAGCAAGCCAGTGAGCAGCATGCCTCTTCATCAACTCCTGTCCCTAGGTTACTGCCTGGACTTTCCTTCAGGGTGGACTGCAGGCACAAAGGGTGGACAAGCCCTTTCCTGTCCAAGTTGTTTTAGTTATAGCATTTATCTCAGCAATAGAAAACCAACCAATGTAGAAACTGGTGCCAGAGAGAAGGCCATTGCAGCAGCAGACCTCACCATGCTGCATTTGGGATGATCATGGAAAGGCTTGGAACGTAGGCCTGGAAAAGTCATTAGGGCTCAAAGCTTAATGAACTTCCCTATGAGAGCTTTGACAGTAAGAATGCCGAGAGTAATACAGACAGTGGAAGGCCTGGCTCCTGAGGGCCTAGGCAGAGCCCTGAGAGTCCCTCAGAGACTCTATCGGGGATACCACCTATGTTATATTTTACATGGTTTCTTTTCAGCTGGAGGTGAAAAATCAACGGCGATTAGCAAGAGACCAGCATCACTGACGTGAAATCTTCTGGGAAGTATTTTCTCAGGGTCAGCACAGAGAGCTGTGGTCCAAAGGGGCCAAGGCTTAATCTGATGCTCACAGTCAAGCTTGGTAATGTCTAAGAGTCTCCCACATGGTACTGGCTTTTAAGGCACACATGAAAGCTGCAGGATTGAGCGGTATTGGAAAGAAGATGTGGCTTGGCACTGTGGGGCCAGGAGAGGCCACTGGTGAAGGTGTAGCTCTAGTTTAGGGAAGACTGAAAGATCTGAAGGGATCATGGAAAGGAGTTGAGGTGCAGCCTCAGTGACAGTGGGGATGCCAGGACTGTGGGTAACCAGCAAGGTCATCACCAGGTGTGGCGTGTACAGCCTCAGTGACAGTGGGGATGCCAGGACTGTGGATAGCCATCAAGGTCATCACCAGGTGTGGCGTGTACAGCCTCAGTGACAGTGGGGATGCCAGGACTGTGGATAGCCATCAAGGTCATCACCAGGTGTGGAGTGTACAGCCTCAGTTACAGTGGGGATGCCAGGACTGTGGGTAACCAGCAAGGTCTTCACCAGGTGTGGAGTGGAGCCTGCCAGCCTGAGCTTAAGGGACAAGCTGCGTGTGCTGAGGGTGGCACAGCTAGAGAAGTACAACTGGTCTACCCCGTTGAAGCCCAGAAGATCATGTGTGAGTACCATATATTAGACAAAGCAGTTTTATGCAGTTAGGTTTTGCCTCTGCATTGATCTAATTGTAACCATGCCCTGGTTCTTCCCTCCTGAAATAAGAAAATATATAATTTATTTTGGACACTACGGGATGCCACAGTTGAGAGGTTTTAGACTTTGAAGGAGATATTGAATATTTTAAAGAGACTGAACCTCTAACCTGTTGCAGTTATTTTTAAGATAATTGTTTTGTCAACATGGCGAAAGGCAGAAACCTCTGTGAAGAGGGAACCTCAGTTGAGAAGATGCCTCCCTCAGGTTGGCCTATAGGCCTGTCTGTGGTGCATTTCTTGCCTATTGATTAATGTGAGAAGGTTACAGTGATTGATCTGGGAGATCACCCCACAGTGTGTGGTGTGTCACCTCAGGGCAGGTGGTCCTGTGCTATATATAAAAGCAGACTGTGTAAGCCACAAGCAAGCCGGTAAGCAGCGCTCCTCCACAGTTGGCTCTCGTTTCCTTTTCTACAGTCCTCCCTTGAGCTCCTTCCTTGACTTCACGCACGGATGGACTGTGACCTGGGCCCTGAGAATTGTAAGATGAAATAAACCCTTTACTTCCCAAGTTGCTATTGGTTATGCTTTTTTTTTCTTTTGTGTTTTATTTTGTTTTTGTTTTTGTTTTCATTCTTTAATTTTATTAATTTATTCATATTACATCTCGATTGTTAGCCCTTCCCCTGTTTCCTCCCATTCTTCTCTCCCTCCCATTTCTCTCCTTCTCCCCTACCCTATGTCTGTGACTGAAGGAGACCTCCTCCCCCTATATATGCTCTTAGAATATCTAGTCTCTTCTTGGTAACTTGCTATCCTTCCTCTGAGTGCCACCAGGTCTCCCCATCCAGGGGACATGGTCAGAAAAGGGGCACCAGAGTTCGTGTGAGAGTCAGATCTCACTCTCCACTCAACGGTGGAGAATATCCTGTTCGTCGGCTAGGTCTTGGGAGGGGTTCGAAGCTTTTTATCAAAGTGGATTTGAATAAACTTGTAGAAAAATGCTGGAAAGTGACAAGTGGAGGCTTAAGGTTAAAGAGGCCTAGGATGAAATGCATCTTTACAACTTCACAGCAAAATATTTATCCCCTCTGATAGTTTTCTTGTCCTCAATAAGGTAATCATCTTTACTCAAATCCTTACCTCACAAGCTTAATATAAGGCGAAACAAATGGTTTTTTTGGAGCCAAAGCAGGAGGCTTTGAGTGTATCATGTTTTAAACATGTGTGTTAAGAGTCCCGTTCCTCTAGTAGCTATGGAAACCACAGAGACTGGCCTGGAAGGAGCCATCCCTAAATCAGTGGCATTTCCATTCTCCCAGAGAATTAGCATTCTTGCAGAACAGTAATTTCAGAGTGGTTGGATGTTCAAAGATCACTTTTTGCCTGGGTGCAGAGCAGAGATGTTCACAAGGTGCTCACATATAAGAGCATGGACCCAGGAACTCCAGGGAGGGCTGGGCTTGTTAAGACCCTGTCCTTGGATTTCACACACACACACACACACACACACACACACACACACACACACACACGCACACACACGCACCTGACACAAACTGCCAGATGCCGGTACAGGCAGCTTGCTGCACACCCAGTGTCCACTGGGCTTCACCATACCCCACCCAAGAGTCTGCTCAGGAAAATTTATAAGTAATGCTCATTGGGAGTATGCTGGAATGATTGATAATTTTTAAAAAGGTAGTCATTCTTGGACTCCACTCTTTAAGATGATTGTTCAATTCATTTAATTTGCAGGCAGGATGGAAATCCACTGACACTAATAGATCAGTGTCTACAGCCAAAGGGAGCTGAAAGATTAGTGATTACAAATTGATTCTTCAATTACAGTTATGTGCTCTCGACTCTGGTTCTGGAAATAATCGTTGTCTTGGGTTCAATATAAAATTCTAATTTCACTTAGTTACCATCAATGGAGTTTTTCCTTGGGAAATTCCCAATTAATATACCATCTTAAATTCTATTTTAATTTTAATTGTGCATGCATGCGTGTGTGTGGGGGGGGCATGGGAGAGCTGGTGCCCATGAACGTCAGATGAGATTGTCAGATCACCTAGAACTGAAGTTACAGGCATTTTTGAGCTACCTGACATGGGTGCTAGGAACCAAATTCAAGTCTTCTGGAAGAGAAACAAGTGTTCTTAACCACTGAGCCATCTTCTTGGCCCAGATAATATGCCATCTTAAAACACACCCTTAGGATAATAGAGGACATCCATCAAAGGAGTGAGGGACACGTGGACTTGGTATAAAGAGCAGTTCGCAAGAGTGGGGACTGACTGTCACGCGAACTCTGGTGCCCCATGTTTGACCACGTCCCCTGGATGGGGAGGCCTGGTGGCACTCAGAGGAAGGATAGCAGGCTACCAAGAAAGACTTGATACCTTATGAGCATATACAGGGCGAGGAGGTACCCCTCAGTCACAGACATAGGGGAGGGGAGTACGGGGAAAATGGGAGGGAGGGAGGGAGGAATGGGAGGATACAAGGGATGGGCTAACAATTGAGATGTAATATGAATAAATTAATTTTTTAAAAAAGAGTAGTTCGCAACTCTATTTGGGGAATGTTTTAAAAACCTTTTGTATTACTATTTTGAATAATCTACTCAACAACTTGATGATGCACACAAGGAACTCTACGGTCCTGTGACCCTTGCTCCCAGGAGTGCTTAGCTTTCAAAAAGGATACCTGTGGCTTTCCTGGTGACACTTATGTCAGCACAAGTGATTTCCTGGGGTCAGCATCTATGACTTTCATGGAAGTGTTTCCAGATTTACTCCCTTTCTATGCTCACCTGCCCACCCCCCACCCCCCACATACTTGTCTTTAAAGGTTGTTTATTTGTATGCTTATTTATTTACTTCAGCTTTGTGGTAAAGGTTAAGGCCAGGTGCCTTCCAAGTCACACTTGTGACCCTTGCTCTCATGCCTCCCTCTGCAGCAACACCCAGGGCCTCAACCCCCCAGGTGGAGAGCCGCATCCCCAACCCCCCAGGTGGAGAGCCGCATGTTGGCTCACCTGTACAAGTCCTGCATCTAAATGATGTGGCTGCAGTCTGTTCACTTACTATCAGTCCATATGGCTCATTGACAGCTGATAGCAACTTTGCCCATCATTACAGTTAGGTGGTTGACAGATGACAGATGTCAGCCTGAGATGGCTCCTTACAGAAGGACAGCCAATCACCAGCCCCTCCCGAACATGGAGACAGGAACCCAGGCAACAGATGGCCTGGTCTGTCTGGATTAGGCAATCACTGAAAATTCTGGCCAGGAACCTATTTTTTAGGGTTTCCATTAAGAACTTGTCACTGAACCCCATATGCACTGGTGTCTCCCATTCCCAAACATTTTCTCACTGTCATTCAGGCTCTTGACAGAACTTCACACAAGTATGTCCTCACAGATAAATAAACTGCAGGGATTTGAAAGAAAAGGCTAGCAGTATGTGACGTATCACAGGTAAACCCTTGTTCTGGAGGGCATCTTCCTAGGGTGAGAGGCGTCTGTCCCACAGAAGACTCTTCCCCATTTTCGGAAAGGACGTTCTAAAGTAGTTCTATCTTCTCACAGCTTCCTGTTGAGGCTTCCAGAAGGTTCTCTTTCCCTCAAGCTGACCATCTGTGCACAGGCTGTTTCAGGCTGTGTCCTGAGGGGTTCCTCACAGAGTACCAGCCGGCAACAGAAGGGATGGCTTTGCTAAGACAGGAAAGGGCAGCCTCCCTCCTTCAGAGCCCCTGTGCTATCAGCCCTTCCAGCCCCTGTACCATCAAATATGTCTGTGTTGTGCGTCGTGCATTTTGTTTGTGTTGCGTAGATTCTTTATATATCCCACCCCTCTATTTCACCACTGCAGCCTTTGTGACTTGAGCACTTCATACCTGGATGCGATGCGTTTTGATGGAATCCACCCCATCCCTGACCCTCCAGCTACGCCTCCTCTGTCACACTTTCCTCCCAACCTCCTGTGTTTGTCCCAGCACTCTGTGCTGCCTGTGGGTGCAGGGCAGCCCCCTGGAGCAGGGGAGCCCCACAGGAACTGCATGATGGAAAAAACTGAAAAAAAAAAAAAACACCCTGGTATGTATCTATTGAAGGAATATAATGTGTAATTAAAGGGGCTATGAATATTTTGACATAAAAACATTAAAGAAACTATTACAAACCCTATATATTTTTCTCATCTATCAGTAAGTAAAGAAAATAAAACTTCTCCCAAATAGAAATCACAATATATGTTTTAAAATGTGAATAGAGGCTTTCTTAGGAGAAAAAGTATCCCTTCAGTGAGCTTTCCAGAGAGAAAATATGTTATATAAATGCATAACCTTGACAAATTAATAATAACTGACATACAATTATGATTATACATTTGTCATCAAATGCTTTGGTTCGTGAATCGTTAATTGAGCTTAAGCATTTTATTAAATAAAAGTTGAACAGAAAGGATCAACAGAGGTCCCTTGAACAGGACCGCATGGTGTTTCCTCCAGTGATTCATGCCTGCAATTGTCCACCTTTAGTTGTTCACTGAAACGTTGGGATTCATAGCCCCCGCAAAGCATTGCCATGTGTGGCAAAGGTTCACTCTGGCTCTGTCGACCCATGGGCTGTGGGCAGTACAAGTCTCTCTCAGACCTCTCAAATCCCTGCCGCAGAAGCTGAGGGATACTCTTGGGATGCTCTTGGGATGCTTTTGGGATGCTCTTGGCACCTTTAACTCAGTGTGTGGTCGACACAGTTACTTGCTCCCAAGCTTCCCTTCCAGCTGCTCTTACCTGTAACAATTCAATGTGCTCAGTCACTCATCTTCAGGCCAGTACTGGAAGCACCCAGAGGTTATGTGACCCATGGAAGGTTCTAGAACTCAGAGGAGGCCTCCAGGTCCACTTGCTATGCTTGGGAAAATTAAACTATCAGAAGACCTGGTCCTTACCTGCCTGGGCAAAGATACCACACGAGAAATAATGCTCTTGGGAAAAAAATGAGCATCGAGTCTGGCACACAGGAGTCTCCAGACTACATCAGTTAACACCGTTTGCCTTCTCCACGCACGTGCCATTTCCTGCTCAGGATGTTCCCTGCTGATTGTGTCTAAGGGAAAGCTCCCCACACTGGTATCTCGACTCAAGAGCAATGCAAATCCAATACTCCTGTCAATTGCTCTATAGATCAACTCTCTTTAACCTGCTACTGTGTTAAGATCCATGATATCCTATAGAAACTGCAGAGGAAAGGGCAGCTGCATGGCTTCCTAGATAAAGAAGAGGCAGCGTCAGGGATGGCCTTTAAATGCTGACTGACATTGCATTAACTTTGTTTAAAGCATTTGTACCATTTAAAAAGCATTTGTGAGGCACTCCCGAGAGTTAGGGTAGTTAACGTATGAAAAAGCATGCAGACAACTAAAGCTGTGCATGCTATGATTTATACATGTGCTGTTGTTACCATTGTGTGTGCATGCCCCTGTGCATGTGTGGAGGGCAGAGGTTAAGCAGATGTTGTTACCAGGAAAACATCTTTGTTGGTGTTTTTAAGTCTCGCCCTTGCCTGAGCTTGGCTGCTTCCACTAGGCTGTCTGACCACTGAAGCCTTAATCTTCCTGCCTCCACCTCCCCAGTGCTGGGATTACAAGTGTTTAAGTGCCACACTTTGCTTTTTGACGTGGGTTATGAGGGATTGAACTCAGCCCCTCATGCTTAAGGGACATGTATTTTCCCTGGCTCAGTTGTCGCTGCAGCCAGCTGTTGTTACTCCTCAGTCAACAGCATCAGACCTTCACACGCTTAAGGGGGTTCTGTGATTGAAGCATGCGTGGCAGTCACTGCCTTGGAGACACCAAGATCTGACAGAGTGGACCTGGTGTGCATGTGTGTCTTCTCCTCCACATTGTCACTTATATTTATGCCTCCCTCGCCCACCCCCCCATCTCTGGACTCTCCAACTTTTGAATTCCTGTCTCACATTACACTCTACAGAACCCGCTACACAAAGGCTACACATACCCAAACGTCTATGTCTCTCCTTTTACCTAAGTGGATACACACTGCGAGGCAACACTTTGGCTTTGTTTTATTTAGGTACATTAGTGTTTCGCCTGCACGTGTGTCTGTGTGAGGGTATCAGATCCCCTGGAACAGGAGTTACAGACAGTTATGAGCTGCCATGTAGGTGCTGGGACTTGAACCCTGGGTCCCTTGGAAGAGCAGCCAGTGCTCTTAAGCACCAAGCCATCTCTCTATCCCCAAGGCTTTGTTTTACAACTCAGTGTTCTACTCACGTGGCACCTGACAGATCACATGATCCTCATACACAGGGAAGAAACACTTCATGTAAGCAATGTAGCCCACCCATGTTGCTAAGACGGCATGTTGTGGGTACCAACCAGAGACCCTGACACCTAGTAGATCTCCAGTAAGTCCTGAGCAGATAAATACTCAGTGATAAAACTTGGCACAAGTCACTGAATTCGTGACGGGTACTGATGTTCATAAATTTTGTGGTTAAAGGTGTTTTAAGGCAGGACTGGGGAAATAAGTAGACAGTTCTGAAAAGCACCATTCCTAAGGGGGTAGTGTCACTATCCAGAGTGGGCAAAGGCAAAGCAATAACTGTGGGGCTGGTTAATGGTACCTCGTTAGCGATGGGGGATAATGAGATGATGAGTGCAAGATTCATTGACCTTTCAAAGGCTTTTGATTTACTAAATGACACTGTTGGATAAGCTAATTAAATTTGGCTTTTTCTCCTGCAGTGATAGCTGGGTTCTGATCTTATTTGATTAGCAAGAAAAATCCAGGGCTGTTTGAAGGCTGTCTGCCTGATTTATTGCTATTCCTATCTGATAGTATCTTGAGGCCCCGTAACTGATTGACTTTGTTTTATTTATGCTAAAATGATCTTTCTATTGCTGGAGATAGCACAGGGATTTGCTTATAGAGCAATGATAATACCACTTCAAATAATGTTTCTTTTAGTGTCTCAAGACGCTTTCTTTGTCTCAATAGACTTTCTTTCTGAGTCACTGCACTTACCACCAAGGGAGCCTATGAAAGATAAGCTTGCCGACGGCGAAGATCTGGCTCGATGGCAAGTGACCTGGACATAGAAGTAGACAACCAAATCAAAGTCGAAGGAAAGTAGAAAAACAAAACACTGGGGGTGGCTTAGTGAGCATGCTACCCAGTCATCATTTGCCAGGTAATTTTCTGGGTGTGCACTCCATCACTGTTTCAATGGTATTTCTCTTAGATTTTCATTTTCTCAGTTTTTAAACCAATTTAACACTGTCGAGTCAAGTTCTATAATCAACTACAGAGTCCTCAGTACCAGAAAAAAAATAGCTTCATCTATTTTTCGAGAGACATAGATTTAAAATATTTGACATCAGCAAAGAGCTTTTAATTCTATTCTCCTATCAAAGTGAATTTTACTCTATTCTTTGTGGACTTCAGATAAATATAAAGAACATAAAGCATTATACTCTTCACAAGAAAATAAGTTTGTATTTCAAAGCTTGAGAGTCTAGATTTGCTTTCTTTAGATGTTGAAAGACACACCTGTAAATAGTCATGAAATGTTCCACCGGCCTCTAGGGATGACATTAATCATAGCCAAGAGACGGGAGTATAAAAGAATAATAAACGGGGTTTCTAATCTTTCTATCGAGATATGAAGGAACAGCACTGAGTTAAGATATCAACAGCAGCATATACCAACCAGACAATGACATGTATACCAACCAGACAATGACACATATACCAACCAGACAATGACACATATACCAACCAGACAGTGACACATATACCAACCAGACAATGCCACATATACCAACCAGACAGTGACACATATACCAACCAGACAGTGACACATATACCAACCAGACAATGCCACATATACCAACCAGACAATGCCACATATACCAACCAGACAGTGACACATATACCAACCAGACAATGACACATATACCAATCAGACAGTGACACGTATACCAACCAATGACACATATACCAACCAGACAGTGACACATATACCAACCAGACAATGCCTCATATACCAACCAGACAATGCCTCATATACCAACCAGACAATGACACATATACCAACCAGACAATGACACATATACCAACCAGACAGTGACACGTATACCAACCAGACAATGCCACATATACCAACCAGACAGTGACACATATACCAACCAGACAATGACACATATACCAATCAGACAGTGACACGTATACCAACCAGACAATGACACATATACCAACCAGACAGTGACACATATACCAACCAGACAATGCCACATATACCAACCAGACAGTGACACATATACCAACCAGACAATGACACATATACCAACCAGACAGTGACACATATACCAACCAGACAATGACACATATACCAACCAGACAATGACACATATACCAACCAGACAGTGACACATATACCAACCAGACAATGCCTCATATACCAACCAGACAATGCCTCATATACCAACCAGACAATGACATGTATACCAACCAGACAATGACACATATACCAACCAGACAGTGACACATATACCAATCAGACAGTGACACATATACCAACCAGACAGTGCCTCATATACCAACCAGACAATGCCACATATACCAACCAGACAGTGACACATATACCAACCAGACAATGCCTCATATACCAACCAGACAATGCCACATATACCAACCAGACAGTGACACATATACCAACCAGACAGTGACACATATACCAACCAGACAATGACACATATACCAACCAGACAATGCCACATGTACCAACCAGACAATCACACATGTACCAACCTGACAATGCCATATGTATCAACCAGGCAATGCCACACCTATCTGCTTTACCCAAGAGGCACAGAACCATGTTGCAATACAAAATTCTGTACATAAATATCGACAGCAATTTCATTTCTAGTCGAATTAGAAAGTAAAACCCTCCAGTGCCCACACACAGGTGAACAGATAAACAGCAGACAAGGCATGAGCACACCACAGCACACAGAGATCGAATGAAGTCAAAGAGGACTCGCGGTTCTAAGCGGTAGGAAGTAGACTGTGGTGACAGCAAACAGATGAGTGCATGCCCAGGGAACAGAGCCAGGGCGGATGGAGACAGGGCAGAGGGCTGAGTGTTTACTGAGAATATAACCACTGTACAGCCTGTTGAGAGTATTTAATTTACTGGATTGGCTCACACAACTTTGGATCTAGTGGAGAAGCAACCAGGCTGATGCCCAGGGAAGAGTCCCTGACAGTCTGTTAGCAGATTCCCTTCTGTATTAGGGGAGCCCAGTGTTTGCTCTCTTAACCCTTCTACTAATTGGATATGGTTTTCTCCACCGCACGGAGGCCCAGCAGCCTTGCTGAAAGTCTACTCGTCCAAGTGTTCCGCTCATTCAAGAAAATACTGTCAAAGCAACACTCAAAATGATTCTGGCCTCCTGCCCCAGCAACGTTAACACGTAGAATTAACCAACACAAAGGCAGGGTTGAGGGCCCCCAGGGGTCAGGTTAACACTGATTATTTTAGTTAGGTTGGTAACTTTCCATGTGTGTGCACCAGGTAGGTTTATCGAACTTTATGCTTCACATATGTCAGCTATAACTCGATAAGGTTTAAAACCAGATAGATTTTAATATTTCCCTTATAAAATGATAAGTAATGATAAGTAACGACAGTCACGCTTTCCAGATGGACTGATCTGTGAGTGGATTTGATGTTCTCACTTGGAGGTGGCGGGAGATGAGGCCTGCTTGATGAAAGGTAGGCCGCTGTCTGCGTGCCTCGGAGGGCTATGCTGTCCCTGCTTCCTGCCTGCCTGTGTCTCTGGTCTCCGACTGCCACCAGGTTCACAGTATTGGCCACCCACTCCCATTTCTATACCATCCTCCTTTACCTCAGACCCCAAGAAATGGATTTAACCAACCTCAAACTGAACCCTCTAAACTTATAAATCCACACACTTATGTTTTTCCTCCTTGTAAGTAGTTTTTTGGAAATTATACTCTGAAAAAGCTAATGCGTGTTTGGGGATAAACAGGATTCCTAACATCCTTTCTGGCATAATTGAAGCATCTAAATTTCTAATGCTTTCAGTTTGTCATAAATAATGTAGTTCTCAGGAAGACCCTGTTTCTCAGGTGCAGGCTGCATAGTGGTGATCAAACGGCAGCAGGCGGATTGTAATCTGCCCATAAATCTACGCTGACAGGAGCCCTGTGTGCCATGGACAGTGGCTTCTGACAAGATAATTAACCCTGAAAAAAATCCTGCTTCTCCCCTGCTTCCCCCCCCCCCAGCCCACCCCCTTTCCCATCCCACTTCTGCCGCTGCTAGCAATTGGTCGATAATAATTTTAGTAGCAAAGCAAACCTTTAAATTACATCCTCTTTCTTATGAACAAAAACAAATTAAATTTACTTCATGGTCATAAATGCTAATGAGAATCCGAGCTGTGTGGTAAACGAAAGTTCAAATGCTAAGTTAGTATTTTGTAGGCCCTGTGGATTCCGGGCCTTCCACAAGGATGATTAGTGGAATTCACACACCGAGGGGATCACACTGTTGAATTTTAAAATTTGTATATAAAGACTTTCTCAGATCCTAGGCCATGACTGGAAGCAGACAGAGCCTGCAGTGTCTGTGAGCTCTTCAGCGGTACCTCCTTCCGTCCTCGGGTCTACAAACACGCCCAGGGCCTGCCTACCTCAGCAGAGGTGAGGACCCTTTCCAGTCACGTGACTCAGTGCCTGCTCAGGATCAGGAAGGCACTAACCATATGCCCCGTTTCAGAAAGGGCAGAGAAAAGAAATTACCCATGTAGGAAGACTTCTCGGAGCCTATAAATGGAATCAGAGATGCCAGGTTTGGTCCACCAACAGGCTTCTTTACTCTCCATCTCCCGGGCAGGCCTTTATGTACAGATGTTGTCTACACAGGCCTGAGCATAGAGTTTGAAAGATTTATTTTGAAAGGATGTTCTTTTGCCGAGGAGAGAACCTGGCACAAGGCAATTCTGGGTAGAGAGCTCAGGGCGCCTGGTTTCAAGGACCACGGTCGGATGGAGTGAAGAGGCCGGGTTACCACGTTACAGACTGCTTTGCTCCTCCTGGGAAGTCCACATCCCGTACACTTTCCCAGAACCACCCTGTGGCCTCCTATTACAGGAGAGCCCCATAAATATCCCTTCTCTTTAGTCTAACGTTGTTACTGTGACTTAGAGCGATGACACCGCGGAGCTTTCCCGTGGAGTCAGCCCATTGATCGGCTGGGTTTTTCCTCCAGCACTAATGACCACAGCGAGGCCCAGACCATCTTTGAAATCCACGCAGAAGTGTTGTGTGAGTTTCCCGGGAGCTGCAGCAGGAGGCTGGGGAGTCATTGCTGGTGGGTCATTTGTTCTTCATCACGATGGGGCAAGGGGAGACTTTCTAAAATGCTTGTCTACTGTCCCCTGATTAAAACCCACGTCTCTGAGCAAGCCCGTTCTCTCTCACCCGGAATGTGCCTCCTGTGACCACTACACTCCCAGACTGGAGAAAATGACTCCAGTAATTACCAGCTGAGTTGGTACGCGCGGCTCGACGGGCTGTGCTTAAGGGCCCTGTTGTGGCAAGCGGGTTCACCACTCTCAGATGAGCAGCAATATGGCCGTCCCAGGGTGGGCACCATGTGTGACAGCCATTGACATCTCTCACGTGGAACCCCGTGTGCTGCTCTGCTTTCAGAGACCTAGGTTAGGAGAGAAGGGCCTCGGCAGCCACTGAGGCACGGCCTCACGGGGAGTCTTTGTGTGTGTGTTTTCTGTGCAAACCCCATGTCTGAAATCAGCTAAAGGATAGTAAGACACCTTGGGGATGACCGTGTACCCAGGCCCCATCCTGTGGTAGGTAGAGACTACAGTCATAGGATTTCCTACCAGGCTGATAGGGAAAGTTCTCACTAAAGCTAGAAATAAAAACAATGAAACAGACTGATCACGGAAATCTGAGGAGTCTGAGTTGAAGTTCCAGTCCACTGATGGAAAGTGATTTGGGATCCCAGGAGGCGACATGACTTCAGGAAGGCCAATTTCATGTTTTCATTTGCTTTCTTCTTTGAGGGCTTAGAGTAGTTTTGTCTTGCAGTTGGCTCTTGGATACACTTGATTTGGAGGTGGAAAAAGTGGGTGAACTGTTCCACTTACCTGTCTACAACTAGACTTCCCGCGTAGCACAGGGTGTTTGAGGGATTCCCACTGCTTCCTCCTGAAGCTCTGTCCGCTCAAAGCACCCTGATGTCACAAAGAAAGTCATTGGAAAGGCATTTTGTATCTAATCCTCTCTCCATATTTAAATTCTATTTCCCTTTTTTTCATTTCCTTTTTCATTACATAAAACATGTCAAACTATGTAGAGTCATAAATGGCTGTTTAAAATCACTGTGTATTGATGCTGTTAAATTATTTATTATAAATTGTCTTTAATTCAGATCATATGAGTTAATATGAAAACTTCAACTCTTTTTCCTGGTTCAGAAACTATGTTTAGAGAATTATATTCTTTTAAAGCCATGGGGTTTGGATGATCCAATTACAGCGAGAAAACAACAAAGCAACAGATACAAAACTGTATGTGCATCCTTTTTACTTCCTTTTTATTGAATATATATACATATATTAGAATACATATTCTAAAATATATCCTATATTCTAAAAACCTGGAGGAAAAACCAAAACCAAAACCAAAGTCTTGTTAGTACTATCTGCAAAAATCTGACGCCATACTAAAGAACAACTCAGGGCAGAAGTTAACTTTAGTCTCAAATTGCATGATAATTAACAATCACAGTAAGAAGTTATCCTGGAGGGTTTGTGAGCTGAGTTGACAACAGAGAATACTGGAAATGCGATTTTCTATCTGATGACGTCGTCGGCGCCTGGATCCCATGCAAACTGGTACAGCAGCAGCTTGTTGGGTTAGAGGCGCACGCACACAGGGAACACGCTTATTGCGATGTCTTAATACCTTTTATGATTTCAGTAGAATCAAATTTGTGCAGTGCAAGCATGACTAAAATAAAACATTAAAAAAAAAAACTATCAAAAGTGAGCCAAAGGTCAAAGTCAGACTCCATGTAAGAAATGTCTATTTTAGGAAAAGCAGAATTACGTGACAAGGTTGCAATGTGCAGACTTTAAAAAATATAAAATATAAATAAATGCCGTGCATTGGACCTTGACGATCCTCCAGTCTGAGGAAATTCCAGAGGGGCCAGACGGGGGATTGTGATGAGCAGAGTCCATGCGCAGACCGAGCGTTTAGAAGGGACAGAGAGTGGAGTGAGCACACGTTTCCTGGAAACACAGCTGTACTTTGGTAATTAAACAGAGTCAGGCAAGCATAGGAACAGTTCATCCTTATCCCATTTGGTCTGGGGTTAGGAAAACGCTCCTCTTGCAAAAATATACATGGCAGTCTAGCTCCCTCACTGCACACACATGCACATATCCTTCTCCACGCAATGCAGCCGGCACCCCCAGAATCCCCTGCACTGGGCTACGTGCACCCCCACCTTAGAACAATAATATCTTTCTCTTCTCCTGGTAACAACACAACTTAGACAGTGTCGGTTCCTCCTGTGTCGGGACAGGAAGCGCTGGTCCACCCTGAGCTGGTTTGCAGTGAGGCAAACGATGCCCTTTGACTTTAGGTTTTAGAAAGAATCCTCTGCTTAGCACTTTATGCCTGTATGCAACTAGCATGTATGTGATTAATGCATTATGAGAAGGAACAAGTTCAATAGAAAAAATAAATATCTGACTGAATCTATCAATCAAAGTAGAAAAGCACCAACACTGTGTCCCTTAGAAAGCACCCCTCCTTCACATAAACTGTAAAAGGGGACCCCCGAACAACAATCAAGGGCCTGGAGTATGCCCCTCTTTAAACTGTGCTTCTGCTTTGCTCCAAACAAAATTATCTGAGCCTTTATTTTCAGTTCTTTGGACAGGAGGCAAAAAACCAACCAACCAAACAAACAAAAAAAAAAAAAACAAAAACAAAAACAAAACCCAAAACTTGGAAACAAGTGGTCCAGACCCAGACCACAGATAACAAAATAAATTAGATACGTTACAAATTTCATTAAAGAATTATGACATATAAAATCTGCTCGACAATTTTTGCTGCTATTACTTGGTAGACGTGGCAGGAAACAGGGACAGGGAATGTAGTCAGCTGTACGCTATGGCTTCTATAGGTAAACATTACTAAGAGGAGGCTGGGGAGAAGGCTGTGAACCTCAGTAGGGTGCATTTGGATACAGAGTAACTTTTAGCATCTTGTGGCACAACATGTTAAGTAATGGTTGGTAACAGTTAGATGCTGCAGTCAGCGTCATGTTACTGGAAAGGTTTATTTAGCTCACAGTTATAAAAGTTAAAGTTCAATGAAAATGACCTCCGTCAACTTGGCCTCTAATGAGGAGAGAGAATGGCAGCAGGTCATAGTGGGAGGGTTCGTGTATGCAAAACCTTAAATTTTATTTTATTTTTCATAAGAACTTAAATGTTCAAAAGGAAGTTAGAAAAGCAGTCTGACTTCTCCTTTTGAGGGTGTGGGCTCTACCTGAGAGACCCCACTGCCTAAAGACCCTACCACCTCTTTCCGTGTCACTACCCCGGAGGCCAGGACATTAATTACAACAGAACCTGGAGGATGCTTAAAACACACCCACACCCAGCAAGGGCATACCTCACACAGCCCATCCAGATGTGGACTCTTCTGCACACAGAGAAATTAGTGACAGCCATAACTGTTACCTGTCCTAATCCCTGTCTCAGATGCCGGAGTTGTGACTTCACAGCGTGCCCTTAAATGTGTGCAAAGGCCACGGATGTTCCAGAGCCTTTCCCAGCTCTCCTATGAACCAGTAAAGGTTGGGGGGATCCCTTTAAAATGAGAGATGGGGCAGTGCCTCAGAAAAAGGCTTATAAGAAACAATTCGCACTCACTTGTGAACTAGCACAAGGCAGAACTTGAGAAATGACACCGTCAACAGTTTGAGATATGGGATAACAATGGCAGGAGAAGAGCTTACTGGGGCAGATTTGCGAGGTGAGGGGTGGTTTTGTGTGGGGAGAGTTTGAGGGATGGGCAATACAGAGAAGAGGAGGCTGGTGGTTTTAGGTTTTATTTTTGTTTTTAATACTGTTGTGGTTTGAGTAAGTGTGGCCCGTCATTGGCTCATGTATTTGAATGTTTAGTCACCACTACTTACAATGGTTAGGACATGGCTGCAGCCTTTTGGAGGAAGTGTGTCACACTGGGGGTGGGCTGAGGATCTGGATGCAGAACTCTTAGCTGCTTCTCCAACACCACAGTCTGCCTGTGTCTCATCTTTTATAAGTTACCATGGTCATGGTGTCTCTATTCGCAATACAACGCTAAGACAAATATATATTTTTATATCACTTTACCCTCTCCTCCCCCCTTGCTTCATCCCCTCCCAAGTCCCCTCCTTCCATACCACCCACCCTGCCCCAACCCATGAGGCTACTACATTTAGTTTTACCTTTCTTTTCCAAAAACGGCTTCTGTGCTTCACGTAGGGAGCTGAGGAATGGTTGCAGTCACTCTGCTTAGGGCCCCAGAAGGCATACAGGAGTGAGCTGCCAGCCACCTGCCCAGGTGATGGTACCTTTAAATGGAGACCAGCCTTCAAGCCCCTGCCTCTCTGATGGAAGCGATTGGCGGGTTTGGCATAGTAACTATGACTCTAAAGTGTTACAGCAGGTGTGCCTAGTTGATTCAGCAAACCTGCTACCAGCCCCTACCTGGCTGTCGCACCATGCTTAGATGGAGTAGTGTGGCCTGTCACAGTCATTGAAGTATTTGAGAAACATGTTATGAGCCCCACATTTCATGAAGGCCTTGATGTGGTTCACCCTCATGAGGACACGGGATTAAGTTATAGGAGACAGTGTGTTTAAAGGGGCATCCTAATATGCCTTCTAAAACTACGCCCCGATAACTCAAGGACCTCCCATTCCACTACCTTTCAACAGGGTGCCCTATCACTTGAGATTTTTTTGACTGTCTTTTTAAAAAAAATTTTTTTTATTATTATAATTTATTCACATTACATCCCAATTGTAAGCCCCTTGCTCTTATCTTTCTGTTCCTACCCTCCCTCCCTTTTTCAGCTCTATTCCCCTCCCCTAGACCTCTGACAGGTGGGGACCTCCTCCCCCACCATCTGACCATGGCCTATCAAGTCACATCTGGATAGCCTGCTTCCCCTTCCTCTGTGTGCCCACAGGGCCTCTCCTTCAAGGGGCAGTGATCAAATAGTGGGCACCAGAGTTCCTGTCAGAGGCAGTCCCCCACTCTCCCCCTTTCCCCATGTGGAGAATGAGCTACATCTGAACAGGGGCTCTAGGTCCTCTGCTTGCAGTGTCAGAGGAGAGGGGCAACACGCTGCCCTACCTAGCTGCGGTGCTTAGGAACACATCAGTAACCTGCATGGCAAAATACCTAAAGGTGCAGCACCGGCACTCACATATCAAGAATAGCAATAGCTGTCTAACTGGATGTATGGTCCACTCAGGAGGAAGGATTTCATGCCTGGTGATGTAAATTTAGTCAACTACTGGTGACTGCTGAGGTCATAGATACTGTGAGGTCATAGATACTGTGAGGTCATAGATACTGTGAGGTCATAGATACCGTGGGAGAATGCGCATTGCCGCATCCTTAAACCAGCACAGCTCTTCTCTACATCCTAAACACTTAAACTTATTTGAAAAGGTAAGTGCAGCTCTCGTCTGCCATCAAAGAAGTTTTTCTTTCACTTTTGCAGTAGACAGAGTGTACTTCAGAAAACTAAAACTGGTGAAAATGCATAGGGAAAGTGACTTTGGGGGCATCTAACCCCAATTGACACATCTGCAACACAACCCTTGCAATTAAGGTTCTTTTGAGATTCTTACAGAGCCATTTCCAAGGAAGGTCAGGGGAAGAAAGGGGAGATATGGTGTCTATTTGGGGGAGGGGTATTTTAAAAGATTGCTCTATGGGATATACACATGGTAGTTGTCCAAACAGTGTCAAATATGTGCACACTGTTGCTTAGTGAGTCACTTGTCTGACTTTTGTCTATCAGGAAAATGGTTTCTGTTGTTTCAGTAATTTAGACATGCGTACACTCCACGGTTTCAGTGACATTTCCCCCAAACTGGTCCTCTCCCAGTAAGCATGGATCAGGGCCAAGGCCTTTGCTGTGCCTTTGCCTTTTGTTTTTGTTTTTTTAAACATACAGATAAACATGCTTACCTTTGTTTGTTGTGACGTGAAATGCATACATGTGCAAGTGCAATCAAGCAACACAGTTATAGCAGGGAGTACAACTTTCTGGCTGTTCTGTCTAGGGATTAAGACTGCCCTCGCTGTGAATCTGGCCCTCCACACACACCCCTTCTCGGCAGTGCCTGAAGGGCTACTCGGAGACGCCAGTGGTGAGCACTGGGTTGGGAGTTGTCTTCCTTCTTGTGTCTTTTAAAATCATAGAATATGTTCAGTGGTTCTTCCCAAGATCAAATATTCCACTTTGAGTCAGTGGCAAGCCAACGGGCATAGAGGAATCCAACACAGAGGCACTTGGGTCCCCAAGAACTAAACCACCAGTGGAAACTTGGAATTTGTTAAGCAGAATTCTGTGGGCATATGAATATGTGCTCCTTGCATAATATGAATCAGACATATTTATGCACATCTAAAGGGCCAAAATCTACACAAGATCGACTTGCATTATGGGAAAACCACTCACCAGCGCGCGGAGGTTAGTGAGACTCTCTGAGCCTGAAGAAGGCTGCGAGTTAAGCTTGAGACGAAAGAAAGAGCTTGAGAGGTGATTTGTGAAATCAGAAGTCTTTCAGTTCAGTTCAACTCTCAATCTGAGGCTGGCAGAACCATGTCAAGGTCCTCTGCCCCTTATACATAGTGAGAGAAAGGATGTGGACACCCAGAGTCCCTGACTGCTTAGACAGCACACAAAAAATCAATGACTTGTGCCCGGGGAACTGGGAGAGTGGGAGCTGGAAGGCAGAGCTTGCTGACGTGGTCTCTCCTCCTCAGCTGTGGTCAGCTATGTAGGGGGCTGAGGGAGGGGCCCCTGGGAGCAGCAAAATCCACACAGGCATCAGGAGGCTAAGTCCCAGCATACCTCCAACAGGAGAGGACCAGATGCCAATTTGGTCCATGATTTCCTTTGAGAGAGGACACTCTGTCGCTGTGACAGAGTGAACTCTTACAAAATTACAGTGGACCCCAAATCCGTGTCCAAGGCGGAAGAGGTCTCAGGATTTGAGGCAATTTCTGAATTCTGATAGGCCTGGGCCAGGCCCTGTTATCATTATTTCTGGAAAAGATGGGACGCTCATATTCTTGGTCTAGGCCAGGCTTTTTTTTTTTTTTTTAAATAAAAATTAATGTTTCTGGTGTCTCTAATTTCCTATGAAAAACAAACCATTCCAATTTCCTTCAGCCGGGCCAGGAAAAAGACTCCCCAAAGGCTTGAAACCCAGCCCCGCTGGTCATTAGCCATCTGGCTTTGGTCAAGTTATCGGAACTTGCAGAAGCTCATTTCTTCCCTCTTGAAGATAGGATAAGTAAAGCAAGCGCTGCCCTTTAAATACGATGCGTGTGTGAACAGCGCTTACCAATGCAGGCAAAGCCAGGCCCTCTTCTGCCTCACAGACGCACAGCACCCACATCGTCCACGTCGCTTCAGGATGCTTCTGGTTGTGCCTGCATCTCTGAGTTCTGCATCTTTGTCATCCCCCCTCCCCGCCATTTCTTTTATTTTCTTCTTCTCTTTGATCCCACCCTTCTTAGGCGGACCCCTATCCCCATCCTGTGACCTTCGTCCTGTCCTGCTCCCACCGTCCTCCTCAGCTTGGCCTGGGATGCTTGGTGAGCATAGGGTCACTAGAGAGCTTGTGGTAAGAGAGAAGGGCTAGGATACCCTAAGCTCTCACCGGATGCTTTGTGGCACCCTGAAACTTGGCCCTCTGTGTCTTAGCTCTTTCATGTGTTGGTTGAAACAATAAAATACCATTGCCGGCAGGAAAACTAGTTAAAAACAAATGCTCCTCAGATTGCAGTGGCGCTAAGTTCCACTGCACCCCCGTGTAACTTCAAATCATTGTACACCAAATGCATTCTGAGGTCATCGAAGGCTTGCTGCTAAATCTGATGACCTGGGTTTGATTCCCAGAACTCGTGGTAGGAGAAAGGCGGCTCCTACAAGTTTTTCTCTGAGTTCCACACATGACTTCTTGAAGTGCTTGTCTCACTAAACTCTGGGAAAAAATGCAATTAAAAAATCTTGCATGCATTTCATTCTAACAAATGCTATAGCTTGGCCTAACCTCCTACATACAGGCTTACAATACTCACGCTTGTTGGGTAGGTGTGGTGATATAGTTCAGGACTTTTTAGCATTAACTTATGAAAATGAAAAATTCCACTTCCTTGTGTAGTTCCTACTAAGAGTGTGCCACTTTTGGACCTGTGTAAAATGCAAAAACCTCAAGTTGAGATTTTTAGCATGTGAGCTGTCTGTCTGTATGAGATGGTTACAGTGTTCTGGGTCTGCAGGGCAGACCCAGCACATTTCAGAGCTTACATCTACTGCATGTCTAGAGCCCATTTCAGGTGCCGTCCATCAGAGCACCTCTGAGATTCCTGCCATGTTTATATCATTTAGTCATCAGCAAACATTTATAGAAAGGTTGTTACAGACCGGGCTGGGGCTGGGGCTGAGTAAGACAGCCTCTTATCACTTTAGTGGTGACGTTCTAGGGAGAGGCCACTGTCTACAGTAGAACTCTGTCCCAACATCTCCCACCAGCCATCTAGTGGGCACATGGCTGGCTTTCACGCCTTACCTCCATCTAGCCCCTTCCTGTGCTCTGCCGTCCCACATCTGGCCTTCTGTTTGGATCTTGTGGCTGTTGGGAGTGCTCCAGAGTAACAAAACAAAAAACTCTTCCTGGAATACTCTTTTCTAAGATCGCTCAATGGTCAGCTAGCTCCCGCTTAGCGTCTGTGGCTTGGACCCAGCTCTGGCTCCTCAGTGAGCATTCCTTGGCCTGACCAATACAGCAGAGCCTGCCCTCAGCCACTCTCACAGCCTTTTTCAGGCTCTCTGATTTTTTTCTTCCTAAGCCAAAGCCTGGCCTCAGAAGGACAGGAGATTGTCTGTCCCCTGCGTGAGTCTCACCGCTGACCTAGAGCAGGATCTGGCCTGGAAACCACTTGAGAGTTCTCAGTCACAGAGGGATGAATGGCTTCCCAGGAGGTAATCCTCCTGCACGAAGTCAGTGTGGCATACACACATGGGTCCATCAGAACTTAAGGAATTATACAGACTCAGACTGCTGGAGGGTAATTCTGTTTGTCTTGAGAAATTATTAACCCATTTTAAAGGAAGGGTTGAAACGTCACAATTAAACTTTACATACCGCTCAGGCATGCCCTTCCCCTGCCGCTGCCTTTACCTTGCTCATCAGTGTCCGAGACCCACCATTAACATGTGATGTCATCTTGAGTCTTGGAGGAAGCTCGATCTCCTTTGAGTCCTGCCGACGCTGGCTTGACTGTGTGCTTGTGGGGAGATATGGATGAATAGGGCTTTTCAATCAAGCAGAGGAGACAGGACTGCACAGCTCACACCACAGACTGTCTGTGCCTCCGGAACCCTCAGAGGGAGCAGTAACCTCCCTGATCACAAGGTCAGACCCTGTACAATCATGGCCTGTGAGCTACTAGGTGTAATTACAAATATCCCCACTTGAGGTCTCAAATGGGCCTGTCTGGAGGTCTTTAACCAGCTGGTCAACAGCATCTGGCAAGGTTTCAAGTCAGACTCAAGGTACCAGCGTGGGCGTTCAACCCCGGGGTCAGTGGGCTCTGTGACTGCTAAGAAAGGGAGAGAGAAAGTCCTCTGCCTCACCTGGCCTTTCTTTAGATATCCTAACCAAGTCCACACCAAACATTCAGAGAGGTTACCCACAAGGCCGTGCACTCTTCAGTTTGTCTTCTGAGCACTGAAATGCCAAATCATCTAGGTGACTCCCCGGCGTGCTGTACGTATCAAATATTTGTTGGATCCAACTTGACCATGTTTCTGTAACTAGGTTACTTATTGGTATCAATTAGAGTTTCATCTGTGAAATCACCTATAATTGGGCAGATTAAGGCTTGCTGGGTGCATTTCCTATGAGCCCTTTCCCAGTGTTCATGTGCAAATTTCCTGTGGATAACCCTTGAATTATCCAGAGGTCTAGTATAATAGCTGCCTAGTAACAAGCTGCCACCAACTGAACACTTAAATGTGACAATATTCAGGGTTTAAGTATGAACAACACTAGTCGGGCCGCTTCTCAAGTTCCCAAGAAGGTGAGAGAGACAGGAGCCTGGCTCAACATGTGGCATCAGAGGCTTGTAATGCCCTCTTGGGTTCACTGTTTGGCTCCAGTGTTGCCTTACACTGGGCTGCTCAGCTCTTAGGGGCCTGCCCACCTGTGACTATCTATCTCCACACGTGGGCGTTTTCACTTCCTCGTCTGCTGTGAGGTGCAAACCTTGTGACTCTCTTTTCAATTGCTATCCTGATGAGATTTGAGACCAGAACTGCCCATGACAATCTTTTGATTGACCTGAGGCCAGCAGAGTCAGGGACCTTACTGACATCTGTAAACCATCCTCCTCTGCTGCATGACACGTGTACAGAACAGGAGTGGCATCTCACCATGTTTGCAGTCTTGCCCATGCTCGAAAGGAGCAGATTCTGCAGTGTGCATGCACAGGAAAACAGGAATCTGGATCCATCTGCCGGACAAAGAGGCACTCTATGCTGTGCTCCAGGCAGGCAGATTTATTAGACTCATCCGAGAAGGGACATTGTGGACTTGAACTGATGATAAACTTTGGATGGCTCTAAGCATCTTCCAACAGGGTCATGCTCCATGCAAATCATTACAACGAAAGCCCTGACACCTGCCTTTGTCTCCTGCTACACTAGCCATCATGTTTCGTGCTTCACCATCCAATCTTCCTCCAAGAACAGATAAGGGGGAGGTTGCTATGGCATTCCCTGCACAATTATAAGTAAAATGTAAACCTGAATGAATTTCCTGAGGCAGAGCAGAGGGAGACACACACACATAGGAGGAAATAGTTTAAATATTAATATTCAGCAAAGCATGGGAAATGCCTGATGAAGACAGAGGCCGGCCTGGTAATAGGAGATAAACCTAAACTGCCTTGTGAGGTCAGAATCAACGGCTTAATTTTAGCCTTATGCAAAGCATGTGGCCCAGGGGTTGTAAACATCTGTCATCTACCAAAACTGTAGAGGTATTTAAATCTATCAAAGGCATGGCTGCCTAGTGACCTCATTTGTAGCTTAAGAATATTTACCTTCTGAGAATATGTCCAGGGAAATATTACATCAGGAGACTGTGGGCGAATGCGAGGTGCTAACCAAGCAGATACAGAGAAAGGCTCCTTTATATAAGCACATTGATGTGGTCCAGTCCGGGACTTTATGGAGGGGAAGCAGAAGAGGCATTTAGAAAGCAACGTGGGCTGCCCCGGGTCCACCCAGCTCCCCTCCTCTTGCCTTGTTCATTTCCCAGCAGCACTGTTTAGATCTGTTACCTGCATCGGTTACATTGCTGCAAAGCCCTGGTGCTGCTTGTGCACTTACAAAGCCGTGGAGAACTGACTTTATTAATTAGAGTGCTCGTCCACTGGAACGGCTTGCTTCCATTCATAATTCATTGACATCCTTGCTAAGTAAACATTGGGGGCATTCGCTCATCCCAAGGAATTATCGAAAAGAAGCTATATCCATCACAAGGATTCATAAACTGGGAGACTGGAGCATAAAAATTTTCTAATTGAAAGAAGACTACTTTAAATAGCAAATGTCTCCATTCTCATTCAAAGCACTGAGTGCTTACCCACACCGGAAGGCCAGCACTGGCCAAGACCAAGCAACCAAGGGGAAACAGCAAGCAGCTCGCACTGTGCAAGCAGCACCATGGGAGGCTAAGAAAGTGCTCTTTGCCACATTGGCAATGGGCAGAGGTTCAAGGCCACAGGATTGGTGAAAACAAGGCTATGATGTTGGCCTCCTTCCCTGCATTAAGGTGGGTTCTGTGGCACCATGGCTTGCTCATGCGGCTTGAAGGCACAGCAGCTGCACTGTGCTGCTTTTGATAATCAGTGGAAGCCCTACAAAGAACTCTCATGTTCAAGTATGAGAGATCAGAGGTCTCAGCGGGACATTTCTGCCTCACTGCCAGTTCTTAGGCTCTCCAGGGAAACCTTAGCCACAGTGTATGCCTCTCCCTCCAGGCTCTCCGATTTTGAAGGGAGAGTCATGAGGATTTCCTTTCCAGCTTCTGAAGTGACTAAATCATGCACGGCAGTAAGCAGCTTGTCCTCCCGTGGCTCTGGTGACAGTGGGTCTCTCAGGCAAAGCCCTTGACAACTTGATGTTCTCAAACCCAGTTCTCCACCGTGGAAAATTGTTTCTCTCTTTTCCATAACCCCCAAACTATTACTGATCTCCGTGTTGGGCTACACACATGCATCTGTGTCACAACGAGATGCAAGCATCGCTTAGAACATCTCAGCATTTAACTTATGTGTGGTACCCTTTGGTGTCCTCATTCATTCACTGGATACAACATACCAATCCTTGATATTTGAATGACTCGCTGGGTCTACTTATTATTCAGCATTATCCTAGACGCCAGCGGTGACGGGGTGTGTGAGGCGAGGACCCATCCATCCCACTTCCTTAGAACACGATGTAAGCCAGGTGCCATCGTTCACACTTGGAAGCTTAGCACTTGAGTCTCTGAAGTAGGATAACAATAAGGAGGCTAGCCTGGGCTATAAAGCAAGAGGCTGTCTCAAAAACCAAACCAAACCAACCAACAAAACAAACAACTAAACAGAAAATGATGCCTACATTCCAAGTGCTACCATCACTCTCTAGCCTAGCTGCCTTACACGGCATCGGTTGTCTGTCTGATTTCCTCATGTCGAACAGCAAATCAACTGCTGTTGGCCAGCTGCCTCAAAGAATTAATGGAAAATACTCTTTTGGCGCTTGGAGTCTGAGTGTGTATGGTGTGTGTGTGTGTGTGTGTGTGTGTGTGTGTGTGTGTGTGTGTGTGTAGATTCAATCTTTAGTGTAGAGTCAATCTTCGGTGTTGAGTGGCTTTATGTATTTTGTTTCTTAAAAAGCTGTACAATTGAAAACATCACTTCCTGGAAAATCTTCAGCTCTTTCCCTCTTCAGTGAACCGTCACCTGCGGTTGTTGACTATTGAATGTGTAGGACTGGATGGGACAGGAGTGCTGCGCATCTGAATGACACAATAGCAAGTCTCTGTTGTAAGCATGAAGCATCGCACCACGACTCCACCTTACGAGTGGGGTCGACATCCTCAGGAGGCTCTTCCCGTGGAAACTGAAGTGCAAACCTGCCTGAAATCCCACCAGCTATCAGAAACTTAGAGGTCTTCTTTCAGAGCAAGTGGCAATATTGCCAACTCTTTCCAGAAAAACATGTTTCTGAGATGAAAGGGCTGTTTGTGTGCAAAATATGGCTTGCCTTTTTATAATGAGTCTGCAAGGTGTCAAGCATATGACTCAAAAAAAAAAAAATGAAAGCAATCTCAAGCCATTGTTGTGATTCTTTAGCTTATATGCATTTATTCTGAGGGAAACTTACTATCACATAAATCTTATTTTGTTGTTAAATCCCTGGCAGTGGCGTGCACTATTTTGAAAGAGAAGTAATAAGAAATAAATGACTGTGTAATTCAAAAGCGGACATTGAGTTCAAGGGAGAATCCCAGTGTTTCTCTCTTGAAACTATCCTCTGACAAGAATTGCTTTTAAAGTCTTCAGGGAAGAAGCAGCCAGTTTCCCAAAAGCCTTTTTCTTTCCTTTTGCTGTTCTTCTGTTTCCCAAGTACTCACTCCACTCGGTTGCTCGCTCAGCCACTTATTTACTCATCAAACGTTCATTAAGTACCTACTGAATCCCACGCCTTGGCTGGGTACAGGGGATGCTGCAATAGGTCGAAGAGGAAAATCTCACAGCAATTGAACCAATATCGGGGACAGAGGATAGAACACACTGTTTCCGTGTCTCTCTTGTCCTTACCTCTATATAATCATTGTGCACGTACTTTATGTTTTATATGCATGCTCACAATACAGGGGATAATCACAGCTGCTGCCGAAAGTAGTCATAAATGTGAAGGTTGGCCAGCAGGGAGAAAGGATTACACTTAGCTTTAACACAGGGCATGTTGGGAGCCAGGCTCACAACTCTGAGCCAGGCAGAGGGTGAAGGTGCACAGCTCTGTGTGGTGGGATACATATTGGGGCTTTGTCTTAAAAGAAAAAAAAGGAAGGAGGAAGAGGACGGAGGAGGAAGGCTTTCATGCTTCCATTGGGTAGCTGCATGCAATAAAAGGCTGACAATGGGGTCTTTTCTCTGTGAGGGTCTTTAAGTTGAGGCTTCAGACCAAGACATGGACTCGGGCTGGAACTCACACTATCAGTTTTCACGCCTTGGACCTAGGCCCCCACAACTGTGTGTCAATAACATATGTGCGCTCTACGTTATATGTATGATATGAAATCTATATGTCCACACACGCCACTCATGTGTGCTGCATGAAATACCTTATTCATTCTGTCCGTTGGAGAAATCAGAATAATGCCCACAGTACTTCATGTACAGATTCTAATAAAGTTTATTTTTTTATATTTTATTAATTTATTCATATTACACCTCAATTGTTATTCCCATCCCTGTATCCTCCCATTCCCCTTATTCCCCTCCCCTATGACTGTGACTGAGGGGGCCCTCCTCCCCCTGCATATGCTCATAGGGTATCAAGTCTTTTCTTGGTAGCCTGCTACTAATAAAGTTTATTAGTAACATAAAGGCATCGTTTCAAGAACTATGAGCATTTGCTCTCTATTCCCTTGAGTGAGCAGCAAGCTAGAGACTGTAACTCACAGAAGCACAGGCCTCAAGAGGCTGACCATGGGGTACCACCCCGATGCCCTCTGTGGTCTTCAGGGTCCGGTGGAAAGAACAAGACTGCAATTTCACTTTACCTGACAAATTAAACTCACCGGAACAGGGCTTCCTAGCCTGGGCTGGTTTTCAAGGTTACCGTACCCGAGTGACTTTCAGGTCATTTAAATCAATGAAGAAGTGCCAGGAAGACACGCTCTCACTGCAAACAGCAAAACAGCACAGAACAGCCACACTTTAATTACATTTTTAAGACCACATATTTTAGATTTGTTGGGTTTAAGAAAGAGTGGCTAATGACATGAAAAATTGAAAATATATTTTCAGTTCTGCAGTGATGAAGTGACATTGCATTTTCCCCCCATGCTCATCTGTTAGCTTATTTCCCAGCCAGTCCCAGCATCAACCAACTTTATTAAATATGTATTTTCTGCCAAGGAAAAACAACTTGAAAGTGAGATATACTAATATTCGCGAGCACGGATGGATATCAGGAGGAGCAACATTCGAGCGCCCAGTTTGTCACTTCTCCTTCCACCGAGGGACGGCAATTTCTAGATTTTCCCACGCGTCTTCTTTCCTCAAAGACACAGCTTCTATGAGAAAATTTAAAAATGCATTTTTATTTATTAGAGCTAAGTGTTCTGGCATTCACAGACCTTTGAGTCACAGAAGGGCTTAAGCATCAACTTTAACAGCTGCCTTTATTTAACAGATGAAGAGAGGAAGGATGTGACCCTGATAACAGAAGATACTAAAGTCATGTAACTTAGCTGCAGTGGGCGAATAAATTTTAGGAAAGAATAGTGTCCAGTTTCTTAGGCTCGATGAAGGTTTTATTTGTCTAAAATTATCGTTACCAGCCTTGACTTTCAGAAAGTCAGAGAACTGAAAGAGGTTATTCTGTGCTATTCTTAGTGGTTTTCAAACCAAAAGATTAATATATTTAATTAACAAATAACCTGGTGTGCTGCCCTATCTAACGTAAAACCCACTAATTGGTGCTATTAATAGAATCACACACCTTCAGTGGGTTTTCTGCCTTGAGCTGATGCTTATCACCTCCTTTGTGCTTGGGAGCATTTGCAAGCTTGTGAAAATTTGCTTTTCACTGGAACGGATCTCGCACATGGTGAGGGGTTTTAGACTTGCGCGTTAGTCTCTGGGCGTCATTTTCATGTGAGAATCCCTGTGTGGACTTGTGGGCATTGCGTCTGGAATGTGTGTGATCTTCACTCATACTCAATTCTGGCAACTTAGAGACACGTGTTAGAAATTAGGTTAATTTAACAATATGTTGGGGGGAAAACCTCAAAAAAAATTCCCCAATAGCAACAGCTATGAATTAGTTCAGAAGGGAGAAGTAAGAATTCTTACATTTCTGGACCTCTTGCTCTACTCACCCCAGCCTCCCCTCCGCGAGCTAAAGGCCTGTGGTGTGAACCTAGCTACTGAGAACCTTGAACAGCACTCGGTGAGGATGGAGTCTCTGTATTGGGTGTGCACTGCTTTGGGAAATGTGGGAGAGGAAGCCAACAATATTCCAACTGGGAAAAAGGTTGAGAGCCCTTGATTCCGAGATCTGTGTGAAGAGGCCCTGAAGCTGCCACGTCTGGCCCCAACATCTCAATGTTTTTACCGTGCCCAGCTGCTCAGAAGTATTAAACGTCATTAAAATGCACATGATTCTTTGATGTGAACAGTAGAGACTCCTTGTGGATTTTTAACACATAAAAAATTTTAATCAAATTAGTTAATTCTATGAGAGACAGAGGTGAAATTTGGTGTCCTGCATTTGGGAGGCCATGCGCAGCCCAGTGCTGCACCGGCCTCTGTCTATGTTCAAAGAACAAGTTGTCCACATTGCTCGGTGCTTGGTACTGCTCTGGACCCCACAGAGAGCGGGTGTGGAGGGTGAGCAGGGCATGCTGTCTTGCTAACAAAGAACAAGCTGAGGCCAGTGAGGTGGCTCATCGGGTAAAGGTGCGTGGGGTCAGAGTTCATCCCCTAGGTTCCCCGTGATAGAAGGAAAAGACTGATGCCTACAAGTTGTCCTCTGATATTTATACATGTCCTGTCACACACACACACACAAACACACACACACGTGTGATGGAGGACACTCAACACTCTTCTCGCTCACACAGGCACTTCATCCCACAGACACGTGTACTCACACAGCCATATATGTAAATCAGCCAACCAATAAAGTGTTTTTAAAAATGCAGTTCAGGAAATGGGTAATGTACAACAAGCATTCGGCCTTCAAATGAGAGAAATAATATACTTACCACATTTAAATAACTCAATTTGAGGACTTGGGGATTTGATAAGTTTGTGACTTGGGGAAATTAAGTATTTATTGCTCTTGGAATTTTGCTTTGATTCCTGTTCTTGGGGTTCCAAATCTCACGAGGTGGATTGCATGCAGAAGCGGTCAGCATTTTGATCTTGGTACTGATTTCCTCCTCGGCCTCCTATTGGTCAGCGCTCAAGCCCTTCAACACTCACGTCTACGTAGACTGGTAAACACCAAGCTTGCAGGCAGGAAACCTGGACACCTATCCTTTCCTCGTGCTTCTCCCTCCAAACTCTTTCTAGGTAGGTGCGGCCGGTGGACAGCCATGCGCTGGCCCCTCCTCCCTGCCTGTGCCCCGAGGTCACGGTCACTGACACCAGGCACCTGGGCTATGTACTTCTGCAAAGCCGATACCTGCGGAGATTTCTCCGTGCTCAGAAGGTGCTTTGTCTCTTTCCTGTCATGGCAACCAGTCTTCTCTGTACCCTTGCCATGGAGGCTGTACAGGATGAAGAGGCTGCTCTTGGCAATCCGTCCTTCAGGCACGCTTCTGGAAGGATCCATGTTGGCACAGCCACTGGAAGTCATGGCTGCTTTCCTCCTTACGGAAGACGGCTGAGATGCAGCCGAGGGAGCCTGTTTCTATAGACCTACCAAGTTTGCTCTGTACCGCTCCCACTTCAGTGGCGTAACTGGGATTACAAGAGTGCAGGAAGCCACTGTTTACATTCTGGGCAATACAGTGTTGAAATTACTGGTGTTATCGCCATGTGAGGCAGTGACGCACCTGATGAAGGCAGCTCTCTACTCAGAGGCCTGGAACCAGAATGGAGGCTGCAGATGACTGGACAGTTTGTAAGTGGGTAATACATCCGAGCCTGCCTTAGGAAAAGCTCTGAAGCTGTGTCTGGCCTCCGTGGTGGCTCCCTGTGGGTTAGCCACATACACCGTGTGCAAAGGGGCTTCGAGAGTCACGTTTCCCATCTCATTCAAGCAAGATGAGAGACCTAAGACTGAAGGGCTGAAGTGCGTCTATGCTGAGCTTCCACACCCAGAGTGCATCAGTCTGGGAAGGAAGACAAAGGACTGCCGATTCAATTCTCAGCCTTGGGGAGAACTGGTGTTGTCTTGTCCTCCTCGCTATGACTAATAAAACCTCCATCCTTCAGGGAATCGAGTTACATCTGAGCATCTGAAAGCCTACTACCTCTGGTTTGGAAATGGAAAACTTGCAAACGCCTGAAGCTAAAGCTTGGACCTGACTCTTCTTGAATATTTACAAGAATAAAGATTTTTACGTTTAATGAGTTGCAAAAAAAAAAAAAGTGTTTAATTCTGGTCCCACCCGTTGCTGTAATTGGCGAGGGATGGTACACAGCGAAGGTGCCAGGGACAAGGTTTTGGAGCCCTGTGCTACATAGAGGCGGAGTGTTTGCTGAAAGGCTCTGAAAGCCAGGGGGAGGGGGTTGGAATCGGGATATAAACACGGTTTCTGAGCCACGACGCTATTGGGATGTGGGGCCAGGAAATGTTTTGAAGTGGGGTTACTGCTCCAGATGTCAGGGATATTTAACTGCCTCCTGGCTTCTGCACATGAAAGAAGCATCCACACTCTCCCACCACCCCTGCCCCAAAGTTATTGAGATCAGAAATGTCTCCTGATAATGCCAAGTATCCCTTTGGAGAGAAAATAATCCCAGTTGGGAACCACTGATCTAATGACAGCTGTAGCGAGAAGGCCCCAGGGAAGCATTAGAAAAGGAAAGGTAAAGTGGAAATTTTCAGGAGAATTAGCCTGTCACCTGTGGCAGGATGGAATTATTTATTTGCACTCTATGAACTCACCATATGATCAGAGAGGATTTTAAATGGATGCTTTGAAGGATGCTTTGATGCAGGTAGCTCCTTTATACTTTTTGTTGTATTTATTGAAAAACAGTTGGGAAGTCAATTAAGTGGAAGACACCAGCAAACAACGCTTGATGGAGTCCTTACAGATGTAGCTAGTGTCCCATCTGCCTGGGAAATCATGACATGAGCAACCCCAATGGCACAATGTTCTCAAGAGTAGGCAGGAACCCACTTTCCTGATGAATTTCTCAGTTTGGATTGCTGGGTGGTACGTTCATATCTACAGATTCTATGGACGTAGGGCCGGGTCAGCAGGCAGTGCTCTCTCTCAGGAACCACTGTGAGAATAGTGGCTATAGAGGAAATGCTGAAGAGGGTCAGTAGGCTCATGGGGGCTTGACAGCTGTGTGAGGATGTGTAGTGAGGGGTTGGGGAAGCCTCGGGTCAAGGGATGATGATTCCAGATTCAGCCCTAGAGGTGAGAGGTCGTTTGCCACGTTAAAAGTTAAGAATTTTTCCCAGGCCAGAGGGACACTCAGACAGCAAGGGCACTTGCTGCACACACCTGGGGTTCTGAGTGATGGTGCCACCACCCATGTTGGGGACATTGAAGATTAAGAGTGATGCTAGGACTTATGGACAGCCAACCTAGCTGAAACATAGCGATGGGAGAGAGAGAGAGAGTGACAGAGCAGGACACACACATAGCATCCTCACCTGACTCCTGTGCATGGATGGACACATGTGTACACCCTACACACACACACACACACACACACACACTTTTTTCCATATGTGTAATAGGGAGGTAATATTATTATATCTATGTTGCATATATAATGTAATATAAATGTTTGGCTTGATGAGTAGAATGTGCTGTGTACATATAAAGACAGAAACTAAGAGGAAACCTTTATTATGAGGCTGACCATCTTCATCTTCAGGGAACATAGAACAATCGTACATATTTTCAGGGTATGATGTAAGGTCCAATACATGTATATATCATGAGTAATAAGTAAATCAAGCTACTTACCATGTTATCACCTCCTGCATTTCTTTGTATGTGTGTGTCATGAGAACATTTCACATCTACCTTATTATCAGTTTTCAAATATATGTCATGTGATCATCATTGAGCAGAGTTGTGACGTCACACACAGTCTCCAGAATGTGTATCTTCTTGTTCTGGGGTCATCTGGGGTCAGAACGTGGCTTATGACAGCTGTAACAAGCCCAGCCACTCACTCTCCATAAGCGAATCAAACATGTAGCAGTGAAAAGTATCTGAAGGAGACTTATTCAATGTGTCCACAGTGGAAAGGAGAACAAAGAGGCCAGTGACACCCCCTCCCCACCGAGTTCATCTTCAGGGTCCTGAAATGAGATGCAGGTTTAAATAGAGGACCGGAGGTATGCATAGCTAAGGGGTCCTGGCCAAGGTGCGGTCCCTTGCACCCGCATCCTCATCGTTTGCTCTAGTCTGTCCTGCAAGGTGACCTGACAAGTGGCCAGACCTGTATGAAACCTCTTGTCTTCCTGGGAGGCAAGCCCCCGTCCAGTTGTCACTACGCTTCAGTCCTTTATAGTTTCTGGGGCTCACTGTTTGGGTAGTCTGATCGATGGGGGGTGGGGGTGGGGGGGTGAGGGGTGGGAGGGGTTGGGAGACCCCAGGTGTCTCTTTATAATATCTTCACTGCTGACAGGATGATTGTTTTTGACTAACTTCTGCCCAGCACACGTCCCTTCCACTTGTATATTCAAAACGACCGTATTCTCCTCTATGTCTGCGAGCCTAACTTATAGAAATTCCATACACATGTGAGACAGGGCCGTATCTGTTGTCTTTTGTCTGGATTGTTTCTTTTGGCCTCGTGTCCCCACCTTTGCCCACATTGTTGCAAACTACAGGGATCTCTCCTTTACTTAAGGGGGAATAGTTTCTCTTTTGTCACATTATATCCTAACATGCTAGTTTGTTGATTGTTTGAGAGTTTCCTATGTGTACACAACGTATATTTTTGTTTGTTTGTTTGTTTGGTTGGTTGGTTGGTTGGTTTTCAAGACAGGGTCTCTTCTCTCTGTGTTAGCCTTGGCTGTCCTGGACTCAATTTGTAGACCAGGCTGGCCTCGAACTCACAGCAATCTGCCTGCCTCTGCCTCCCAGTGCTGGGATTAAAGGCGCACACCAGGTGACATATCTTGATCAGGTTCCTGAGTGTAGTTGTCCCACTATGTCCAGAATACACTGGTAGTTCTGGTCTCCCCTGATCTCCAGTTTGTTACCTGTCCACCCCTCTTCCTCACGTACAGTACATGTGTCCCATTTGTGACTGCGTAGTCCCCTGCCCTCTGCACTCTGAACAGGTGGGAGTTACTGCTTTGACCACTGTACATTGCCCCAAGAATCTTCTCTGATGAGCAGGCATCAATTAGGCCATCACATTCTGTCACTTTATTTGATTTTTTTTTTCCTAACTAACCTAGAATCAGCTGGACTAACTATTTTATTCGCAACCCCCAGTTTAATACTGGCCTAATGAGGACGTCATCCCACCTGGACAGCACTAGACAATTTTTTAAAACCTTTTATTTTCTGGCGTCCATGCCCAGTACCTTATAATCAGCTTACGGTACTGCCACTGCTGGACAGCCATGGCTCCCTTTGAGCAGGCAGCCTGTGGTCCTCCTAGGGAAGCCATGTTGCTGTCGAGCAGGCAGCCCGTGGTCCTCTTAGGGAAGCCATGTTGCTGTCGAGCAGGCAGCCCGTGGTCCTCCTAGGGACCTGTTTCTCACATGGTCAGAGAGCCCTGAAGGACCCTGGGGTGCCTTCCCCATTGGCACTCCACTCCTACTTCTGAGCAGGAGTCCTAATCCTGTCCTCAGACTCATTATATTTCTTAATTCAAAGGGAAGTGCTCCTAATAAATCTATTCTGGTGATTTTTTTTTAGGGAGAATATTAAAATCCCACATTTTGAAAATTGGGATGGTTGCATCTCATCACACCCTGTGCCTTTGTAGTCAACAATTGAAACATTCCCCCCACCCCCTACGCATCTTTGATTATATTGTTCTCCCAAGCGTCCTGTAACTCCTTAAAATGCACTTATTTTAGACAAATCCCACAGAAGCACTTTCTCAGGTACATTGTAAATCAGTGTGAAAAAGGCAGTGAGAGAACAGAGCTCAGCGCTTCATTAAGCAGACTGAAGGGCACGGCCTCCGGCGGTCGGGTTATCACAACGAAAACTGCAGCCTCAGGAACCCACTGCGGCGAAAGACCCCTCCGTGCCTGTGTGAGGGCAATAAGAAAGAACAAACGCCATGGCCCAGCCTGAGAGGAGGCCTTGACCCTACCGGGTTTGCCTAGAAGAACTGAGAAAAGGGAACCAGAAGGGGACTTTGACGCCTGTGTTGCTGCACCCTGCGCAGTGGCACCGGTCAGATGTTGATCTGTGATCTTTGCAGAATGAACCCAGCCGGTTCCCACTGCCATGCGGACACCAGGCAGCTCCCAGGAAGGATGTATATAGCCTTTGACGGTGCTGCTCTTAATAAAATAAACAGCAAGGTGACCAAATGACAGAATAATATCTAGCGGTAATAAATCCTTCTCAATAAATTCATTCTGACAAATGTTATAAGAAATCTACTGTGCCAAGCACCACAGTAAAGAAAAATCAAGGGGGGGAAATTGCCATTCACCTTTACAGGGAGACAGTTAACTAGCTCTTTGCTAAGTTAGCATAAATCACAAAATCGTTTGATCTCTCTCCCAAGAAGATAGAAAGAGTGAATTAAAAATATGTGCAGAGAGCCAGAAGTCCCAGGCAGAAAGACTGTGAATTATTAGAGTCACGTGCCAATAAATAGCAATACCCAGCAACCATCTGAGAGATTGCTATGCGGCTCGCTTTCCGAGATTCGCTGGCAAACAAACCAATGCCAGGAAAGTGGTTTAGATATATAATAAAAATATAATAAGTAATGATTTTCCTGCTGTTTATCATCAATTTGACAGCTGAAAAGTTAAATCTTTTCTGACTTCGTTTACATATAGATCAGAGTAGGGCTGGCGAGCTGCGTTGCTGGAATTGTATGCAGGAGCCAGCTCAGTCCTCAGCCCTGTTTGTCTTAGTGACACCTGCTCTCAGGAGCTGAATACAGAATCTGAGGCTCCTACTCTTTGGAAAGAAAGTGATAGTTGAGTCTACAACAATAAAATCTAATTTTTTTCCTGATGGGAAAGGGGTTACAATATAGGTGATATTTTGATTGAAATCTAAGGAAATAAAAGTATTACTTGTTTGTTTGCCACCTTAAAAAAAAAAATTCCATTGTAAAAGCATCCTATGAATGCTAAGCCACAGCACACCCTCCCAAATGCACCCAGTTCCCTTATTTCTAATGCCCTCATCCCTCCAGACTGCCCCCTCTTCAGCTGCTCTGTGGAGCTGAGAGCAAATTGAACTGAAATGGAAATCTTACTAGGCATAATTTTCTCCACCTTCACAAAGGAGAATTCTCAGGCAGAATCTGATGAACGGATCTCACGGCTCCTGCAGTGGCCAGATAAGCTTAGAACTGATTCCCTCACAGCCGGAAGGGGCGGGGCTGGGGGGGAGACCAAGCCTCAGCCTGGATCAGAACACACATCCCCTGCTAACGTGCACTTCTGCATGCTTCAAGGAAAAAATCCAATTCATGTAAACGTCCGTCCCTGTGAAGGTCTGACAGTAACCTTGCAGCCTTGTGTTCATCAGCCCCATGTCTGGCATCGGTCCCTTACACGCCTTCACCAAACGGAGCGCCTTTGGGATGTTCAAGTGAGCGAGAACACTGCCACTTTGCTCCTGAAGCCCATGTGTGTGTACACCACTCGTGCTGGCCTTGTAGCGTTTTAAATTAGCACATCCTTGACCCTGGCTGCTCAGACATACACAGGACTTAGCCTCATCCGGCCCACATCGGCTTCCCTAGGGATCTACCGTGTTGGTCACTTTGTGCACACCTGCCATTCTGTGTAGATGAGTAGGTAACAGCGCTCATGATGCTCACAGCCTGAGCACAGTGAGACTACTGACCAAGTCCGTCCTTGACTCGGGACTGGGGAAGAAGAAGTTCCTGTTATTGACCTGTGTTGGTGGAATAGGCTGCCATTTTGAAACTTCGTTTGCCTTGCAGCTGTGTTGACCTCTAAGGGAAGGCTATTATCTGATCTCTTCCCTCTCCCGTGTGTGTTGTTACTGAAACCATCAACCCCGGTGCCTTTAATTCGGTTTACTGTACTCAGTGACAAGAGTCAATCAATCACTCCACACATGATTTATGTCTGACTCCAACAACAAAAAAAACCCAACCCTGATCTTGAAATAAGATAGGGAATACACACAGGGTTTCCCTCACGGACTTTTACTCCCACCCCACCCCCAATTGGGCTCAGTATCTGATTATCTTCCGTCTTACCCTGAGTTATTTAAATCTCAAGATATACTGGTAATCTCCCAGTTTCACTACGATGCATATCATTTTTATATTTTATTAACAGATGGCAGTAAAATGGACACACATGTACACAGACACATGTGCACATGCACGCGCGCGCGCGCGCGCACACACACACACACACACACACACACACACACACACACACACACACTGTGTAGCCAGACCAAGAGTGTGTAAGATGTTTGAGTGCTCTGTGTTAGCTGAATACAGTATGACGTTTGACAAAAGCCACCTTACATGCATGTGTCTGCAGCACTCGGACCTGCTACAGCACCGTCCTCACCACAAAAACATGCTTCATGCTTTGTGTGTTCCTCATCGCTGAAACGATCCTGGAGCGTGTTCCCCTCACTAGGCGTCCAGGCTTTCACCTTATTAATGACGTTTATGACATGGAAGAGTGACTGCTACTAATTGCTCTGTATGGATTGCGATAAGGTGATAAACCATCATCTCCCGAGGTTATGTGTACGCAGATTCCTGCCAGTTAATATTATGTGCAGATAGATGTAAGAACACGCAGAGATGGGTTGCCAGGACTCACACAGCTGATGCTGTGATACCATCATCAAACGGCACGCGCTATTTGAAACCCGTAAAGACAACATATCCTCCCTGTGTCCTCTCCGGCTGTCTCTGAGGAGCACACACTTGTCTGTCTTTCCCTACCTCCCTGTCACCATAACACATGCTATTTACAAAATACATTTATTCAGGTAGAAATCATTTGCACGCAGTTCAACTGCTATGCTGCCTTGATCTCTCAGGAGTTTGCCATCACTTCTCAAGCTCCTGTTTAGCTCCTAAGAAACATTTCCTTCTCCCAGAACCCACTCTGGCTCCTGTGAGGAGACTTGTACCCTTTCTCTGGTGGACTCTCTGTTGTGCAAGGGTGTACTGTAGAAACAGCTGGGGATGAAATATGTCGGCTGATATCGTAAAGAAATAAACACATTTGTTTGTTTGTTTTCTTGTTTTCAAGACAGGAATTTCTCCGTGTTAGCCTTGGCTGTCATAAACTCACTTTGTAAACCAGGCTGGCCTCGAATTCAGAGCGATCCGCCTGCCTCTGCCTCCGGAGTGCTGGGATTAAAGGTGTGATGCCACCACACCCAACTCCAAACAAGCACTTTTGCAGACAATATTTGGGGATGTTTCTGGGTCTTAAGGTCTTGCAAATATGCAAGAACTCAGCTAGTTGCTGGGTAACCAACACCGCTGAAGCTTTGCCCAAGGAGAGCGGTCTGTGATCCCATCACTCATTGTGAAGGCAAAAGTGGGGCCCTTGGAGCAGGTGTCACTGTGTCCTTGCTTACAAGGCGTATGGTAGGCACAGGTTCTCCCCGGCTGTTTTCTGACTCAGTGACACAGAGCCTCAGCGCTCTGCTCGTTGGCAGGAGTCTCCTAAGCTCCTTCTGATAACTAAGCAGTGTGCAGCGGGGCAATGGCAATGGCAAACTTAGGGGCCTGAAGTCTCGCTAGTCTTCTTCCAGAAGAGTACAAGACAAAGCCTAAGACACAGCACATTTAGTACGTGTTACAATGCACATACATTATGCATGCTCTCCAGTGGGTGGTACGTGTTGTGTGAGGACTATCATAGCTGTGATGAAACACCGTGACCAAAAGAAACGTGAGGAGGAGAGGGTTCTTCTGGCTCACACTTCCACATCACAGGCCATCACTGAAGGAAGTCAGGACAGGAGCTCAGGCAGGGCAGGAACCTAGAGGCAGGAGCTGATGCAGAGGCCATGGAGGGAGCTGCTTACTGGCTTGCTCATCATGGCTTGCTCAGCCTGCTTTCTTATAGAACCCAGAACCACCAGCCCAGGTGTGGCAGCACCAACAATGGGCTGGGACCTCTCCATCAATCACTAATTAAGAAGATGCCCTACAGTTAGATCTTACGGAACATTTTTTTCAGTTGAGGTTCCTTCCTTTCAGATGACTCTAGCTTGTGTCAAGTTGACATAAAACCAGCCAAGACACATGTGTAGAATAGGTAATTCAAACACATAGTGGGTGAAAAGATTAACTCAGATATTATTTGCATAAAAATTGAAATACACATAACTCTTTAGTACTTGCTGATGTGCCTGCGGAACTTCAGGCAGGCTGACTTTGAGATAACAACAGCCTCAAGTTTCCCAGAAACCTCAGTGCAGTGTGGAGGACTTCAGAAATTCATAACAGTGAAATCAGAAAAGCATCATGCAAAAGTGTGCTGATACACAAATTAAACATTTCTGTTTGTGACCTCTTTTGTCCTAAATAGGGAAATGCTTTGAAGTATTTCATTTCAGAGTCTGAGGATATTTAATGGCGCAGAAGCTTCTACTTGGAAAGTTGCTGGCTTTAGACAGCAACTTTCTAACCCGTCTCTTCTACTTAGGTTGTTGGGGGATGTCTTTTGAGTAAGGGCAACATATCAAAAGATTATCTATTTGATTTGTTGAAAAAATAATAGACTTGGATTCCTTTAATAATATTCATGATAATTTAACTTTAGGTGAGACAAAACATCAAAATTTCACAAGTAAAGCTAATTTAAAATAGTTAACTAAAATTGGCCATTTTCAATAAACCACACGGCAATTGCCTTTTAACAGCTGAACAGTCCCCATTGGCTCAGTGCCACCCGCTTGCCCACACTGTTCTGCAGTGTGTGTGGGTGAGAGGGACCCATTCATAGCTTCTCTTCCCTGGGCCTAATCAGACCCTGGGCTGTGTGTTTATCAAGCTGTAACTTTCACCTCTTCTCCGTCATCTCCATTTAGCCAGCTGTCAGGGTCTGTATCAGCTTCCTGTCCTGTGCTGTCCTTTTCCTCTGAGACTGGAACTCTGCCCGAGATGCCAGTGGACTCTGGTGTGGCCTGATGGTCTTGTCTCACGAGCTGGACATTTGTCCATGTCCCCAGCCACTCGCTGCTGCAAATCTCTTGGTGTGTCTGGAGGAAAAGTCCTGGGAGGGCTGTCGTGGTTTGTTGCTGTGTTTCCTGTGTCTAGCACTTCATCTAGTACAGAGTCGTTGGTAATTATCTGGCCAATGGATGAAAGGGCATATTAGATCCGTTTCCTGTCACCAAGCCCTTCTTCATGATCAATGTCAGGAAAAGCCTACCTCACTCACTACGTCTACATCACAAGAACTCTCATCAACTTCCCTAGATGTGTTCTGCAACTCTTCGTGCTTCAGTCTTCCATTGTTCCATATTCTGGGGTTTTCTTGCTGTATATAAAGGAAAACACAATGCAGAGTCAAGAACATGTGACTTGGATGGCTAATCACCTCGGACCACACTTCTCTAGTCAGGAACCAACCCCAAGTCTGCAGTCCTCGGACCTCAACGGTTATTCTCAGAGGTCCCTAAGATGTTTCTGGCGTGCAAGCTGGAACTCCCACTGCTAATTATGCTTCAGGTTTTTTTTGAGGAAGAAGATGCCAAAAGAAATGTAAAAGATAAGGATGAGCAACCCCTGCAAAAACCCCTCAGGTTCTTCCTATTAGTAATGTTGTAGGGTCACTTTCTTCATATGAAATACAGGCACTATAAAGTCAGCCTTACTACACCCAATGTAGCACCATAAGACAAATGTAAAGTGCTATTCAAATTAGACTCAAATTATCAAATGTCTACTAAAGCCCCCTTGTGAAGAACTTTACAAAACCCATTCATATGATGAGAAATTATGTTAAATATGGGACTCCAAGTATTCTCAGAAAGATCTTCAAATACTCTCTCTGTTGAAATGATCTTAAGATAAATGAAATAATTTTAATGATCAATTATCCTCGATTTTAAGAATATAATTTAAGCACTCAACATTTAAGTTCACATGTGTGTCTGTGTGTGGGCGCCTGCATGCGTGTGTGTACATGTGTGTGCGTCTGTGTGCATGTGTGTGTGTGCGTGTGTGTGTGCATGTGTGTGTGTGTGTCTGTGTTGTATACATTCATGGACACATGCAGAATACTCCAGATCTTACCATTTTTTCCTCTTTTCTTCTACAACACCCTCCGAACCTAGGAGGTGGTGGGGTCTACATAGACACCGTTTAGGCTGGGCACCCAGCCTCTTATTCTTTGCACTGTGAACAGTTCTACATATCTATATGGCTGTTGTCTGCTGCAAAAGGAAGGTTTTATGGCCAAGATTGTGAACAGCCCATGTCTATGTGTATAAACATAAATACTTAGATGGTAATCCAATAGTTTGACTATTTAGCAAGTTAGCAACAGCAGGGTGTACCCTACGCGCTCCCAGCCATGGACTGGTGACCAGGATTACAGTACAGGCATGTAATTCTCTCCTATGGAGCTTCCTCGAATCCATTGAGAATGTGCTACTGTTGCTCCAGTGAGGTCATTTTGGCTGTCAGCATGATGCCCTGTAGTGTCAGAGCTGGGAGGGCCACTGGCCTCTCCTGTCCCTTAGAAGCCTGAATGAAAGCTGCCCAACAGGGAGGACTCTGCTGGTTAGTTTGGGATTGGTTTCTCTGTCCTGCAGCCAAAGCGTGTGTTTTCTTCCACCATAGGGTCTTACCATGAAGCTACGATGGGTGATCATGAGCAACAGTAAAAGTCTGGGCTGATTTGGAGACCTCTTCCTTAGATCCTTAGTTTTAGTTGGTCCACTGTGATTAAGCCCCTCCCCCCACACACTGCCAAGCTGCTTAGCCCTTTACCTGTCAGTGTTTACTGTTCTTGTTTGATTTTGTAAAGTTGGGTTAGGTGAGAGTAGTTCCCATGTGGCTTGCCACACCCTGTTCCTTTGCATTAGCCTCTCCCTTACAGGCTGATTTACCTCACATCCCAGGCTCCTTCCCGCTTAAGCTTTTCACTCTTGGTATTTCACCCCTTTACTTTTGTTTAACATATAATCTATAATCCCCTCCCTTACTGTGTCACCTTTCTACTTCCTTGGCTTCCACTTATGCACAGAAAAAAAGGTTGGAAGCTGGAATCTCTCTGTGTGTGTGTGTGTGTGTGTGTGTGTGAGAGAGAGAGAGAGAGAGAGAGAGAGAGAGAGAGAGAGAGAGAGAGAGAGAGAGAGAGAGAGAGAGAGAGTGAGAGAGAACACATGGCCTTTGTCAGTCCAATCAGAATAACCCTTTCCAGTTCTGCTTACATGCAAATTTCACTTATTTCTTCACGGCTAAGTAATATTCCACATTTTCCCCCGAACAGTCACCTGTGGATAGACATCTAGATTTGCCCATTCCTTTGCTACAGTGACTAGTGCAGAAAAGAGCGTGGTGGCAACTGTCTGCAGTGGGGTATGATGTCTAGGGGTGGTGTCGCCAGGTCATATGGAGTTCTGTCTCTAGGTTTGTTTGTTTGTTTGTTTGGTTGGTTGGTTTTTTTCAGAAACCTCCTGTCTGAATTCCTAGGTGCTCTAGTTTACACCCTCACCAGCGGTGTGCAAAGGCTCTTTCCCTCATGTCCACACAAGCACTTGCTGACGTTCCTATTCCCGATGGCGGCTGTTCTGACTAAGGTGAAGTGCAAGGTTTAATCTTCATTCCCTGATGCCAAAGGTGTTGGGGACTTTTCCTGACAATTTACATTTCTTCCCTTTCCTCGGAATTTTTGATCAGTTCCATAGGTTTTTAAAATTAGATTGTTTATTTCCCTCATTGTTTAGGGTTTGGGGATCATCATCATCATCACCACCACCACCACCATCATCATCATCACCATCATCATCACCACCACCATCATCACCACCATCATCACCATCATCACCACCACCACCATCATCATCATCACCATCATCATCACCACCAGCACCATCATCACCATCATTATTATTTGTATGTCTGAGACACTAGGCTCTGCCTAATGAACAGCTGGCAAAGATTTTCTCCCATTCTGTGGGCAATCTTTTCATTCATTTCAGTTTCCTTTGCTTTTTACTCTCATGAGGTCTCATTTGCTGGTTTTACTTTCTGTGCTTCTGGAGTCTTGTTCAGAAAGTTCTTGCTTGTGCCTCTAAGTTGAGGTGTAGCTCTTACTTTTCCTCCTCCGGCAGATTCACGGGATCAGGTCTTATGTTGAGATCCTCGATGATTTGGAGTTCTTCAGTGCATGGTGAAGGGTCAGGATCGAACGTCATCTTTTTTTTTTTTCCCATGTTGAAATCCAGCTTTCCTGGCACCATTTGCTGAAGATTCTTTTTTCCAGTGTATATTCTTGACATTTTGTGAAAAATCAGGTAACTGCTGTTGAAGAGACTCATTTACAGCCCCAATTTCATCCCATAGATCTTCTTTTGTGCCAGTACCATGCTAACTTTATTATGATGGCGCTTGGAATTTGAAGCCAGGTATGGCCAGATCTCCCGCAGTATTCTTTTTGTTCAAGGTTGTTTCCTCTCTCCTTGGCCTTTAAGGTCTCTGTGCAAATTATTGGGTTGCTTATATTCTGTGTGTTTGAAGAATGACATTGGCGTTTTAGCTGGCATTAAATTGATTCTCTGTATTGCTTATGGTAGTATGGTTATTTTTGAGGTACTAATCCTGTTAATCCTGGTGGATGTGTGAGGTTTTCTTTCATCAGTGTTTTAACATTTTCACTGTAGAGTTCTTTCATCGCCTTGGTTAGATTTGTTTCCAGGTGTGTGTGTGTGTGTGTGTGTGTGTGTGTGTGTGTGTGTGTGTGTGCGCGCGTGCGCGCGCGCGCGCTTTGAATATGGTCAGCCAATATTTTATGAAGTTTTTGAACCAATATTCATCAGATCTGTTATTTTTTTCTTTGTTTACTTTTTGTCTGGTTTAGGAATCTTCATTCATTTACTGTCTCATAGAGAATATGAGTGTTATGGATGTTATTTCCCTGATGTTCTGATAGATTTCTCCTGTGCATCCATCTAGGCCTGGGGATGCTCTTGTTGGGAGGTGTTTTATTATCTCTCCAATTCTGTTGCTGGTTATAGCTCTGCTTGAATTACTCATGTAGTCTTGGGTTAACTTGGCTATGTTCTATAAGTCTAAGAATCCATTACTTTTTATTTTTGGCGTTCCAATTTTGTGGAATACAAGTTTTGAAAGTCTGTCCTAACGGTTTTCGGCACTTCATTGTTCATTTATAGCTTTAGCAGTCTGTGTGTTCTCTGTCCTTCTTTCGGCTAATTTAGTTAAGGGCGTTTCAATCCTGTTTATCTTCTCAAAGAAGCAACTCTTGGTTTCACAGAAGACAGGATCTTTCTTTGGTTATTTTTATTTTGGTCTTGCTCCTTGTTTTTATAAAGAAAGTCCTGCTAGGACACAGCCACGACTGTTCATTTGTATTTTATCTCTGACCAATCTATTTAAAAAAAAAAAAACAGTTAGATAGTGCCAACAGAGACGATATGCCTTCCCAAATGAACATCTTCTGTGTGGCCTCTTACAGTGACAACCTTACCATTCCAGATCTTAATCCAATCCCAGGGATCTTTATTTTAAATGACAGCTCCATCGTCTCTGTTATCTCTGTTTCCTTACTACAGACCCGGAAAACCATTCTGCAAACGCCTTCTCTTGTGCGCCGTACATTCTCCACTTCCAGCATTCTAGAGCTGCCACACTGGTCCACATCATAATTGCAAAACCCAGAATCTACTGTGAACTTGCCCTTTTGCTCTCCCTGCCTCACTGCACACTACGCCTCACTGAGGGCGCCACTCACAGGCTGGCTGTATTTCTATATACAATGCTATCAAATGGCATTTGATCTCTAAAAGATTTAGTAACCACTGAGCTTTATAAACCACACTGCTTCACTTACAAAGACATGAGTGGAAAGAGAAGAAGATGTTTAAAAAAACTTTTGAATAATACAGCCTGGCCATGGCAGATCTGAGCTATGACCTGTCTCCCCTGGCTGCCAGTATAAAGTGCTCCTCCCACTGAGCACCCCTTGACCTCTCTTTCTCTGCCTGACCTCAGAGAAATCTCTGGAGACTTTCTGGTGCCATCTTACACAAACCAAGTGGTTCTAAGACTTTTTCATTTCTCAGTTTGCCCTTTAATTATAATGTTTGTCTCATACACTACACATTCTACGTTTATTCCCACCCAGGACAGCTCTAAGTGTCTTTCTTCATAAAACTTCTTTCGGTTTTGTATGTTTTTTTTTTTTTTTCTTTCCCTTTTATGAGCTTTATAGTTTGTAACAGGACTGAAAATATACCTTACTTAGATTTCATTTCTATTTTGCTGTTTAATCCTTTCTGACTATAGGGCTATATGTAAGCGATCTGCAGTTATAATTGAACGAATGTGTTGGGGGGGCCATGCTGGGACCCAGGAAGTAAAGTCAGTGCTGGGAAGAGACTGACCACCAGAGGGTGCCAGTGAGAAGGATGGCTAAAACTCTACTCAAATTTCTTTCTGTCAATGAATCTTTAAAATAGTAAAAACATTTTTTAAATGGCATATTCTGTAGGTCTTTGAGGCTTTGAAGACCTTATCTAGCTGTTTTTGCCTTATCCATCTACAGAATCACATGTATCACATGTTAAACTAGGATGTGTATTCTTACAGAGCAGTGATTGGCATGAGTGCGATTTGATCGGCTAACAATTAACTTTTATAACTTATTTATCCTAAACAGCCTGCAATAACACTTTCAAAGTATTGGAGGTAAACCTTGTATTCTACTTGAGTTGTATGGGTACAATACCTCATATTAGAAAAAAAAATATATATATATGAATGATTCATTGCCAATAAGACAGGTTAACCCCTGGAAACACCCAGCCTACCTCAAAGAAGATGATGAGCATCAAAGATACTCCTTATGGAGATGGCTCCAAATATGGCGAACCAGCCACTGGGCAACATGTCCTTGCTTTGGCCACTGACAGAATTCTGCCTAAACTAGGCAAGTTGGATGCAGGCAGAGTCAATGGCCAAACTCTGCCAAGACAGGGTAAGCAAATCCTCAATAGCTCCTGCCTCACAGATATGTAAGTCAGACATACTGGGCTAGAAAGCTGAAGATGATGTTCCGACATTGTAGACAGTTTTGGGTGGGTGTTCAGGCAGCAAACTGTCTCTGTAATTTTTTTTTTCACTTTGGAAGCTGTTACCCTGAACTTCCTGTTTACTCAGGTAATTAATTTTATTTCTTCTCAAGTCTCTGATGGGGTTGAAGACCAGATAGTTTAGTTTTACAATTAAGCTTAGTTGTTTAGGGGTTAAGATGTTTTTAAGTCTAGATGGATGCTTTAAGTTGATAGAGGTGAGATATGATAGATACTGATTTACATTCAGAATTTTAGACTCACTAAGATAGGAAAGATATTTTCTTCAAGATTGCCAAATACAAATAGCCAAAACACTATGAAAGTAACATTAATATAATTCCTGACTTTTTGTGGTTCTTCTTGCTGTATGTAGCTTATTTTATATATGTATAATAATATAAATGTATATATATAATCAAATATTTTAAAAGAACAGGAATAAATCTTTAAATGAAAAAAAAAAGTTTTCTTTCTGTCGAAGGTTCCCACCCACGTAGAAGGTTCCCATCTGGGTTGTGAACATTCTGTGTGTACTGAGTGCTCTGTGTGAAGTCCTTTACTTCAGCAGACAGTTCAAGGTCACGTGCAGTGTGTGCCACCAATGGCATGTGGGGATAAGTATGACTTTGGCTGAGGTACATCAAGTCAGCCAATGAGTGCAAAAGGAAAGGCGAGTGGAAAACAAAGCCGCAGTCTAGTCACACATAGCGATCGATCGATGTAAGGGTGAGGGGGCTGTGACTTGGCAGGCACATGGCTTCCTAGTCCTCCTGATGTGTCAGCGTGTCTGGCACATGACTTTCTGGGTCTGAGAAGTCTGAGGCACAGGCTGCTTTGGTCAGTTTAACTTGTGAACCAGCCAGGAACAATGTCTCCATTGCTGCTGGTGAACTCGTGGATCGCAGGGCTCATGGCAGAAACACCTATGTCTTCATCACAGCAGCCGGGTCGGTCCTGAGCACATCCCTGTGTGCTTGTCTGGCCCCAGGCTCTCCACATGCATTTGTTTCTACTACAGATGAGGAATTCCAGTCACCTTGTGTTTACCTGACATCTGGGAGGCCCTTGGGAGCAGGAGAGTCAAGATTGAGCAACGGAAACAGGTAGAGCAAGAAATGTCAGTGCCTTCAACCATTTCTTCATTATTCTGCATTGAAAGGCAGACATATTAACACTGAAAGTGAGACAAGGCGGAGGAGGATGGACACAGCGCAGGAACAAAGAGCCTCCTCGGCCCCAGGAACTGAGATGAGCGCCTGGGAATATGACGAGTGCTTGAGGGAAACAGGAGAGCGGGAAATGAGATGTCCGTAAGATTGACCACGGTAACCATCTCCTGGCCTCAGGCAAACATGCTGAAGAAATGTCCACCTGTTGTGCGTATCACGTGGAGTCCACACCTGGCGTGTCTTCAAGGACACTGTAGGTGGAAAATACACTGAATCCCCTCTTCGCCTGTAGACACGTGTGAAGGGGTAAGTGGCATCACTAGGCGGCTAGACGGCCTGGTTATTATGGTCACCAAGTGAGTCGCATGGACTCAGGAACGCACCATCTTATTTTAGCTCTGCGTCGTTGTCTTCTGTGCTTTCCCTGGAAGAGTAGGAAATGGATGCATGGCCAGGCTAGAAAACAATGATCTCCAGCTAAAGAAGTGAGGGTGGGGACAGCTTTCACCATGACTGCTGCTTACCTACGGAGTGACTAACAGATAGGTGAGGGTAGAAAAGTCCCTGACCACACTATTGGGGACCCAAGCTAAAGGTGTGCCAACACTGACAATGTCGTTGGATCAGTTTGGGTAGAGTAGAACCCACAGCCTCCTGCTAGTCCTCCAAGCCTGGAGCCCCACCCACAATGCCACTTGTAAGTGTGTTTGTGTGAAGTGTCCTCTTTATAATAACCCGGGATTTACTCTAACAGCTGCTGGTGGAGCACGTTAATTTACAAATTGATTTTGGGGAGCTTTGTGACGACCAGTTCTAGAGACCTGTCCACATTGTCACGTAGCTCTGCTTGCTTAATGCAGGTGATATTGTAAGCAGCACTCTGGGGAAGGTTTCAGAAGTGTGTTTAATTGCATTTTCCACTTCTCCTAACAGCAAGGGATTAAGCTGGATGGGACGGAATGGCACCAGCTCTGTTCTGTCACGTGTGTGTGTGTGTGTGTGTGTGTGTGTGTGTGTGTGTGTGTGTGTGTGTGTGTGTGTGTGTGTTGGCGGAGAGGGGCGGATTGTAGCCGCAGGTAAGCTTCTCACAGGGCACTCTCATCTTCATCTCAGTGAGCTTGTGAGTGATTAAGAGCCCATAAATTAACTTATACTTTAAGATTTCTGGTGGCCAGTTTTTCAGTGAAATTTATCAAAAGCAACTCACATGTGCTAAAGGTAATTTCCATTTCTGATAATGGAATCTCAGTTCCAGAAATACATTAATTTTAATGGGTGTGGACTGTGCAACTCTATTTATATCGTTTACACTACACCAGCATGCTATACTGTGAGGAATGCGGGGCTGAAGGGCAGGTAATTCCTATTTGCTGGACCTGACGTCACCAGAGCCACTATGACCGCAGGGGACACTAGGAACAACACAGAGACTTGGGAACTTATTTCTAGCATCTCGTGTCTGCTAAAGCCTTTAGCACTTTTCCTGTTACCTCATTTCCTGAGATCTTGGCCACATAGTCCTCTACAGTGTATCCCCAACCTGTCAGATCATATCACTGCACATGCGTAAAGATTTATTTCTATCTGTGTGTATGTGTGCATGTGTGTGTGTGTGCATGTGTGTGTGCGCACGCTCCTGTTTGTGTGGTGTGTGTGTGTGTGTGTGTGTGCGCGCGAGTGTGTGTTCGTGCATGTGTTTGTGTGGTGTGTGTACACATGCATGTGTTCGTGTGTGTGTGTGTTTGTGTGGTGTGTGTGTGCATGCGTGTGAGTTTGTGTGTGTGTGTGTGTGCGCGCGAGTGTGTGTTCGTGCATGTGTTTGTGTGGTGTGTGTACACATGCATGTGTTCGTGTGTGTGTGTGTTTGTGTGGTGTGTGTGTGCATGCGTGTGTGTGTTCATGCATGTGAGTTTGTGTGTGTGTGTGTGTGTGTGTGTGTGTGTGTGTGTGTACGCGTGCGCATGCGTGAGTGCACAGGTGCCCATGGTGACCAGAAGAAGACATTAGATGAACGTGAACTGGATTTAAAGGTTGTTGTGAGCTACTTGACATGGGTGCTGGGAACAAACTTGGGTCTTCTGTTAAGAACAGGAAGTGCAGGGCTGGAGAAATGGCTCAGAGGTTAAGAGCACCATCCTTCCAACAGTCCTGAGTTCAATTCCCAGCATCCACATGGTGACTCTCAACAATCTATAATGAGATATGGTGCCATCTTCTGGTGTGCAGGGACACATACAGGCAGAATATTATATAAATAAGAACAGAAAGTGCTCTTAACTGCTGAAACATCTCTCCAGCCATGATAGTCTTTTTAATTTATTTTTTAAAGATTTATTTATTATTTATTAAGATTTATTTATTTAGTAAAACATCTAGATAGATGTTTTAAGTTGATAATGACAAGATGTGATGGAGATTGATTTACATTCAGAATTTTAGATGCACCAAGATAGGAAAGATGTTTTCTTCAAGGCTGTCAAATACAAATAGCCAAAACACTAAGAATGCAACATTTATATAATTCCTGATTGTGTCATGGTTATTTTTCCTATAGGCAATTTATTGTATATATGTGGAATAATATAAATGTATATGAAAAATAAAATAAATACATTTTTAAAAAGATTTATTTATTATGTATACAGTGTTTTGCCTACACGTGTGCCTACACGCCAGAAGAGGGCACCAGATCTCATTACAGATGGTTGTGAGCCACCATGTGGGTGCTGGGAATTGAACTCAGGACCTTTGGAAGAGCAGCCAGTGCTCTTAACCTCTGAGCCATCTCTCCAGCTCCCATGATAGTCTTATATTCTTATATTTAGTGACACCACATCTTGACTATATTGGCAAACTGGTGTTCAGGTCGTTGTTCTTAAATGGAGTTAGTCATGACCTGAATGTGACACACCCTAGCTACTCGGCATCCACGAATTCCTTATTTTTATAGTATTTTCCAAATAATATTATCTTGAACAAAATCATATTTTAGGGACTATTTTTGTCTATATGCTATCTTCTATATTCCCCATAGTAGAAAGCCCATTTTACATTTTCGTGTATTCTGAATGTCCACAGTAAAATTACAGAAGTGAAGGGCCCAGGGCAAACGTCTAGCACTGGCCCATCCAAGCTAATGTCCAGCACCTCTAAGATCTCGTTTTCAGATCCTATTCCCAGGATGGCCATAATCCCCACTGCGTGGGGCTTTTCAGCAGTAAGTGCTCAGCAGAGTAGATAGTGAAAGCAGACCATGGGTGCTCACTCACTCTTATCAGTTACAGGAAGGTGTGAGCCAGACAGGACACTGGAGGGCCAGCATGCTCCCATGCAGCATTTTGCTTGGAAATTTCGCTGCAAGCTCTCCAAAGATCGTAGCAAGCATAGTAGACAATTAACTAGAAGATTTGAAGTATTCAGGGGCATGCACACATATCAAGTTTTATTGGCAGTGCATTAATATTCACTGTATGGCTAGTTACAGTCTCTGGGTTTTTTTTTTTAATTGGAAGGATTTGTACATCCATTTTGTCATATAGTAAACTTTAAATTCTATTTAGGGATCAATGACCCTGAGATCTTGATGTGGAAACTGAGCTGAGAATGATGATGTCACAATTTCCAAAACATCTGTGAGTCACTAGGAGACAAAACTTAAAAAGTAATGCCCAGCAATGTCTTTAGAAAACTAGTTTTGATCTGTCATTTAGAACAAAAGTGTAAATTCTGACCGTATTTGAATTAGAAAGATCAGGGGGAAAGCATGTTGTGTGATTGTCAGCGGGCAAATGTTGTTTGGCATTGGCAATTATTGATACTTCAAAGTAGACTTGAATTTGCTTAAGCCTAGTTAATGAGAAAACCTTCTTTTTGTTTTAAGTTAAGCATTAACTGGGTATTTCTCTGAACAATATGCTGTTAGAAATCATAATCTAGTCTTTTGTCCCCACAAAAGACTCTATGGGTCTTTGGGACCCCCCATCTCTCTGTCTCTCTCTGTCTCTCTGTGTCTCTTTGTGTCTCTGTCTCTGTCTCTGTCTCTCTCTCTGTCTCTGTCTCTGTCTCTCTCTCTCTCTCTCTCCATCCATGAGAGAGATATTATATGCAAACATACCTGCACACACATACACACAAGCACATACCTACACATGCTTGCACACACATACACACAAGCACATACCTACACATGCTTGCACACACATACACACAAGCACATACCTACACATGCTTGCACACACATACACACTTGCATCCATAACCATACCTGCATATACATAACTGCACACACAGAAATATACACAGAAACACTTACACATTTGTGCACAGATACAAACACAATACACCTGCACACACACCTCCATATGCACACATACACAGACATACATGCATGCATACACATGTGTGCGCTCAAACATCGTGCAGATATACACTCATATACACATGCACACAAGCACACACGCTTGCACACGCACACAAGCACACACAGCCCGGCTGTAAACAATTGGCTCTGTTTACTGTAGCATTTGGAGGCTTAGGAGACACTTGCTTCCTTCATCCTGGTGGTAACCAAGAGGAGGAACATAAAGTTCAAGGGAAAATAAACACATTGATTGAAGAGTTATATCACCAATTATGAATTATTGATACATCTTGACTCTCCTTCCATGGACGGACACAGCTCTCAGCCCAGGAACCTCCAGTGTCCCTGCCTTAAAGAAACAGGACAATGAGAGCCAGCAAATGTTGTCTAGCCGTTTTGTTCTACCACTTAATAAGGAAACAGGCCAGACCTGAAATGTCTAGTTGGGCCAGGGCACCGCACTTAACCTGCCAGCTCTGATCCCTCAGGAGTAAATAAAGCACTCTGCTAGAGTGCCTGAGCCATTTCAGCGTAGGTGTGGCCTGAACCAGGCTCACAGGGGCTAGGCGGGCTGGGCCAGACTGGCCAGCCACAGCCTGCAAGGCGGCCCTTCAGGATGCCCAGGTGCCTTATTGGCTCCTGCCATCCGACTCTGTATTTCAAACTTGCTCTGCTTTCCAAAGCTGATTCCTACACAGCTCATTTGCACACTTGCATCCTGACTTGGTTGTGCTCATATCCCATGATGTCAAGCTCGGTTAACAGTCACCCAGCTTGTACGACACGCCCCAGCACATGCCTGGCCAAGCGCTTCTCACTTCACACAGCAGCTAGGTTCCCTGGCTCGCCTGCCAACAGCAGGCACCTCCATGTTTAAGACAGTGAGCAGACACCATAGCTTGAACAGGAAACTTTTTCCTTTTTGCAGACTAGTTCGTAGTGGCCATACTGAAGCCTCCCCTTTGTGTGAGTGGGTTGGATATACTCCTAGGCAGCCTGAACAGAGTGGAAAAACATGGTTGGGGGCTCAGGAAAACTTTGCTTTGAAATGGAGCTGTTATAATTTAGAGAATTTTGCTGCCTCACCTCCATCCAACCTCAAGAAACTCGCCGAGACTGTGTCCACTACGTTGACACAGATTCCACAGTGTGTGATTACCAGGGAGTACCAAAGGCATCAGAAGGATTATTTTACCTAAAGTTATTTTCCACACTGTTGGAGTTACTATGGTAACGGCGGTGGTAATTATCATAGTGTTATTTAGTATAATGCATATGATTATTTACTGTTATTATATCCAAAGGACTTTTTCCATGTGTCAGCCTTTTTCTCCAGTCTCATCGTAGCCCCATCTGGCCATTCTCTCCACTGGTAAATGAAGATGTGCCTGTCACATGCTGCGTGGGTACAGGACCCCTGATCGCTGCCACACCCGACTCTCTAACCTTTAGGTCCCTGCAACAATCTCCTTGGTGCAGCAACACTAGGCACAGCGATAGGTCCAAAGTCACAACCAAGAATAGAGACACCAACACCCGTGTCTGGGACAGCCCGATGCTATCACTAGTTGTATTAGGAGGGGAAGCAAGCAATCGGTTGTCCCCGTGAGTAGGGTACTCCGACAGTCTTGTGTGTGCTACAAACTCTTGGAGCTGGATAATATTTGATCGCCCTTTTCCCCACAAGGAACGTGTTATTTCTCAGTGGTGCTTCATAGGACAGCACAGTCAAGCAGCAGAGAGACATAAGTACCTGCCTCTGCCCTCTGGACCTCAGTGGCTCGCTGGCATCCATCAATATACTGACGTGGGTCAAGGCCAGGTCTTTTTACATCTCCTTCAAGTACGTTAGTGAATCAAGCAAATGAATCTTGTTTACTAATTACTAAAAGTCTTGGCTGATGAGCACATTAATATCTGTTATATTTTTTTAGTTGTAGCCCAACCTGGACTTACCTCCCAGGTGAGGTATACTGTCTGGGGCTCCCAATATTCATAATAAATTAATCCTCATACCCTTAGGTGATATGCGACACATGACGACTCACTGAGAGCCTTGCTTAGATGTTGGTCTTTACCAAGTAGAGTGGGTCTGAGGACGACCCTCCAGAGCAGTGGGTGGAACACAGGGAGATGCTTGGGCACTGGCTGGGGTAGGGGTAATGGGACAAAGGCTGAGTTAACCCTGCAACTTCAGGCAGAAGCCATGGTGATGCAAAGGGAGCATTTCAGCACTTCCTGTATAGAAAACTGGCAGGGAACGTGGCAATAGACCGGGGCTTTCCTTAGGATATCACGTAGGGAGACTTCACTGCTCAGTCAGTCCCTGCTGGACACTAAGGCAGGCACACTGAGTCCAGCAGAGTGTTCGGAGAGTGACGTCAGTTCCTTCCAAGGCACACAGCTGGATGTTGCCACACTAGTATTTGGGACAATATGAAGTCCTTGGAGGTTAATGGGGACAGTGCCCTGGAAGTATGTGTTAACCACATCCCAACTTTGCAAAGGACTTAGTGGTGCCTTGTTGTACCTGAGCAACTGTCTGCCTGTCCCAGGGCTGCTGATCTGAGCTGTGCCTGAATCTCACAGGACATCCTCACAGAAACCCCTGCCCTCTCTCCTGAGCATTGCTGGCTGCAAACCTGAGACTGTATTTACCTGAAAGGTGTTCCTGTACCTTCCATCCGGCTCCTGTTGCTGGCCAGGCTGTGTTTGTTTCAAGTCAGGGTGGTGATACCAATAGAACATTTGAAGATGGTGCCTCAGCCTCTGTTGTTGGCCACAGTCTCGAGTGCCGTCCCTTTCTCACAAGGGCACCTCCTCACAGCGCACCCCACACTCCAATGAACTATGCCGAGTTTCTAACTCCAACTTAAAAGAACAAAGCGTGCCCAGGCCAAGGTGGATGTTTTTCTTTTTCGTACATATTAAAGTGGAAAAAAAATTTCCTGTTTACCCTCTTCCAAAGAAAGCCCCAGAGTTGCTTCCTTGTTTAATCTTCTCTGATTCTAGCAGTTTCAGTTGTTTTGCTGTGCAACTTAAAAGGTCTCGAGCCCACTGGACAAGGATTGCAAGTGCTCTAAGCGATGGAGACAGCAATTAACATCCTCAGTTTAAAGTATGGCATATCACGTGTAGCTTGTGAAGGCTACTTGTGTCTGTTTTTCATATTGTGTATGTTAACTCATTCAGTCTAAAGATGAGGAAAAAGAACCCAAAGAAGCAAGCATTTCGGAGCACATAAGACTCATTTTACATGTAATTAGAGCTAACAATTTCTTTTCATTTATAAAACATACTCTGATGACCTTTGAGGTTGGTGGCGGGATAGGGCATTAGATTATAATTACGGTTTGATTTGCAATGAAATGTTGAAATAACTATTCCTGTGGAACCCGAGGATAGGTTTGAATGAAGCGATGCAGCACCACTGCCCCCTGCTGGCCGACATTGTTATAACCGCCAACAAAAGATTTCAACAAAAAGCAACCACCACCACCAACAACAACAAAAGTGAAAACCACTTTACAGGCTAGAAATGAATACCCTGCCTTCAGAATTGTCATCCAACTTATTTAAAAATATAATCCCTCCCCATAGTTCCCTGAAAAGTATACATTATGCTTTAATCTTTTGAAATACAGATATAAATCACCAACTCAGAAGCTCCAGGGGAGTCACGTTGGCCTGGCCGCTAACGCCATGCACGATGCAAGCAGAACCTTTAGCCAACAGTTAGCACCTTCACTCTCTCACACCAACCCCAGGAGGAAGGACTGTCACCACCCTTCATTTGCTGTGGTCACTCCTGCAAGCCTTCACAACACAAGCCTAGACATCTCATTTGCATGCCTTTGCAGGCCAGCGGTGTGTTTTCTGTTCTACAGCACCCAGCGAGACAATGTTTACATTGTGTAAACAGATGATGGGCTGTTTTGGAGTGAAACTGATCTCCACACAGACAGAGAAGGACAAGGAGGTAGGTCCCAGGTCTCCACCATCACAGTCCATTAGATGGAAAACCGCAGCCAAAAGGTGAGACTGGACCCCATCTCTATTTAATTATGATGTATGACTCACTCAAATATTGATACCTACTCCAAACATGAGCTTACTTCTTATTAGTTTGTATCTGGAAAGGAAGTTGAATTTATTCTTTGCTTACGGATTTGAGCAGAAAGTTTGCCTTCAGCCTGGTTGGTATCTGCCGCTGCACAAGGGCAAATCCAGATGGGGACTATTTTCTTTGCATATACATAACGTATTTGCAGGGTTTTGTTTATGTGTACTTTTTTTCTTCTGTCTTCTGGAGGAAACCACACTTTTTAGGATATGCAACTATCCCTGCAGAAAGATATACCTGAAGGTACAGTCAGACCATTTCTCTAATAAGGTTCACGTGGATGGCACAGTGCCATCCTGTTACCGAGTTGCTTGTTTTAGTTCTAATAAGCAAAGTGTACGCAGGAGCTCAGCTGACAGTCTTCTGCCTTTTGCTATCCTCTGCCACGGCAGGGTTTCCATTGATTTAGTTGTGAACCGTGAACCCAACGGGTAGAGCACATAATGGGGAAAAAATCAAAGATCTGAGACGTGGACCTCAAACACCCTCTCCTAGTTTGCCTCCTGTTGCTGTAATAAACACCACAACCATAAGTACTGAAGAGAAAAGGGTTCATCTCACCTGTATGACCCACACAGCCAATGATCAAGGGAAACCAGGGCGGAAACTCAAGGCAGGAGCCTAGAATCAGGAACCGTAGCCGTGCTTATAGGCTTGCTTCCGTTGGCGTGCTCAGCTGTACCTACTTAGGAACGGCACACACCCACAGTTGTCTGGGCCCTCCATCAATTAGCAATTAAGAATATGCCTCACACACAAAATGCTGCAGAATGTCAGATCTGGGCACTTCCTCAGCTGAGATCCCATCTTCTCATATGTCCCTGAGTTGTTATAGAGTTGACAGCTGAAGCTATGATACCTCCCAGCCCTAAAGAAAGAACACTTAATTTAATTCCTTCTCTTGTGAAGAAAGGAAGAGAATTCTTGCTGGGAGGGATATGACAGACACGTCAGCTGAAAGCTGTGGCTATGGCCATGAACCCTTCACATCTCAGGTGTGCTGATTGGCAGACACATTTGTATTATGTATTCCACAAAGAAAACATGTGGCCAATTAAACCATGACCCCATGATTTCCTTCAATTAGAGTCTTTATACTCATCAAAAGCGATTATTCTAGATATATTTAGCTGCAGCACTTAAAATCGGGTATCACCTTTAGGTGAACGGGCAAAAGAAAGTGTAAGCCAAATAGAACAACTAACGTGATTACAAAACTTTTTTTTTCTTCTGTTTAGAGTTCAGTGGCAACGTGTGGAAGGAGACGGAGACCTGGCAGAGATTGAATAGAAAAGGCCCGGCTCACGGGAGAACTAGGACCGTATTTGTGGGGAACACGTGCAGCCAAGAGCTGTAAAGCGTCTTGGCAGTGTGGACGAGACTGACGTGGAAGAGAAGAGACAGGCTTGAGCACTGGGCGGTGCTGTCTTAGTTTATTCAATCCTATTAAGAAACACCTGAAAGGAGGAAGTTCATGGGATGGGCTTGCTTTTATCTTACAGTTTCAGAGGGTTTTCATTCATGGTAGCAGAAGCGCTCCTCCCAGGAGGCAAGACCACTGTGACAGAGACACCTTACTCACTCAAGGAATCAAAGCCAGCAGGCTAACCCAGAGGAGAGCGAGAGGCCTGCCAACACATCTATGTTGCAAGGGCCAGGTTGCACCCCGTTAAAGGCTCTGCAGCCTTCAAAATGGTGCCACAAGTCAGAGATTAACTGTTCAGAATATGAGCCTGTGTGGGCACTCAGAAGGGAATCGTAACATTCCGCCCTGGCCCTCATCTCATATACACAATGAATTTGGTTGAACTTCAAAAGCCTCTCAAGCTTTAATAGTCTTGAGACTTGAAAACTCGGAAAGTTCTTTTACTGAGACCCAAGGCACCCTCTTAGCTGCGAGTCCCTGTAAAAATCAAGGAGAGTCATATATTTCCAATATACAATGTGCAGAGCAAACATTCCTGTTTCTGTAGGGAGAGATAGAGTCACAACAAGAATTATTGGACCAAACCAAGATCAAAACCCAGCAGGGCAAACGGATTCTGCAGCTCCACGCCCAGCACATAGAGTGGAAGTTGATGGCCTCACTTAGTTCACTCCACAGCCCTGGAACAAGCAGCACACGTGGCCTCTCTTGAGCTATGTCCAGCAGGTGCCTGCAGGTCGCTTCAGCAGACAAAACACATTCCGGGTGTGCCTGACACCCTGAGGTCTCCATCATTTTCAAACTTTAAGGAACAGCCTTCTCAGAGGCTCCCAAGTGGGAATCTGACCTGCTATGCATTTCCCGGCCATCCAGACTCCCTCTAGGAATATTGACATAAGCACTATGCATCTAACTAGCTCCACCTTCCATGAAAATTAAGCTACATAACTGGGTTATATGATGAGCTAGGTAAACATGCCTTTGTCATATGCTTATGCACACAAGGCTTCAGGTAATGTGCCGTGGGATCCTCACAGGCAGAGTGACGCCAGGGGAGGGCCACGTATCGGTAACTGGCGGGACTTTAGGAGATTGCACCTACTCAGGGGCATGTAGCCAGCAATGATTTTGAAGATCTGGGAAAACATCCCAGGAATAGGATATTCCTTTCTGTTACTGGCAACAATGGTGGGCAGTTTCTTTTAGGTCAGTGTAAAAATAAAGAGTAGTGTGATGAAGGGGCAGGGCCAGTCCCCTAATATCTGTCATTCTTTGGAACAATGTTTCTCACTTGTTCCTCAACAAATCTCCTGAGGCCAGACATTAGTATGTGTGTTTCCAAGGTACCCTGGTCTTCTCAGCTCCCACCAGAACAGAGGGTGGTGATTTTTTCTTCTTAAAGCGACATTTCTTGTTTCCTTAATAACACTATATTGAAGGTGCATAATGAATTGTTTTCCTACACCCCATATGGATTATTTCAATTAAAAACTCTCCCCCTTTCTGAGTTTTGTTGATGGCTCTGTGATCTTCACAGAAGCTCTGGCGGTATGCAGAGACAGGCGATAACTGTATGGCAAGTCATGTGTCTTCCTAGAATGTCCCTATGGATCTGGACCAATTCTTCCAACTTCTGCATCCCTTAGTAGCATGAGGGAATTATGCACTGATTTTGAAGACATAAGACTTGTGATGAGTTGATTCAGAAGGTAGTCTCAAAGGGATTTCAGGATTAATGTCAATTTGGCATTTCTTGAGTTTTCTTTTTAGCTCTAAAGCTTGTAAATTCTATATAGATTGTTCCTTGGAAAGCTTAATTTGATCTCAGTCCAATCTAGGTGTTGGAATGCTAATATTGCTTTCCTGGCTTTACTCTTGATTATGGTGGTGGTGATGATGACGATGATGGTGATGATGATGGTGGTGGTGATGGTGATGATGGTGGTGGTGATGATGATGATGGTGATGGTGGTGGTGGTGGTGATGGTGATCATGATGATGGTGATGGTGATGGTGGAGATAGTGGTGATGATGGTGGTGGTGGTGATGATGATGATGTTGATGATGAGAAGGAAGATGATAAAACCAACTAACTTATCTCACCCTTTTTACAGGCATTTAACTCTCACTTATCCATCACAGACATCTCTGAAGCAGAGAGCAGTACATAAAAGAAGAAAAGAAGTAAAAGCACAGAAGAATGCAGGGATGATATGCCTTGTCTGTCACCTCTAGGATTCAAATTAGTATGTGCCTCCAGTGAGGATACTCGCAAACTACAAACAAGTCTTTACATGAATTATTGTAATTATTGCCTGGCTGAAGCATGAGTTTTGAAACTAAAACTGTGTGTCATCCGCAACTGTGCGCTCTTCTCTCTGGAGTCTCTACTAAAGCTGCTGCCCTTGGTCCCCACATAAAGTCACTTCCTGTGAAGCAAAAAGACAAGGAAGTCATCCTTGAGTCTGCTTGGGGTCACTCTCCACATGGACCATTACAGCTGTTGAAATGCAGTGCCCCTCATAGCTCCCTCCAGGGGTGCTGTGTGGGTGTTCCTGGTACTGTTTGTGCTGGCGTGTCCCACTTTTCTCCTCCTTTCATCTACTTTCAGAACCCCCAAACTCACCAATGCTTTGGGGGTTCCTCCCTTCTCACCTCTGTGTGCAAGGCTAGCCAAGCTGATATAAGAATCCTAACTCTACATTCTTTCTTCCCTATGCTCCTGGTCTCATCCACAAGCCAAAGTGACCTTTACTCTCAGCGGCCTGGCCTTTGCTGGTTTGTAGTTGACTGGATGGCTGTACCAAAGTAGTATAGATGGGTTGCTTAGAAATGGAGAACTTTTCTTCCTCATTCTAGAACCTGAAAATCCAAGATTAAAAACTTTTGATCATATAGGAGTTTCTGAGGTTTTCCTCCCCATCTTTGAAGAGCCAGTGCTAAATATCATCACATTTTGAGATAACGGCAGGATTTCAGTGATACCTTGTGTGGCCTCGTATTAACTAGGTTTCGTGTTTGTCCATTAGTCTTCTCACAAAGCTCTGTCAGACTCTATTACCTCTGGGGCTTCAGCTTGTAGTCAGAAGGGATTCTGATGGCATCAGTGTGGATTTTCTAGCCACGAATGCTGCTTAACTTTTTAGACAAGAGAAACCATGTTACCTGCAAGCCCTCAGCACTTGGAGCCCCACAGCCTCTGCTCCCTGGAGAAATGGCTTGGGTTAAACAAACCAGCTTTATCAGTTGTAAAAAGGAACTGTTCATGCTTTTGAGCTGTGGATGACATGTGGCCATGTAGACATGGTTCAGCACCATCTTTGGCCTTAGTGAAGAGCGGACGAGCGTTAACCATCCACAGGTCTCATACAACCACTCAGCACTCCCCTGGGAATGTGCACCAACTCCCAAATGGCTCAGCAGTCTCTCCAAGAATTTCACACATTATAATTTTGATCATTTTTTTTTTTACCCCTACCACCATCTCCTCCTAGATACACCCTTATTCTATCCCCCTCCCAGCTCTGTGTTCTTAACGTTTAAAAGCCTTCGAGTATAATCTGTGCCTCAGGTTACACACACCTGTTCTACCTAGTCTCTTTTTCCCAGTACCTTTTTCATCCCAGGGTTCACTGTGCAAATTTCCACCCATCAGCTGATCATCCTACCACTCAGTCTCTAGAAAATTCCACCTCTACTCTGATGGGTGCAACCCCTTCACCACTGCCCCACAGATAATGGAAACAGTGATACAGTTTGAATGTAACATAGACTTTAAAGGCTGTTATATTTGAACATGTGGTTATTATTTGGAGAGCTGGTAGAATTTTGGAGGGTGAAACCTAGTGGGGAGAATTGAGTGTATATGGGATGTGGAATAAAATTTATAGTCTAGCCTACTTTATATTCCATCTTTGTTTGTTCGTTTGTAGAGATGTAAATAAACACCCCCTCCTGCCACCACAGATGCTAACCAGTCCCCCACCATGTCTGCCCTGCTCTGCTGCACTGTGCCCTTAAACTGTGAACTAAGTCAATTCACCCTCCTTCCTTTAAGCTGCTTCTTGGCCGGCACATGATCAATGAGGTAAGTGCTCCTACAGGTGCTGTTTTGCTGCCCAGCATCCACTCACTGCTTAATGCCTGGGCTTTTCTTTGGAAAGAGAGCCACTCTCCACACTCGTGTTGTATGGCTTCTACCACAGATGTACTGAACATGTGTCAGAGTGGAGGCTCTGGGAGAACCTGACTGACAGGCTCAGGATAGGCTATCTGGTCTACCCATCTCCTGTAGACAGGTGTGTAGCAGTGAATATCCACATGCCCTAAACAGCCTTCCTCTCTGCCCCTGCACTAGCCGGCCTTCTGCAAACCTCCTCCTAGTGTCCCTGGTCACTGGCTCCCATTATTATTCATTTCCTCAAAGCAGACTCTTTAGCCAAGCATCATAAATCAGAGTAAGCTTTTGGCTTGTGCCTCCTCTGCTTCCAAGGAGATGTGCATGGCAAGATTTATTGGTTTTCTTTATCGTTCCCTCTCTTGATTAGACTATCATGGAGCAGGATTTCAGTCTATCTGGTGGCAATAAAATGTAAGCTGTGCAGAACATTTCCTTCTTCGGTGGGCCTGTCACAAAGAGCAGCTCATGAGCACACGGGTAGAGCCGAGTTACAAATCAGCAACAGCAGAACAGGTGTCACAGAAATCTGGACCTACGATGACACAGCTTGGGATGGAAGGGGAATCTCGATACTGAATCTCTGTGTGCGGCATGTCGTAACTCATTGTCAAAGGTCAAGAAGATGCTGATCTTCACCAGGCTAAAGTAACAGGGGAGCATGAGTTATCTACCTGCTGAGTTCTACATGAGTTATCTGTAAAAGAGGCAGTGGGCTGGTCCCCCAATTCCACAGGCCCCTTTTCATGTTTTTCTACAGAGTCTATTGCATTTTTCTGTGTAGTATTTCATCTTTCCTCCAGTAGGATCAATGGTGGATGGATTGGATTTTTTTCCCCCTTCCTATTCTGTTTTCATTAATCTTTCCCTTCCAAATACACCCCTGTCTCCCTACCATTATTCTCTCCAAATTTTATGTGTTCCTCTTGTTTGTTTGCTTAACTCACCCAGTCCACTCAGTGCTGGCAATAAGTGCATGGGCGTGGTGCCATCCACTAAGGCATTGCTAGCCTCTAAGGCCTTCAGCCCGAAACAAAGGCGGCTTTCTCTCCTCCAGGAGCCATCAGTTCCCAATAGCTCCTTATCTAAGAGTGGGATTTCATGCCCGCTTCTGCTGAGCATGCTGGGAATTTGTCTCACTTGGTCTTGTGCAGGTCTTGTTCAGGTCTTGTGCATGCAGCCATATCTCCTGTGAGTTCATACCTGCAATTGCTCTGTTGTATCCAGAAAACAGTTTTTGCTGTAGTTATCCACTGACTCTGCCTCTTAGAATCTTTCTACCCTTTCTTCTTCAATGATCTCTGAGCCTGGAGAAGAGTGGGTGGGACATAAAGGTCCCATTTAGAGCTTAGCATTTCACAGCCTTGTTTCTCATTCTCTGCACATTGGCCAGCTGTGGGGTTTTCTGTTAATTGTTACTTACTGAACAAAAAGCTCCTCTGATTGTTATTGAGAAATACAATAACCTATGAGTGGGCACAATGATGCCTCTTTAGAAATGTCTTTATTTCTACATCCATTTAGCAGAATAATTGTAATAGGTTCTTACCTAGGGCCTATGACCTACTTAGCCATAAGTCCTAGGCACCTTTAATAATGTCAAGGATGACTGTCATCTTGAGGAGCAGGCTTTACATAATAAAGTGGCTGGTAACTCTATTGACTTTTTTTTTTTTTTTTTTTTTTTTTTTTGGCCACTATTGCACTAGTGAACATATCTTGCCAGGCCAATCCTTGTTGTATTTGACAGGGTTCACAGCTGGTTACAACTATTGATTACTTTTCTCCCATTGTAGCAGGAAAATCACTTCTAGCACTATAAAAGCTAGCTGGTACTGAATACGTTTCAAAGTCTGCACCAACCTGATTTTTCCATGTTCAGTGATTCACGTAGTATTGGTGCCCTCAGGAATAGGATTTTATCATCAATTTCTACAGAATAGGCATTACCCCATAACCTTTGGGAGTCTAGGGGACCTCACTGATCAACAGCTCCAAAAGAGGTAACTCATATCCAGCCCAGAGCTTTCTTTTGATGACCTACAGTATCTGGAGGAGGGGTTGTCCCCACATGACTCTTTCTATTGCATGGTTCAGGAAGCTTCTACAGCTGCAAGTTTCCATACGGCGTTTTCAAGTCTTCCTTGTCATCACACACCCTCTTTTACCCTGCCCTCCCATCCCACCTGTTCTCTATTTCCTGACCTGAAAGACGCCCCGACCATGGTTTCTTACTGGGTTTCTGAATCATAATGACCAAAGCTAGCTTTCCTCACTTTTAATGAAAATCATCAATGTTTATGACCAACTTTAATTCCAATCCTAAGGAGACTCACAGCCTCATCTCGGGGATTCCCATGAACATCTGAGAGATGATATATAGTTAATCAAATCAGCTAACAGTTTGTGCCCCACCCAGCTATTTAGCCCATCGTGTGTCGGACTAGTCACTACTGCCCATGCCACCCATTACTGTCACACCACATCCATTCCCTTGTCACTTACCTACTGCCGTATGCCCGCCTCTGTCACTGGCGCAGTTGACACTGAACCCATAGAACCCATCTTAATGATGTAGTCGCCACACCCTTCCCAGCCAGGAAGCATTTGCCTCTGAGCTTCGTAAGGGAGGAATGTCTCTCTTACTAACTCATCCTCTGTTGCCTTGGTGGACAGAGTGACTTGTTCACTCGGCTGCTGGACAGCCATGGAGTTGATGTCATCTTACAATCACCTACTGCTCTTTGCCACCTCCCTGCCAGTTTAAACGACTTAGGCTCAGGAACTGCAGCCACACTGAGTTCCTCAAACCCCGTGCCTGCAGTTCAATTACTTGAGCAAGCGGGCTGTCCATCTGAGCTGTGTCCCTTCATACAACATAAGCTGTTTAAAAACCTATATTCATATATTAGGGTATATTTTAATGTAATTTCAGTAATGTAATTTTTTTTAAGCAAAGAACCAAGGTTTGAAAGTAAGTTTAAAGGATATTATAACTCCTCTGAGTTCTAGGCCAGCTTGGTCTACAGAGTCAGTGCTACACAGAGAAACCCTGTCTCAAGAAAAGAAAGCAGTTAACTGTACATGTCACACACATTTTTTAAGTACAAAAATTCTTAGAATTTGTACATATGAAAGTCATATATCTACAATGAGTCTATGTCCCCAGAAAAGCTGACTGACATGTGCTCCTCAAGACATGCTTCTGAAATGCTGCTCGGGTCCCTATACCACCTGCCTGTGCATCTTTATTAAATGCCTGGGATTGCTTTCTGTGTTAGCTTTCCATTGCTGAGTGACAAACAACGGCCACCAACAGAGCGACTTGACACAGTCCACACCCACCAGAGCCCTTCCAACAGGAAGACCTGCTGGATCCTCTACCACTTTGTTTCTCTTAAGGCCACAGTCTGGTGTTAGCTGGGGCTGCAGAAGCATCTGAGAGTCAAGCCGCACAAGATCTGCTTCTGTGGGCGAAGTCAGTGCTTGGGGGTGTAGAGCAGAGGTCATCAAACTGCTGAGTAAAACTAAGTAAACTGGGCGTTTACACAGATTCGACACTCTGTGGGCTTCCTGTGTGGGCGTCTTCAGAGCTATCAGGACGATGGGGAACTCACAAAAGATGGCTACTACCAGGTCAGTCACAGGAAATGAAGTCATGTGTACTAAGCACGCACAAGGCCATCACCTTCTCTCTGTGCTGTGGTTGGAGCAAAGTCACAACCCCCCACCCCCCATTTCTCCCAACTCGTACACATTCTAGAACAGCATTTCCTACGGCAGTACACATCAGAGCACAGGGACTGGAGTCTGTCTGCCTCGCTTCCCTTCCGTGAATGGTCCTTTGTCTCCCCTGTTCCTCGCCTGCGATTACCTCACTCAGGTTTGTGGGTATTGCACAACCCCAGTACGTGGCTCCTTCAAGGAAGAATAAAAGCAGATGCTATTGTAACGCAGCCAGCTCAATAGACTACCAGCTTTGTTTTAATTTTTCGGCAATGTCTCGTTACCTAACTCTTTATTGCCCAGAATCTGCTTCTTCGCCGCTGGATGAAAAAAAAATCTACTGAGAAGGTGTGAGTGTAAAATTGGAACAGGACTCTGTCAATGGGGAATTTGGGATACGTAGAAATTTGCAGTATTGCGCAACAAAAAAAAGAAAGAACTTTCCAGAAAACCTCCTAAGGTTTCCCTTCATGGCTCAGTTTGTGCTTTCTACAAGGCAATGGATAGTAGCCATCCCATCAATAGTCCAATTTGTTTTTCAATATTACTAGGCCATGTGTACAGGACACAATATGACAACACTTTTTTTTTTAATGCAAAGATTGCCTCTCTCAGCTGGTTCTGTCTCTAAATGGCTTTGCCAGGTTGTCATTCTTCAGAGCGAAAGGAGCATAAACATAATTGTTCAGGTGAATCAGGTGCCAAAAGCACAGACTGCAAACCAAAGCCAGAAGCTCATGAGTTGCCATTACCCGTCCTTTGTGGTGTCTTTTGGCTTCTTTACTTTCCCATCAGCACCTACAACAATTGTCAGCCATTAGAACGTGTGTGCAGCTGCTGTGCTAAAATATAAAATCCAGCTCATAACATCCAACAGCTTTGTGCTTTGCAAACACTCCCTTAACTGGTTAGCTTCATGGTTCTTCCAGGACGGGCTCCTTCCGGCGGCGAGATCCGCGCAACCTGGAACAAAGTGGCCCACTTGGCTCAGTCTAGTCCTTTTGGCTCACAGACGCACAGTGCAGCACACGGCCAGCTCCGTGCTTTGAGGATAGAAATTGTGCCGACAACTTTTGGTAATAATGCTATCACTTTTTGCCACCGATTGCTAATTATCCTCCAGACAGGATGGGGAAGTGCGGAGGTGCTCAAGAAATTTACAAACATCTTTAAAGCTAGTTCTCTGTCTCTGTCTCTCTGTCTCTCTCTCTGTCTCTCTCTTTGTCTCTGACTCTCTCTCTCTGTCTGTGTGTCTCTCTTCTCTCTCTGTCTGTCTTTGTCTGTCTCTCTTCTCTCTGTCTCTCTTCTCTCTTCTCTCTCTCTCTCTCTCTCTCTCTCTCTCTCTCTCTCTCTCTCACACACACACACACACACACTTAAGCATTTGGGAAGAAAACTGGTTTTTATCCAAAAGTTGATATTAAAGTGATTTGCATGGGGAAAAAAATCAATGTGTTTTCATACAATGCAATGCCCAGATTCCTAGTAGAATAAGAATTTGTCAAGCCAGGCGTGGTGACATGGGCCTTTAACCCCAGCACTCTGAAGGCTGAGGCAGGTGGATCTCTGTGAGTTCAAGGCCAGTCTGGTCTACAAATTGAGTCAGAAACAGACAAGGCTATATAGAGAAACCCTGTCTAAAAAAAAAAAAAAAAAAAGAAAAGAAAAGAAAAAGAAAAGAAAAAGAATTTGTCTCCTTTCTGTCTCACCAATCTTTCCTTGCTTCCACTAGTATTTGTTCCAGCTACTTCAAAGTGTTCTAGTTGTTTCTGGTGCTGTGGTAAAATGCTCTGAGCAAGCACAGCTTAGGAGAGAAAGGCATTGTTTCAGCTTATGGTTCCAGATTCAAGTCCATATGTAGCTTGATAATCCTCGGGGGCCAGCGTGGCCGCTGCAGTCACCAGCATATGACCCTTTCTCTTTGGAGGAGTGAAGGGTCCTTGGGGCCCAGTGCCTCACTTGGCTCCTACCCCTCCTCACTCCGCACACACACGTGCTGGTCTAAGATCCTCCTCTGTTCATGGCACAGACTTGTCTTTCCCATGTCAATCTTTCTCTGGGACCAAGAAGCAGCTTCTTGAGGTCCATCCTCAAATCAAACGGGATGCAGGGCTCTGAAGTGACTACTCCCGTGAACTGTTTTTCTTGTATCTGTACCTGGAGCTGAGGATCTCTCTTCCCTGTGAACAGAACAACAGGTTAGAACCTTTAACCTTTGCGTTAGTGCATGGCAAGAGGACCGGTCTATCCATTCCTCTTTCCCATTAAACTCAGGGTCTTAGCTCCAATTACAAACGACCCTGAGTGCTGGAGATACATAGAACAGGACCCCCATAAGCTGCCCAGAAAAGCAACTCTGCATATGCATCCACGGGGTGTCATCTAGGTACAGAGGACACTCATGTATTAAAAGCACATTCTGAGAAATTCCATAGTCACATTTAAAATTTACCCTTTAGGAAATGTTTGTTTTAAGTAAAGAACCAAGCGCTTACATTCTAATGTGATATTTTAGTTTTTTAGAATGCTCTCCATGCCATGGCGCCCAGTAGCTTCAGCGAGTTATTCGTTCCTTGACGCCAGACTGTTTTCTTGCCTGGCCCCGTCTCACACTCACAAACAAGTTTTCTGACTTACTAATAGGTTTACATGCTTTCTTCTCACACACTATTTCCTTGTTGTTCTTTTCTGAGTTGTCAGTTGCTGGGTGAATCTGTTGCTTTTTTCACTTCCTGTTTGCTACTGGAGACAGCCAAAAGTGCTCATGGGGACTAAAGCCTCCTGTTAAGAACAATTCTCTTCTCCTGGGCTCCTTGGCAACCTAAAATTTAACTGAAGCTAAGCATTTACGTAAAACCCAATATTTATTGGCATAAGTGTGAATTTCAGGGAGCAGTGTTTGAAAATGGCCCATAATACTTGATAAGACTCTCTGAGGCTTGCGTAGGTAGATGGGCAGTTTGTAAAGCAGTTCTTCGAGGCTCAAGATGGTCTTGACATATTTTGTTGAGTCATCTGGACATGAACTCCACTGCGGAACACGTTAGTCCTGAGGACTCTGGTTCTATAGGAGGTTTCATAGCTCTTGTTCCGGAATGACACTCGAAAGTGCTGAGTCAGCGTAACCAAGTCAGGGGTTTTCTTCCTTCTGTGTCATTCTTTCACCTAAAGGAAAATAAAACACAAACAAAGCAAAGCTAGGCAAGTTCCATACATTCCAAGAACATCTCACACCTCTCCATCTGTCCCCTTTGTTGCTTTATTTGTCTAACCCAGCCATAGCCATAGTCTGTGTGGCAATGGAGTCCCCTTGGATTGTCTTCCTAGTTCTGGGTACACGTGTGAAGGAAGAAAGGATTCACTCTTTAGCCCTTAAACCCCTTCAAATTAACAGCTCGGCATGAAGTGCTTACCAATGAATCCGCCATCTTGTTAGTGTTAATATTTTGTTATCCATATTAATAAACCAGCGACAGTCTAGATAATCTTTTTTTAAACGTTTTATTGCAAAGTAAACCAAGAAGAAGAACTAGGAGATGTAACACTTCCTCTCCCTGACGAGTGTGGGTTCGTGTTGCCTTTGACACTTGTGACACAGTCTAGAGCTGTAGGCCTCAGTCAGCGACAAGTGTGGTTCTCAGGGAGTTTGGTAGTCTGCAGACACAGTTTTGGTTGTCACAAGGGGATAAAAAGATGAGTTCTGTGACACTTGTGGGTGGATGTGGGGACACTGGTGAACACCCTGTGGCAGACAGGAGATTATCCTCGAAAGGGTGACTGAAGCGACAGTGTCAGCAATGGCGAGGCTGGGAAGCTTTGTATAAAGACTTTGTTCAAGGAAAGGGATTGGAGAAGGAGGTTTTCCCTTTCACGTTTTGGGGCACCGTGAGGCTTGGTGACATGACAAATCCCTAGGGAGGGTCTCTAATCCCAACTAGAAGAAGAAAAAATACCAGAACTCTCAATATCTAGGAAGAACTTGTTTTAAGTTCAACTGGGGTGCAGAGGAAGAAAGAATCCATGGCAAAGTAAATGGCCTTCATGACCGGGTGATGGTCAGAGTAGTGGGCTAAGAGTCGAGAGGGACCTTCGGGCAGGCGAGATCAGTGGGGGAGGGGCGAAGTTGCTATTGTTGACAGAGCCAATGGTGGATAGCCGAAGCACTAGATGGTTGTCATTCTTGCTTGTCAACACCTGGGAAGGGGGACCTTGACTGGGGAGTCACCTCCATCAGATTGGCCCGTGGGCCCCTCTGTGCCGCATTCTCTGGGTTGTTAATTAGCAGGGTGGGCCCTAGTCCACTCTTGGCAGTGCCACCCCTGGGCAGATGTTGTAGGTTCTATAAGGAAGCTAGCTGAGCAGAAGCTAGAAGCAAGGCAGCCAGGTGTGTGTTGTTTCCTGGTTTCTTCCTGCAGTTTCCTGCCGTGAATTCCTGCCTTGGCTTACCTTGATGGTGGACTGTAACCAATAAGCAAAACAAACCCTTTCCTCCCCCCACTGGCTTTGGTCAGTGATTTATCCCAGCAACTGAAAGCAAACTAGAACTATTGTTGCTGACAATGAACGCCTGTGCTGGGAACCAGTCGCGTCAGTACTAAGCTGTACCGCTAACTTGCACTGGCTACTTATTTGATTGTAAACTGTTTTTCTATTTTGTTTCATGTGTATGGGTGTTTTGCCTGCATGCATGTCTGTGCACCACATGTCTCTCTGGTGCCCTTGGAGGCCAGAAGCTGGCGTCAGATCCCCTGGAACTAGAGTTATAACTAATCATGACCTACCATGTGGATACTAAAAATTGAACCTAGGGCCTCTGTAAGAACACACAGTGCACCTAACTGCTGAGCCATTTCCAGCACCTCACCCTTTATATTAAAAAAGAGGCTTTGTTGAATTCAAGTCATGGTGGAACTTAGTCTCAGACACCAATTAGATGATGCCCAAATTTGCATAGAATAATGAAAAGGAAAATAATGCAAATCTGGTTCTTATACTAAAAACTAACTCTGAGTGCTTGGTCTTCCTATTAGTGGCGCTCAGCAGTGATCAGCCAGGGAAATGATGCTATTTTCACAGCCTAGCTATAGCCTCCCACAGGCATGTTGCAGTCCTGACTCCCACTACTACTTAGAAACCAAGTCTTCACAACTGGGCTCCACCCAGGACTAGGCGCCTGGAGCGCTCCCCAGCTGAAATGAGTGATGAAGGGGAGGGGAGAATGCCACGGAGAGGACAAAGTGTGAAGGCAGACATAGGGAGGCTGCCAGAGACGCTGCCAGGAGCTAAGGGGCTCTGAGGCAGCAGAATCTGAAGAGGACGAGAATCCTCCTCTCTGGGCCAGCCCCTGGGACCACCTTCTTTCAGCAGCTTGGTCTTGGGACTCCAGCCTCACTGGTTTGACTGTCCTTTACGCTGTGGTTTGTAGAGCGCTGCTTCGGCAGTGCTGGAAAGTGGCTAAGAAAGAGTAATGTGAGAAAATATGGGGAGGGGGCTTGGAGAGGCATTCTTATTCATGGAAAAATCGAAACAGTCAGAATTGCAGAATTAAAAAGGTCCAGTAGTCTTCCCGCGAGAACGACTCAGCTGTCGTTCTGAGGACACACAGCGCCATCTCCTGGACAGATGTCTTAATTACTTCATTTGATGGACTGTTTAGTCCTTTAATGCTTGTGAGAATAAGAGGAAAACCCCTACAGAGTGCCTATTAATTTCAAGGCATACTAAGGTTTCTTGGGAAGAGAGCTTTGTGTGCAAACAGCCACGTGACCAAAATGTGAGAGAGAGAGAGAGAGAGAGAGAGAGAGAGAAGGAAAAAGAATGAAAAACTCAGAAACACAGCAGGCCAATGTTAGAGGGACAGTTATCTTCAAAAACGGATTCAAAGTTCATTCAGTGCATAGTATTTCAAAAGTATCAAACTGGTGAGCCATTCCCTATTCAAAATATTTGATTCAGATTACTTAATTCTAATTATTTTTGGATAAAATACACTCATATCCTTAGCAACTATATTCTAGAAAATATAAAAATCCATATTTACTATTTATGTAGACATAGAAATTATGTTTTGCGATGAATGTAAAGAAATGCATTAATAAATATTGATAGCTGAGCAGTTTGCCTCACACTGTCAGCTTTCAAAATTACTCAAGAGGCAAGAAAACAGCTTTTGCACACATTTAACTCTTCTTGATATATCCCAAAGGCAGCTTTGTGTAATAAATGTTAACAATACATAGCTAGCCCCATGTAGCTCTTCACACATGCTAATGACTGTCCTTCCTCCACAGTCTGGTTTGTGTTATCTGGCCTTTATGGGATCCCCACATAAGTAAATATTGATCTATCTTCATTTCTCCTGCGATTAGTCATTGAGACAAGGGGAGAAAGGTATTGTTTGGGAGAGGAAACAGTGCTCTTAACCACTGAGCCATCTCTCCAGCCCTAGGGTGTCCCCTGGAGGGGGAGACCTGGTGGCACTCAGAGGAAGGATAGCAGGCTACCAAGAAGAGACTTGATACCCTATGAGCATATACGGGGGGGCGGTAGGTCCCCCTCAGTCACAGTCATAGGGGAGGGGAGTAGGGGGAAAATGGGAGGGAGGGAGGAATGGGAGGATACAAGGGATGGGATAACCATTGAGATGTAACAAGAATAAATTAATTTTTAAAAAGAATTGTTTGGCGATGATTGTTGCTTTACTTTCAATTTTTGAAAATTAGTGCTTGGAATCAAATCAGCAAGTTCTGGTCCCTCTAAGTCACATCCTCAGCCCCACTTAGAGCCTGGCAGAGGAGTAAGATACTTGTTAGTATGTTAAGATCATTATAATTTACACTGCAAGTGTTTTCTTCTTTAGCTATCTCAAGCACACAAAATCCCATGGAGATGTAACTAATTCATATACTACACAATCAAACTGTAAGGGAAAGATCGATACAAACAAATAAAAAGTACGGGACTCCATGGATCTGGTGGCTATCCACCCATCTGACTGCAGAGGCGAAGAACCAGCGAGGAGTAGTAACTGCTCTAAAGCAACCAGTTTGTGAACAACAAGGAAGAGCGGACAAACCCATGTTGGGTAGACATGACCTCCACTGCACCTATAGCTGCCCTTCCCTAGTGTTTGGGCTCCTTACTGATGCCTGAGAAGAGGACGGATGAGACGGGGGCTGCAGTAGGAAGCTGGGGCCAGAGAAGAAGTCCTAGAATTTCTTCCTGGGACGCATTCTACAAAGAACAGAATGACTGTGCTGAGCGATCCACACCAGAAAATAGTATGTTTAACTCCCGGTAACTGTGTGTATGTTAGCGTCACCCAGTGTACTCTTAATTTTTATTCTGAGGTCATAAAGGCTGTGGACAAGATAGAAGCCTCAAGGTCTGACAAGGGAAGGGATGGACATACAGGGCAATGACTACAGCACGCCGTGCTCAAGAGATTTACACTGTGGCTTATTGTTTTCAGTTGTCGAGATGATTATGAGTAGCCAGCATTCATAACAGGCAGCTGAATGCAAGGGTGAGGTCAGGACCTGAGGGGGAATGGGAGCTGCTGGTGTGGACACGACTCTTAAAGTCACAGAACTCAGTGGGCAGACCGAAGAGTGGGTGTACCATGGAGGGTACAAGTGGGACCCAACTTTGGGATATGTGGACACATGGAAGTCAAGAACACAGGAGAAGCCTGGGCAATGCCAAAGAGAACAGCAAAGGTCTAGGAAGCAAATGGGGGAAATCTAGCATCCAGGTTGCCTACTGGGAAGAGGCACTGGTTGGCTGAGGCAACCATTGGGGGGTGCTAACCATTAGAGTGTCCAAGTTTCTGAGTGTTTACCTGACCAGGTAACTTTGGATTTTTTCTGTGCTCCACCCGTGCCCATGTGTGTCTGTGTGTGTGTGTGTGTGTGTGTGTGTGTGTGTATGTATGTGTGTGTGTGTGTGTGTGTGTGTGTGTGTGTGTGTGTACCCAGGCATGAAGCTGCCAACTCATCCGTTCACAGTTGAGATGCATAGCATCATGAATGGGATCACACTTTACAAGCTAGGATGGACTTCCCTGGTATTTTTGCTGGGTGTGTGTAACCTCTGCCTAACAGTGGAGAAAAAAACAGACAAATCCAACTTAGGGCACATATTCTAAGAAGTAACTCCTCTACAACTTGTGCAAGGGTCACTGTTATGGATAACGAAGGGACACCAACACTCGATGCTCTGTGCGACCCTGAATTAGATTCACTTGTTGCAGTGGTGGTTTGAGGGCATAGAGAGTGGGACGTGGAGAAGACTGAGGAGTAGACAGTGATTACTCGCAGCATTCATTTTCCGGTTTTGAATATTGCATTGTGGGTACAAGGAAGCATGGCTCATCCCTCTAAAAGACAAGCACCTCAGGGTTCAGAGATGATGCGGCCTCAAGTCAGTTACTTACCCTCAGGTGTTTGGGAACATCTATTGTGCTATTGTTACCAAAGGCTATGAAGGAACACCACAGGGGGCAAAAGACAAATTAACTCCTCATTTAGTCCTGCACTTTAAGGATTGTGTGTGCTTCCCTTTCCCCTCCCCTCCTCCCTCTCCCCCCCCCCCCCTCCCCCAATCCCACCTCCGTACTTCTGCCATCAATATCTCCATCATTAGCACAGGATTCGGCCACAAGGCAAGAATGTTTGCAACTTACCCTAGTGATGAGGGCAGGTAATGCTGGTCAGATTTTAAAATGACCACCCAGTGACCTCTGATAGGTCACCAAACCCTCCGGACTGGGTACTAAACAAGGAGGAATGGTGACCAAGGAAAGAAAGTTACCTTGAAACACCCTGAGTAAGCCTCAGTCTTCAGAGCAAGACCGTGCTTCTGTCCTTACTTGATTGAAACCCAGTAGCTGTAGGGAAGAAAGAGGAAATGCCACGTGTTTGATGTCACATGCAAGGATGCATATTCACACACACATGCCACACGTGCACACTCACACACGAACACACACATTTGTGACATGAACGCAGTGGGGCCTACTTGGGTAGAGGAGTTGTAAGGGGGGATAAAGGGCAGCGAATCAGAACCATATGCCAACTTTCTCTAAACAATAAGCCATGGACTGTGAAGGCCACACAGCTGGGAGTGAGTGACCTTGTTAGAGCCCCACTAGCTTTGCCATAGACAATACCTTTGCAGAGTACATTGTGACGATGGGTGCGTAGGCCCATTTTGCAGGAACTTAAGTTGACATTCACTGAACGTACTGACTTTCCTGGGGTCTTCTTATGACTGGTTTACTCACCGGAATGGGAGAGTGGGCACTTCCATGTTGCCATTGGTCTCTTGACCCCAGGTCAGATTCTACCTCCTACTGCATGCCCACAAAGGCAGCACCAGGCAAACTTGGCTTTTGGTCCATTGGTGGGGTCTCTGAGCATCTTCTGCCTTCCCTTTGTGCTTTCCCACAGCAGTGTAAGTACTAAACCTCTCTGGGGTTGCAGTAAGGCCCAGACTGTAAACCCAGAGCTTTTGGGCAAGACAGCAATGCCAGTGACAGCAGGGACTTGGCAATGCTGGGGTTAACCCGGTTCCCCATCACCGAGCAAATCTCAAGATCAAAGCTTGTGAACAAGAAAACCGGCTTTCAATGCTGTATCAGAGCAAAAGAATGGCATGTCAGCCCAGAGTAGCCGGTCCCCAGGCCTGTGCTGCCCGCCACCTCCAGGATACAGGCCCAGTTCTCTGGACATCTGTGGCCACCGCTTCCTTGTGGTTCACCCCAATCCAAGTCCCCTCACCTGGATCTCATTTGTGTTGCTTGCAACTCCCGAGTTCCCGACAGTTGGTGTCAACCACTCTGTAAATCTAAAGCTACAGGCTAACACGTTCTCTATAATAGAAGTACATGTGTTTTAGTAAGTGCGATCCTCAGGTAAAGGCCATGGTTAGGCAGGAGTTCACCCCACATTGGTATATTTTAGAAGCACCGCCTCACAGGTGAGCAAACATCCTGTACGTTTTCACTACTGAACCATGACGCCTGTTTCTTTTTTCTCAATATTTGATGGTAATGTTACCTCGGAGGAGACAACGAGACGTTTGCATTTCTTCCGGTGGCTGTGTGAGCATCTTGTAGCTACCATAGCAGGGCACAGTTAGTTACTAACATGGCTGGGATGCACGGCTGAGTTAAGTGATTAATTATCTAATGCAGGGGGATACTGAAATAAATTTCCATTAACCAACTTTATCACATTATGTGACATTAAATCTCCATTAGCAAACTGCAGTGACTCTTAAGCATGCACTGAAATGGAGACTTCTAATAAGTGGGGGAAAGTGTAAATGTCAGTGTGGGAATTGAATTTCAACCTTTCTGAAGATATTTTTAATGACAAACATTTTTAAATGACAAATTTAGCTCGACCAGTTCACAGTTCCTAACTTGTTTCTCATCTGCACTCATAGCCAACAAATTATCTCTAGGGCCAACAACGCAGTGACTGTTTTTCTAGAGGGGGTCTTGTTTGTTTTGTTTGAGATGGAATCACCTATGTGGCGGGCCTGCAGCTCGCTGCATAGCTGAGGACGGCCTTGAACACCTGATTCTCTAGCCTCGACCTACCCAGTGCTGGGTTACAGGTGCACCACCAGGGCAGTGCGTACAGCCCTGGACGCTTGAGCCCGTGATCCCATGCATGCTAAGCAAGCACGTTACCAACTGAGCCACTCGCACCAGGCCTTCTTGTTTAGTTTCGTCCGGTGATGGAAGCCAGGTGCCTGTGCATGTTAGGCAGGCACTGTAACACGAGCCAGCCTTGGGTAACACGAGCTAGCCTTGGGTAACACACGCTAGCCTCGGGCCTCCAGGGAATCCTTATTTAGTGAGTATGCCACAGAAAAACATGCCCCACTCACAGTAGATCCATCACCACACTGCACTGTGTACAGTACAAAGGCTTTAAATATTTTGCACATGAAGACTAGTGGGCAGCTTAAATATACTTAATTTTGGCTTATGCTCAGAATGTAGGATAAAGGCTGGAATAATTAAGGATGCCCGGGGGTGTTCACATAATGGATAAATAGTCAACTAGCAGCAAAGGTTTGGCAGGGTCAAACACCCAGTACTTCCAAGGTGAAGCCAGCTAAGCCCAGAGCACTCTTTAAAAATGACGTATCTTTCAGCTGCCAAGACGGATCAGGGGTTGCGAGCCTCTGCTGCTTGTCCTGACTAGTTCTGTGTCAACTTGATACAAGCTACAATCATCTCAGAGGAGGGAAACGCCTCCATGGGATGCAGCTGTGGGGCACTTCCTCAATTAATGATCAATTGTCCATTGTCCATGGTGACGTGCCTGGGTGCTATAAGAAAGCAGGGTGAGCAAGCCATGACTGACAAGCCAGCAGCAGCGCCCCTCCACGGGCTCTCCATAAACTCCCACCTCCAGTCCCTCTACGGCTTGGCCTGACTCTGTCGGCGGTGGATGGGGACCTGGATGAGTAAGAGGAAATAAACCCTCTTCTTCCCAAGATGCTTTGGTCATGGGTGTTTCATCACAGCGATGGTAGCGCTAAATAGAACACTGTCCTTGAAGAGGACGTAGGCTCATTTCCATTTCCTCACATAATGTCTCACCACTGTCTGTAGCTCCGGTTCCGGCTCTGACCTCCACAGGCACCAGGCACGCATTCGATGCAGGCAGAAACACTTAATACACCTAATATTTTTTAAAAATACATTAAAAACACAAATAAATAACAACTGCATGCTTTGTCATATTGCTCTCTGTAAGTGGAGGAAAAACCAAGACCAAATGATCATTAAGACAACGAAATGTTTTCCTTTTGCAGTTGGCGGGGTTTAAGAAAACTGGACCCTCACATGTGCAGGGCAAGTGCCACCCACTGAGCTGCTTTCTCAGACCTTTTGTTCCGTTTCTGTATTGAGACCAAATCTCACTGAGTCACTGCCTTTTATGTGCCCTGAAGCCCCAGCTGGCCTTAGCGCATGGTCCTCCCAAACCAGCTTCCCCGAGTGGCTGGCAGTACAGAGTGTTCGAGCCAGCCGTGTGGGATGTTTTCTTCATACACAGCATTATAAGGGGTTCAAGGTATCTCAAGTGGGAGTGCTTTTCCTTAGCGTCTATGAGGTCCTGTGCTTGACCCCTGGAAACAGCAAAACAGTGCTACTACTTACTAAAAACATAGACTTTCACAGGCTGGCAGCAGTTTTCGTAAGCATGCAACCGGCTCCACTGGTTACTGCCGAGACCCTGAGCTGCAGACGGAGAGAGTCTCCACAGACCTCCCTAAGGTTTATAATCCTTATTAGAATCACTAATGTACCCTCCTTAAAACATTGGCTTCTGGAGAACAGTGATTTTTCTCCACCAGATTACAAAAATGAATTATGGACATTAAGTTACTGGGAACAAAAGTTGGGTTTTTTTTTTCCTAATTTAACAAAAAACATTCTTATTTTTATTTGTGTGTGTGTGTGTGGTGTGGTGTCCCACGTGTATGTGGGTGCCGTGAAGTCAGGCAAGGGGGCTGGGGTTACAGATGGCTGTGCACTGCTTGATGTGGCTTCTGGAGACTGAATCTGAATAACTGACAACAGAGTGGAAGATGAATCGTGCAGAGGCTGCCACTTCTCTTCCAGCTGCTCCCTGGAGCCTGGACTATTTATAAAAGTCACAGCAGAGACAGCATCTATTACTCACCTTGACCCTCACCCTGAACACTGTAGTCAAACATTCAGGTTAGTATTGACTGGCTCTTCTCAGCAACCCATAAAGTGCGGTGTGCTCATTCTTAATCAGTATTGAACCCAGTTCTCTCTCTGTCTCTGTCTCTGTCTGTCTGTCTGTCTGTCTGTCTCTCTCTCTCTCTCTCTCTGTCTCTCTCTCTCTGTGTCTCTCTCTCTCCTCTCCTCCCTCCCTGCTCTCCCTTTCTCACACATATACCTGAAAAACTTTATAAATTCACCAAAGAGGCAAGAATACAGGCTGGTGATCATAGTGCATGCCTCCACCATTCAGAAGGCAGAGGTGAGATAATGTCTGGTTCAAGGCAAGTCTGAAGTACACAGGAAAATTCAGCGGTGCAGTGGTTCTCTGCCGTCCTAATGCTGTGGCCGTTTATACAGTTCCTCCGTTGTGGTGGCCCTCAACCATCAAAGCATTTTGTTGCTGCTCCATAACTGTAAGATTCTACTGTTATGAATGTAATGTAAATATCTGACAGGTAGGATGTATCTGATAATGAGACTCTCAACCCACAGGTTGAGAATTACTGCTATGCTGGGACACACCTGTAATCCTACATGTGGGAGGCTGAGGCAGGAGGATTGCTACAAGTGCCAGGCCGTCCTGGGCTCCTTAGCGAGTAGCAGGCCAGGCAGTGGTATACAGAGAGGCCTTACACATCAAGATGAAAGTCATTACCACAACCTTAAGTGCACAAAGAATGACAGAGACCTCATGGGGCCTGACAGCTGGAGGTGTGACCCGCTGTCAGAAGAGCGCTGGGACGAAGGGAAGTGTGGCTTCACTTTCGTTCTTCTCTTCCTTTGAGATCCACAGGTGAGGCAGTATACACACATGCCTGCCGAGCCGAGCTCAGAAATCCCCACAGACAGAGCTAAGGAGGACCTTCCCCAAGTCTCCCCACCTGCCTGTCTTTGCTGAGAACACTCCTACACAGACTCACAGGGCTACACCAGTCTCTCTGGCCCTAGGACTCGGGGCACAAACTAAAGCCACACTGTGCCCTGTGCAGTGGCTCACTATCCTGCCTTTTCTGTCTTTGCACATAACCACAATCCCTGCCTATCCTTTGCTTGCAAAAACCCTAGTTAAAGTGAAAAACCGTGCTGTCAGTGAAGTTTGACTTCTGCTAATTACAGTCAAATGCTCCCACAGCACGGTCCACTTACACTATCCATGACAAAAACAAAACAAAACAAAACAAAACAAAACAAAAACCTTATTAATTGACTATTCTTACAGGGCCAGAATACCAGAGCACTAAATACATAATTTGTATTTGCTTTTCTGAAGCCTAGGATGGCTCTGGGTATGAACCAAGGTCATCCCCACTTTCTATAAAACAACGTACAGTAGTGTACTGGGTTTTGCTGCAGCCTTAGCAGCTGTTCTCCAAGCAGCTCAGCTTTAGCAATAAGGACCCCTGATTCTGCCCATGGTCTTCAGCCCCAGTTGCCCAGACACGCCAGCAGGGCAGCATCTTTGTGACAGGCCCAAATATGATTGTGTCACCATTCCATTCAACACCCCCAAAGATTAGTATTTGGTTGGCACTCAAATTTGAGCTAAGCGTAGGGGTAAAACAGAAGACTGACTGTCCGAGTCATCGGTGAAGGAGGCAGGTGAGTTCACCTGTGTCTTAAGGAGCTCGGTCACGTGCCAACTTCAGTGGGTAAATGCATGCAGGACTCAGCTGTGTTGTGTAACTTCGTGCGCATAGGAGTCTCATGGGAGTTTATCTTCATTGAAGAAGTACTTGGTGTGGTTTTCTCAGCCTTAGATCTCTTAATGTGTCATGGTGCTTCAAAACAGCAGCACTGCAGTGTGGCTTGCAAAAAGTGTGGATGAATATAAAATCGAGCGGGTTACCGAGGTTGCTAAGGTTTTCCCAGAGAAGGCCTCATATGAAGGGCAGTAACCCTGCACAACACTACAAAAGAATTGTTTGAGCAATACACACAAGAGTGGATCCCTCGCGAGGACTCAATTTCAATTTTAGTTGAAACATTATTTGTTTTACTAAAATTAAAAAAAAATATGTGAACTAAGAGCTTTACATTTACTACAGTATGTGAAAAATCCAAATGGCTAACTCAGAAAAGTTACTGTTTGCGTCTCTAACCCCTTCTCATGAGAATTCCGCATCAGTGTTTCCCACAGTTGCTGATGCTCTCCCTGAGTTCTTTTGGTTGGAAAGACTACATCTTATTGGTCATTGTAACAAATTATAGCATCAGAGTTTGGTTTTTTGTTTTTGTTTTTGTTTTTTTTTTTAGTTGAAAATTACCAAGTCTTGATTTATCACCTAAACCTTTCCCAACATAATATTTAATATATTCCAGGCACTTAATGCAGTTTCCTGCTGGAGTCATGTCATCCTTTCCTGGTCTTAATGAAGTCTAAACAGCTCATTAGCTGGGAGGCTCACAGTCAATGAACTCCTTCCTGAAGGAGAAGGGAGCAGGTAATGGCCACAGGGGGGTGGGGTGGGGCCCAGGAGAAAAGGGGAGAGCAGGAAGAGGGGAAGAGGGAAGGGGAGGGGCAGAGGATGGGACATGGGGTGGGGAACACTAGGGGACTTGGAGAGATGAGTGGAAGAGGACAGTGCTAAGGAGGAGGAAGAAGAAGAACAAACAATAAATGAACAAATGCATAATTGTGCTAATAATATGAGGGGTTTCATTTACCAGATAGGAGGACTGAAAATGAATGAGAACATTTTAATCTAAATTTTTAATTATGCATTAAAAACAAAGACATATTAAAATTGAGGAGAGGCTTGCCCAGATGACTGATTTGGAAAAAGCGCCCATGGCCTGGACTTGAGTTCCATTTCTGCAACTGGGAGGAGGAACACCCAAATCTTCCAGGTTGTCCTATGACCTTAGCATGTGCACACTGCCTCACGCTGTGGCTTGCACATATGTATGACTGGACACATACACTGTGATCTCTTCATGCACACATCCCCTCCAACCGTGGCCTCCGTACCTGCGTGCCCCTCCCACAGGCATATTCAGCCGTAAAATAAATAAACAAAAGGACCAGAATAAAAGGTGTACAAATTGAAGGGAACCAGGAAATGACTTTCAAACCCCACAAAAATTAAGTAAAAGGCTGGTTTTTTTAATGAAAAAGTAGACATTTAATTTAAAACTATAAATTGCTAACCCTAATTGTGTTCAAAATATTTTGTGTACATTTTACTCATTTAAATATAATAATCACCATGTGTTTTTACATATTCAGAACCTGATCTCACTATACCAATTTCTGGAAAGGAGTTGCATTGAGTCTGGGTGGTTGGGCTCAGCCCTACTTTGCAGGAAGCTGCAGCAGATATCATAATGACATGTGTAAGGGGGCTAAGTCGATGTTTTAAGTGTTTGCGAGGTAGCTGTTTAGATTTCACTTACCAACACTTTTACATTCCTTTTAGATTAAAGGGGGGAAAGAAGGGGTGACGCAAACATTCATCCCAGGCTCTCTGAATAAGAGAATCCTTGGCCAGTGCTTAAGTAGAAGCCCAGAGGAGATCACTAAACTATCACATGACTGGTTTGTGGCCTCTCCAAGACAGATGCTCAACTTTAGAGCCAAATTTGCAGCGTTCTTCTCTCAGTGCCCCAGGCATCTTCAGATGGCAGCTCCAGGTCTTCTTACTGAGATGATAAAGCATCCAGTCAGCACATATTCTTCCTAAGCTGCCTTCCCGAGGCTCCCTGCACCATGGTTCTTTAGAGCCAGGAATAAGAAATAAAAGCAGGATCCAAGGACCAGACATTCCCAGATATGCTCAAGATATGGCTTTGAAACAGAATCAGCAGCCCAACTAGGCCTGAGGAGCAGCGATACTTGCACCCACTACTTTGCCAGTTTTGTTTTGCAGTCGGTCACTAGACAAGGCAACAGTGGAGGAATGCTATTAGGAAAAGAAAATTCACTCAAGCCTCGAAATTCTGACAGGCAAGGGGTCATGGCTCTTTAGCAGGGTGTTCTGTGTCTCTGTAGTATTTGAGTATTTGTGGTTTTTTTTTTTTTTTAAGTATATGGCTATTTCACCTGCGTGTGTGTGTGTGTGTGTGTGTGTGTGTGTGTGTGCACGCGCAGTGCCAGAGAAGGCCAGAAGAGGGCGCTGGATGCCCTAGAACTGGAGTTAACAGACAGTTGCTGAGTCACCATGTAGGTGCTGGGAATTGAACCTAGATTCTCTGAAAGAGCAGCCAGTTGCTCTTAGTGACCGAGCCTGCATATTAATGATTTTAGAATCTGAAAATTTGAGACTGTGGCATCCATCTTGCTGCCGGAAAGACGATTATTATTGTTTGCTTTCCTTCTTCGGCTCTGAGGTCTGATGTGCTAGTACCTTGTTCCCTCTGCATATTCACTTAGAAGTTATGTTTGAGCAAATTCAGCCAAAACACCTTAAAAACAGTGTATGTTTGAATTTGTACCTGGCTTAACTGTATCACACCTCATCAATAAATCTAAGAAAAATGGAAAATAACTTTAAGTACAAATGTTGAGAGGTTTACCAGGACAGGGAAATGAGAGACATCTGGAGGCAAAACAAGGAGAAAAAACCAGCAATTGAAGAGCTAGAGGGCTGGCCTTCAACGCAGACTCAATGTACCGAGCTTTAACATGCCGTGAACTTTACTCCCTACCACACCACACGTTTAGCTCAGGAACATTCCAGGATGGACGGGCGTAGCTGAAATTCACCTAAGGTGGGATGTATGTTTGAGTCAGCTAGCTTTCCAATGCTAGAATCTTAAAGCCACCAGAGTGGCTGTGGATGGGAGTCCAAGGGTAAAATCAGAGGAGAAAGTCTGTGTCGTAGATCATGGTTCATAGTGTATGTGTCAATGCAAACTGTAAAAGTTGGAGTAAAAAAAAAATGGGACGGGTGACGCATTAATGCTGGTGTGTTGAAATACTCAATGACTGTGTTAGATGGGAAGAGACAAGAATTAGAGGAATAAGGAAACGCGGTCAACAGTCCTGCTGAGCCCATTCACACACGCAGGTCACAACAAGTTGATCAATGTCCTGTTTTTCACACTGCACTTCATTCTATGGGAATTACAGAATACATCAAAGGCAAAAGAGCTGTCAGTTCCCCTTAGGCACACACGCACACAGAGTACATTGACACCACCGTACTGATTATTGTCTCAAAATTCCAGGGCCATCAAGGGGTACATTTTAAAGAAATTTTATTTTAAACTGTATTCTTATTTCTTCTACTGTTGTAGATCAGTATCTATCTATCATCTATCATCTATCTATATCATGTATCTATCTATCATCCCTCTATGTATGTACGTATATATAAAATCTATCACCTATCTACGTACCATCTATCTATCTGTCATCTATCATTAATCATCTACCATCTATCTATCTATCTATCTATCTATCTATCTACCATCTATCTATCTATCTATCTATCTACCATCTATCTATCTATCATCTATCTATCTACTTACTTATTGAGATAGGTTTTCATCCTGTTACCCAGGCTTGTCTGAGATTCCTGGGTTCAAGTGTTCTTCCCAAGTCAGTCTCTTAATGTGGAAACTTTAGATGTGTATGGCTATACCCACCTCTCCAGTTTACTTGTACTGGGGGGTGGGCCCACATTTCCATTTATAGGGACTTCAACTTAGATCAGCCTCAACAATTTTGAGAAAAATCTAGGGAGACTACGCTATTTACATTAAAAGTTATCAGAGCTCATTTTAATTCTGTAACATAAAATCTTTCAAACTATCTTGAAATATGGCCACGGTCAGTCAGTTTACTAGATTAAGTCCATCAATTACTGTGAAATGTAGGTATTATAGGGAAACAGAAAGACTTCCTGGCCCAGTCAGTGCATATCAGCTGGTCACTGCAGTTTCTGAAGGAACTCATGAATGCTATTAAGGACTTATGGTACCTAATGGTGTCTCATATTCATTTTTGGAGCCCTCAAAATTTCAGAAAGTGTTTTCACTTTTGATGTTTCCAGCTATAGTCAAATTACTAGCTCCCTGCTCCACATAAGAAGGACCATCGTTCACTTCCTCCTTGGTTTTGGCCTGAAGTCTTGGGCCTCTTCACTACGTCCTAGCAAGGTATTATAGCAAGATTTTCCTGGATAATTTCTCTGTGGCATCCAGAGCCCGAAGGCAGTAGAGTAAATAGGGGTGAGATAGCAAGTCATGTGTGTGCTAGATTCTGCAGATGATGGACTTTTTAAGACAATTAACAAATATTTTAGAGTGTAGAGAGATCAATCTCCAAAAGACTTAAGTACCTATCATAGTCTGGAGCTATCTCAGGCACTGGAGCTAGCTCAGGCAGATTCCGTAGATCCAAGCACCTTTGTCTCACCCACCTGTTTGGCCTGGGATAGATTAGGTGGGGGTTGTTATTTGAACAACCATTGGAATGTCTTGAGTTTGGTGAAAAAAGCATCAAAAGGCCTCAAGTAAAAGGACATGTTTCATATTTTAATCCTTGCCTTGAGTTGTATTCCAAGGTAGAGAAGAATATCTATTTGTTTTACGATTATTACTACACTTTCTAGTAATGTTTGATAGTTTGTATGAACACTGTGGAGAGATTGCTTCCAATGGTGCTCAGGTTTTGTTTTTTTGTTTTTTTTTTTCTTTCCCTTTGCTCCACTTCCAACCTTGTTATCCAGCATAGTCCAATACCTACAAACCATACTCAGTTTGTTCTAAACATCATTAAAGCTTGTAAGATGGAAGGGATTCTGGTTATTTCAAAACTGCTTTGCCTCTACTAATGGAGACAGTTTGAGAGTCTGTTTTCCATATCAGAGTCAGCTTTCAGACAAGCACACTGTGCAAATGTTTGCAGACCAATAAAAATAATGTATCATAATGCTATGCATGTGTTGCTGTGGTTGAAATAATTATGCAGTTAAGGTTTTACTTATGATGTTTACACATACATTATATATATTTATGTCTCTGTAAGTCTATGCCATGGTATACATAATCTGTTCCTTTTATATATACACATGTATGTATGTATGTGAAATCAAATACAGGAAGAACAAGAAACACCTTTCATTTCTGTGGGGACTCAATGTAGCCAAAGATCCCAGCTCACATAGTTACCTAAAAAGGATGAAAATCAAGACTCAGGAAGATTAATGTTTGAACATTTCTCACATATCAAATATCATCCGATAACCTGTGCCTTTTGCACGTGGCTCTGACATCTTAATTACATCTTTCGTTTACTTCCCTCCCCCAAAGAGAAGGAGTTTATTATTCATTCACTTTAAAGCCAATTTCCCTCCACCCTTCCTTCTTCCTGCCCTGTCTTTTCTTCCTTCCTTCTTTTATTTAAGAGGGTAGGGTCCAGAGCATAGAAGGCATGAACTCGTTAGTGAGGGGCCAATGTTTTTGATAGTGATGTCATAGAGAAGACCAACTTTTCCTTAGTGTACTGTGGTGGTGGTGGTGGTGGGCTAACAATGCTGCCTTTGTAAAGAAAGAAAATCCAATATAATGAGTTACCAAAACGTGAACAGCAGAGTGAATGACCTCGGTGGTGTTACTTGGTGACCTGCTCAGCAGGGATAACATGGCTCACAAACTGAAATTCTGCACCGCTGACAAAGAGGCCATAATGAGCCTGGGGACATTGGCTTCGTCTATCCATGGATCAGGTATCGCTTTCCTTGATTTTCAACATGCCTGCAAAGGTAATTGATCGAATATTGCAGTTCAATACACAGTGTCCAGGGGACACCCACTACAAAGGAAACAAAATGAGATGACGGACTCCAGAGGACCAAGGCTGGAATTCAGTCTGCCAGAATTAACATGTGCACACATTAAACACATTTGGCTTGTGCTTGGAAACCTGCTAGGAACAGGCTGCACTGTGCATTGTCCCCAGCCTGTTTAAAGTCACCTTCTACTGGGAACCTCCTTTTTTACTTTCCTCTGTTTCTGGTGGGACTGTACAAAGGGGGACACCCATTGTAATGATAATCTGGAGCCACTGGAGACAGCAAATGAATATAGCCCCCCCCCCCCCCGCCTCCCGGGAATTAAAGATTGTCTGATGATCTCGGCACTGATGGAGAGTCTGTTCCCTTCCAGCCCTCTTTTCACCTGGGTTTGTAGTCACACTTAGCAGTGTATGATTTCAGCTCACATTTAAAGTTGTCTGTTGTGGGAGGCTCAGCTCCCAGAGACAGCAATGGAGCCCCTCCCACTCCCGTTTGTTCAGTTTCGTTCTCTAAAACAAAGCAAAGCTCCTACCTCTTACATTGGGGAGAAAGCATCGTTAATGAATTGCAGAGGATATTAGGAGAAAATGAAAACCTATGGTCCCCACCCCCAACACACACACACACCGTATCCTGGGTTTGTAGCCTTTAATTACTGTTACGCTGTTCTGTATTTAGAGAGAACCACAAAGCCTCTGCACTACAGCAAAGGAGGTGGCATTTTGTTTTCCTTAAGGTGTTTTCTTTGAGAAAGAAACACGGGTCGCCGCACAAACGGAAAGGGTGTGAAGGATGCTGAGGCCATCTGGTGTGGCTTTCCCACTGAGGGGCAGGCAGAATTCCCAGCAGATGTATACACAGTCACTTACCTTACGCTGTTGGGAGTATGGCTCCCCCGGAAAAGGCACCCTCCTTCCACTGATGGGGATGTGCAAGTGCTTATTTCTGCAAGTGTCTCCCTGTCAGTCAGCCTGTCCCCCCTCCGCCCTCAAGCCCCTGTTGCTACCTCTTACATTCCCCAAAGAGCACCATGTTTTCACAAATTAAAAAGGTACCTGTGTGTAAGTGTGCGAATACACCTGTAAATAAATCTCCATATTTAAGGGGGGGGTTGATTTTCATTCAAAGAAATGGAAAAAGAAACTGGAGAACTTTTGCATTTTTTGGTGTTTTTTTTCTTTTTGTATTTATGCAGACCATTTTAGGGTTTTCAGTCTCAACAAAACACTAGTAAAACAAAGAATCTAGTAAAATATTTGTGCATGTACTGCTAAACAATTCTAGCAATTTTATTAAGCAATACCTTTATTATTTTTTTAATATTCTTAACAGACTGGAACAAAACATTTTATTCAAAACAAAATATGCATACTGTACGCATGTCGCAGGGCTAAGCATGATGCAGAGGATAGATTCCGTCTGAACGAAAACAAATGCCTGGGGACTTTTATAGCTATAAAGTTAACAACTAAATTTTGTTCACTAAGAGGACCTTGCCTATGGATTTCCTTCGTCTCTCGGCCACACAGCAAACTTACCCGAAGTGCACTTCCCAAGTGTAGTCAGAGAACAGGAAGAGATGTGAAGTGTATCTTTAAAATTATTTGTTTCATTTGTTTGTTTTTGTAAAAACAGCCCTTATTAACTCTCCCTTCCACTAGCCCTACTATGAACCCATAAAAGCCTTTTTAGAAAGCAAATTCATGTACACTCAGCAGGTGAAATGTTCCCACAAAGGAAAAAGAAAATACAAACATTGATTAGACTTCATTTTTCTCAGCCGCCTAGAGCTTGCTGGAGTGAGGACGCTTCGCACTGTAGTAAAAATGGCTGATCTGGTGATTGTTTTTTTTTTTTTTTTTTTTTTAAAGGAGGTTTTCCTCTGTGATAACGCAGAGCTGTGTACGTTTTACACCTGGAAGAATCTGGGCCCTATGCTGGGAGGATACTGGGGTAAAATGGTACATGTTCTGTATACGCGAATCCCTTCCTCCAAGAGAAAGGAGGACCAGAGGTCTAGATTTGCATTCTCCTGTCCGCTCCCATCTCTAGGAGGCAAGCGCCCGCCTGGGTAGTCAAGAGGAAGAAAGAACTGGGGCCAGGCACCGAGCGACTGTTCACGGGAGCGTGTTTCACTCTTTTATTGTGTTTTTTGTTTTTGTTTTCCACATGAAACCTGTGAACGGCCTGACTCTGGATCATTCAGGGGAACCGCTAGGCCCTAGCTCCCTCTGCTCGGGCTAGTGCAGGACACACACCCACCATGCGAGACACAGACAGAAGCAAGCGGATGTTGTCTGCTTGGGGACATAAGAAGGTGAGGGCCTGCAGGGCGTGGCGTCCATGGGTTGGAAGGAGGCTTAGGGACTTTTTTTATTTTTATTTTTTGTTTTCTTTTTTTTTTGTCTTTTTTCTGTTTTTTTTTTTTTTATATATATATATACTTTTTTTGTTGTTTTTCTTTTTTTGCTACACCGTGAGGTTATAGCGGTCATTCCTCTATTGGAAACTGACAGGACATAGACAGAAGTATGTGATGGACACACAATGACTAGAAATAGACAGACAATGGAGAGACTTAGTTTACCCTCAAAGAAATCCTGCATTAACAAGGGCAGAAAAACAAAACAAAATAAAACAAAATAAACGGAAAACGAACCCAAACCGAACCGAAAGCAAAGAAAACCTCGAAACGTTAAAACACAGTGTATAAAATGGTGTGAGAAACTGAGTCACTTGCAGCCTCTTAAGTCGGAAAAAAGCTGCGGCTGTGTCCTTGTTGGGAATCGGGCCCATCTTGTTGAATGTTACCCACAGGCCTTGCGGGAGTCCGAGGGTAAAGCACCCGGGTGGGTTCAGTTCCCGGGCGGGCAGCAGCAGTTGAGTACCCCCGGGTGGGGTCGTTGCTGCTCTGCACACAACACGTGCGCGCGCGTGCACCTGCCCGGCCCGGCGCTGCGCGCACGCGCTCCCCGGATGCGCTCAGTCCTCCCGGGTGGAGTTGTCCTCGAGCGTGGGGAGGCCGCCCAGGCCCAGCCCGGTGGAGTTCTGCGCCGCGGAGGCCGTGAGCACTGTGTGAAGGAGGATGAGGACGAGGACACACAGCTTCAGCCGGCCGGGGCACAGTCTCGTGGCCGAGGACACCGTGAGCGACGTCCTGGGACAGGAGTCTCTTTTTTCCACGGTCCCTTTGGGTCGGGGTGCGGATTGCTCCTCGCTCCTGACGTCACAGCATTCAGGTTCATCATTGGTTAGGAAGGTTTCGTAGAGCCCTGGGGGGGGGGGGGGGGCGGAAAGAAGAGCAGGGAGGTTAGAGGTGAAGGATGCTGTTGCAGAGGAGGCAGGGGTTGCAGGGGGCGGCCTCATCCCAACGGTCCTTCAGAAGAATTGTCCTGCCAACAGGCCACACTCCCAGAGTGTGGTGGAATGTGCTTGGGTTCCCGCGTTGGGAACAGGGCATGCCCTAGACTGACAATGAGAACTTGGGGTTCCAGGTGAATGTGGAGACCGAGTTTACTAGACCACCATTCAACCCTTAACAGAAATGCAGTCACTAATCTAATCCATTACACTAACAGCCCTGTTTGCCCAGTTACCCCCAGTGATCCTGGAAGAATAGAAGAGGCATCTCCTCGTCCAACCTGGAGCTTGTCTCGATTTGCTAGACCGTGGGTAACCCCAGAAATTGAAGCTTTAACGAATGTGGACCCTCACACCCGGAAGCTCTCCACTCTGACGTATTTCCACGGTTATTCTCATCTACTCTGAACCCCACCCACCCACCGCGCTGCTCTCTACTCTTTGCCCTCTCTCCCTGTCCTCTCTCTTCACCTCTTTCTCCTTCCCTCTCATCTCATTTTTCTTTCTCTTCTAGATGAGTCCTGCTTCTTTCTCTCCTTTTCTTGAAAACGAACAGACATCATTTGGATTTTAAAACTGATGGGTGTGTGCTTCAAACTGTCGGAGTAAGGAGTCAAACAAATTATTACGGTGCTTCTCTTTGGTGCCTTGCTGTAATGTGGGTACTTTAAGTAGCTGTATAAGCGTCTGGCGTACAAACTAGTGCTGCTCACGTTTTGTTTTCGTTCTATTCAGTAATTTTTCTCATGGGTCCTAGAATGAATAGTCATCACC